>NC_091255.1:24567954-24870984 GCF_042477335.2 Ovis canadensis | reverse complement strand
ACCTCAGCTCAGTTCAGTTCAGTCACTCAGTTGTGTCTGACTCTTTGTGACCCCATGAATCGCAGCACACCAGGCCTCCCTGTCTATCACTAACTCCCGGAGTTTACCCAAACTCATGTCCATCAAGTCGGTGATGCCACCCAGCCATCTCATCCTCTGTTGTCCCCTTCTACTCCTGCCACCAATCCCTCCCAGCATCAGGGTCTTTTCGAATGAGTCAACTCTTTGCATCAGGTAGCCAACGTATTGGAGTTTCAGCTTCAGCATCAGTCCTTCTAAAGAACACCCAGGACTGATCTCCTTTAGGATGGACTGGTTGGATCTCCTTGAAGTCCAAGGGACTCTCCAGAGTCTTCTCCAACACCACAGTTCAAAAGCATCAATTCTTCGGTGCTCAGCTTTCTTCACAATCCAACTCTCACATTCATACATGACCACAGGAAAAACTATAGCCTTGACTAGACGGACCTTTGTTGGCAAAGTAATGTCTCTGCTTTTTAATATGCTGTCTGGGTTGGTCATAACTTTCCTTCCAAGGAGTAAACATTTTTAAATTTCATGGCTGCAGTCACCATCTGCAGTGATTTTGGAGCCCCAAAAAATAAAGTCTGACACTGTTTCCACTGTTTTCCCCATCTATTTGTCATGAAGTGATGGGACCAGATGCCATGATCTTAGTTTTCTGAATGTTGAGCTTTAAGCCAACTCTTTTACTCTCCACTTTCGCTTTCATAAAGAGGCTTTTAGTTCCTCTTCACTTTCTGCCATAAGGGTGGTGTCGTCTGCATATCTGAAGTTATTGATATTTCTCCTGGCAATCTTGATTCCAGCTTGTGCTTCTTCCAGCCCAGCGTTTTTCACGATGTACTCTGCATATAAGTTAAATAAACAGTGACAATATACAGCCGTGACGTGCTCCTTTTCCTATTTGGAACCAGTCTGTTGTTCCTTGTCCAGTTCTAGCTGTTGCTTCCTGACCTGCATATAGGTTTCTCAAGAGGCAGGTCAGATGGTCTGGTATTCCCATCTCTTTCAGAATTTTCCACAGTTTACTGTGATCCACACAGTCAAAGGCTTTGGCTTAGTCAATAAACTAGTTTGTGTTAAGTGCTATAGCAGCCATATAAAACTATACAACATTCAATGCTTAGACTGGAAAAAAAATAGTCCTCCACCCCTTCAAAAAGCCCCAAGTTTTCCTGCTGCTGCTGCTGCTAAGTCGCTTCAGTTGTGTCCGACTCTGCACAACCCCATAGACGGCAGCCCACCAGGCTCCCCCGTCCCTGGGATCCTCCAGGCAAGAACACTGGAGTGGGTTGCCATTTCCTTCTCCAATGCATGAAAGTGAAAAGAGAAAGTGAAGTCGGTCAGTCATGTCTGACTCTTAGCGACCCCATGGACTGCAGCCCACCAGGCTCCCCTGTCGCTGGGAATTTCCTGGCAAGAGTACTGGAGTGGGGTGCCATTGCCTTCTCCGAAGTTTTCCTGCCTAGAGGCAAATATTTTAAATTTCATAGCAAATTCTTCTGGAAATTTGCCTCATGTTTCCAACCAGGGTGCATATAAAATATTTATATATTGTCTGTTGACTGTATTTTTGAAAGGGATTTAAAAGTTTATACCTCCTAAACACATTGCCTGTATACACACATACATGCATGTACATACACTGCTCTTCATCATGCTGTCAGCTTCCAAAATAATTATTATATAACTTTAGGCTAAATATATAGTCATACATGGATTATTTACATTGATATAAATTGTATTCATAAATGTTCTATGCTTACATTTACCTTTTTGAACAACCTTTTGATTTTCCTGCAGTTAAGGACCGCTTCAAGTTTTGACTCGCTCACCCCATTTATCTACATATCACTCACTCTAACTTCATCCCCAAACTCTGCCAGAAATAGAAAATCTTTCTCAATACACCCAACACATGAGATTTGTGATTTTTCTCCCCCATCACCCACCTTGGAAGCATCCTGCCGAGATCTCTCCATCTTCCTGATTATTCAGAATTGGTTGCCTTCTGGTTCTGCATCTCGGCTGTCAACTGAAAATTTTTTTCCTGCTTTCCTGTTGGAGACCTGGATTCCTGCATTCCCTGTTTTTCTCTTTCTTCACGGTGCCTTATCAAGATGAAGAGTCAACATTCTGGTAGCTTATGGACAATGGGTGTGTGTCATGAAAATTCTATTGCATATCTTTCTCGTGGCTCTGTATAGCAATCTAGAAGAATCCTTTTCCCCTGAGAGTTTTGAAGGCATTTCTCTACAGTAGTGAAGTATCTGCTGGCTTCTGATATCACTGTTGATTACTTTAATGCAAATATCATTTCTAATATTGTGCATGTGATCTTGCTTTTTGCTCTGGGAGTTTTTTTAGGATTTCCATTTTACTGCCATTATCTGAAATTTTATAATGAGCTTATTCATCATGCTGAGCATAAAGTTAGTTTTTAAAATCTGGAAATCCTTCAACTATGGAAAAATTTCTCTTACTAGTTTTTGGACAGTTTTCTCAAGTCTGATGTCTTCATTTTCCAGAAATTTTATCAGACTTTGAACTTTCTGGACTAATTTTATAGGGTGCTTATCTGTTGCCTACTCTTTCCCATCACTTTGCATTTTTATTCCAGTGCCTAAATTTTTTTCAAATATATATGTATATATATATATATATGTTCTTTCTATCAAGCTTTGTTATTTTGGCTCCCTTAATTTTCAAGAAAAATGTATTTGTTATTTTAAAAGTTTTTTTAAAAAAAGCATCAACATTGTTTCTTGTCTTTCTGAGGCTGCACACTAAAAGGTTTTCCTCCATGTGAAGAGAAAGTTACTCAGTTGTATCTGACTTTGCAACCCCTTGACTATACAGTCCATGGGATTCTCCAGGCCAAAACACTGGAATGGGTAGCCTTTCCCTTCTCCAGGGGATCTTCCCAACCCAGGGATCGAACCCAGGTCTCCTGTATGGCAGGCAGATTCTTTACCAGCTGAGCTACAAGGGAAGCCCGAGAATACTGGACTGGGTAGCCTAATTGTGTCTCCAGGGGATCTTCCCGACCCAGGAATCGAACTGGGGTGTCCTGCATTGCAGCAAACTGTTTACCAACTGAGCTACCCAGGAAGCCTTTACTCCATAGTTCCCCCTTCTCTGCTTTCTGCCTTATGTCTACTTTCCCCAAGTTCCTTTATTCTATTATATATTTTTCATTTAAAGGCTTTACATAAGTGTTTCAAGTACCCTTTAACATTGAAAAGTGAGGCACTGTAGAGAGGATTAGCTGTGTGTGCATAAGCTAACCTGACAAGTGGTGGGCTCCCACTAGGATGCTTCTGCAGGGGTCAAGGAATTTTGCAAGGCGTGTTACTCAACTTCAGTATCTGTAAGCCTCTTCTCTCTTTAAGGCCAGCTTGTCTATTTTACAGTGTTCTATTAAAAGGACTAGATGTTTTCTACTCCCCAATTCCCAGTTTTCAGTACAGCAATCTGCATCTCCCACTCTACCCAAGCTGGGTATGGTATTCTTGGGTTCTAATGTCCTCTGGTAACCATTTCTCCAAAGAGCAAACCTCCAGTCTCCTGCATGGTAATGGCGAAGGAGAGTTGTCTGGTTGCCTAGAGTAGAATAAGGAATCTAGGTAGTCTCATTCTTATAGAGTTTCAATCTTTTACTTTTTAGCCCCAACCTTAACCTTCATTTTTAAAGACACGTGTGGCCTTAAAGGCCAGAGTATTTACAGGGTTCTAGAAGAAAAATCAGTTGATTTCTTGATTTCTCACCCAAGAGCCTCATGATTATTTCATTTCAGCTTCCTCTGCTACGTGAGAAAGCCTGGTACACCGCAGTCCGTGGGGTCGCAAAGAGTCAAACACGACTTAGCGACTAAACCAAACAACGGCAAAAACAAAAAACAAACTGCTACACAAAGTTAAATTTTACCTATCCATCTGTTTTCTAGCTTTCCAAGTTCTCTGATGTGCCTCTGCTTCCTTTTTCCCTTTCCCAGTTTTTGTCTTCATGAGGACATGCCTTTATTTCAACACTCCTATTAGTGGGATCTTGGTTCGAGCAGAGGAAAACAGCTGAGTTTATCACCCACATTTTAAATAAGAACCTATCTCCTCCCTTCCTCTTCTCTTCTAGCTCTGAATCCAGGATCTCCTTCCTTGCCTGAATCTGTGGTCCAAAACTTCTTTCCATTGCAGGTGGTTGGATACTACCTCTATTTCCTATCAGATGTGGAGCAGAGAGAGCCCCATCTGCCAGGCTGCACTCTCCTCCTTGCCATTTTGCACAAACCATTCCTTCCTTGAAACTTCCTCTGAAATATCCTACCTTGGAAGCAGTCTCTGTGCCTGAGGCATCTCCTTGGATTGCTCCAGCCCTATAAGCAGAACCTAGATCCAATGCGTTTGCTTCCAAAACACATCTTTCTGCATCTTTACAACAAGTTCTGAAGGATAGGTATTATTCTAACCATTGCATAAATAAAGAAACAGAGGTGAAAAAAACAGAGGTGGATGTTTTATACATCCATTGAGAGCACACAACTAGTAAGTGGTAAAGCAGCAATTCAAATCCAAATCAGCTCTTCCTATCACACCCTTGCACCTAATGGATGAGCATCTTTGCCTCCACAGCCCCATGTCCACTCCTCTGCTATCTCCCACTCCGCAGCAGTATCTGAGACTATTTGCCACCACCACCATCATCACCACCAATTACTGGTCCTATCTGTCCTTGGTTGTGTTTTCTGCATCAGTTCCTGGTCTAAACAATGACTTAGAATCAAAGATTCTCCGTTAAGCAATTCCTTTACAATATCTTTCTCATTGGAGGAAATCCTTAATATGCAAGGAGAATCGATTCAATGCACTCATTTGTCGCCTTTGGACAAACCTCTTAATCTTCTAAACATCTATTTCTTTAGGTTTGAGTTTGACCTTCTGCTTGGGCATTTCCAGTTAAATAAGTGTTAAGGACTTCATGGGGCTACCCACCCCATCCCTGCAGTATTCATATCCCTTTCTTTCTTTTTGTATTGACCTTGTTATCTTTGTCCCATTTCCCTAACATCTGTCTCCACATATGCCATGAATTAATTATCTCTGCCTCTAAGCTCCACAGATTGTTAGAGCAGAAAGTCGATGTACTTCCACCCAACCCCATGGGTCTGCACGGATCCTGAGATAGGATTTTCTTACCATTTAATATATGCTTATCTCACCATACCATGCCACTGTCACCAGCAAGCCATGTGCCGAGAGAGAGACCCAACTTCCTCGGACTGTATTTTCAATAAACAGGATTCCCACCCTAGGCAGAAGAACCGTTTATTCATTCATCCATCTCGCCACTCATTAATTCAACAAATAGTTGTGTGTGTGTTAGTCACTCAGTCATGTCTGACTCTTTGTGACCCCATGGACTGCAGCCCACCAGGCTCCTTTGTCCACGGGGTTTTCCAGTCAAGAATACAGGAATGGGTAGCCATTCCCTTCTCCAAGGGATCTTCCTGACCCAGGAATCAAACCCAGGTCTCCTGCATTGCAGGCAGATTCTTTACCATCTGAGCCACCAGGGAAACCTCTAATAAGTAGTTACTGGACATCTTTTATGTGCTGGGCTCTCTATTAGGTCCTGGGCATACAAGAAGAATAAGACACAAGCCAGTCTCTAGCACAAGGGCTGACCAGACAGTGGAGGAAACAGATCCATAAATCAACCATTACCACCTAAGTTACAGTCCATGGATGTGTGCCTGGTCATGCACTGGAGGAGCATTTTAATCAGGCCTGCAATCTGGTGAGGTCATGGAGTCTTCCCCAAGGAGGTAATGCCTGGGTTTTGAAGGATGAGCCCCATGAAAGCTCACTTGCCTCTACTTCTTGTCTGGTCCTTCTGATTATTTTATAAGGAATGGTTAAATATGAGTGCTGAAGAGGCCTTTCAATATTATGCAAATGAACTCCCGACTGTATAAATATGGAAAGGGAAGAAGAAGAAAGTTTGTGGCATAGCCAAGCACACAGGTAGGGAGGCTTGAGGAAATTAATTCTACTCACACAATTTGGGTTCTTCTAGCAAAAGTGATCCTGTCATAAGGCTTTCTCCTGGGGCACCAAAATTGTCCTCTAAATTAGTTGAAAGCTATGGGTCCTGGATTATAAATGAGATCATGCCAATTTGTTAAAAAACAGTTGAAAACCTGCTTAAAAATCTGTTTTAAAAAATCTGTTAAAAATCTTTCTGTTACAAAGATTTGAATGGTGGGAACATCATAGACTTTTGGTAACACAATAGAAAGGCTCCTTGTGTGTCCTTGCGGCACCTGCAGCCCGGCCCAGGCTCTCAGAAAGAGTGTGATGCACCAGGAGCCTTCATTCTCTCTTCAGGACCACCTGGCAAAATGATCCACCCACGTTGGTCTGTGATGGGCTGCTATACCTGCTGGAATGTCCCCCCTTTCTCTCCCAGGACTCTTCAGGGACCCACAAGTTTTTATTCTTCATCTTCCCCCCATCAAGCTCGAAGCAGTGACCAGAGTCATAACAACCTGCTGCAGCATCAGGGACCTCCCCCACCTGGATCCATCCTGGATCTAAGGGTGGCAGGAGGGAACAGGGATGCTCAGTTTTGTTTTCCCTAGTGCTGCTCACCCTGTGCTCTTTGGATAAGGACCTCCTCTTCATTTCAACATCAGAACAAGGAAATTAGCCTCCAACCCTTCTGAAAGACCAAGGTCTCTAGCATGGTGAATGACAACCAATTTCAGAAGTGAGGACTCCTGGAACTTTCCTGGTGGTCCGGTGAAGACTCCCCCGACAATGCAGGGGACGAGGACCTGATCCATCATTGGGCGACTAAGACCCCGCATGCGTGGAACAACTAAGTCCACGAGCGGTAGCTACTGAGCCTGAGAGCCCCAGCTGGACAGAGCCTGTGCAACAGATCCCCCGTGATGCACTGAAGAGCCCACAGCCAGTAAGACCCGAAACAGCCAAACAACGGATAACTGAAAAGCAAAAAGAAGCAAGGGTTCCTGACTCCTAATCCAGTCGCCTTTCCTCTTTTCTCTGCACCTCCTTCCAGGCAACACCAGATGCGGAAGAGAAGCCCCAGCAGTAAATAAAGAATGACTTTGGGGAAAGTTTCTGAGTCTGTCTGAAGCAGTCCATAAGGATACAATCCCATGTCTCCCTTCAGGGGAGTTCTGCCAAAGCACACGGCCTTCAACAACAACATTTAACTCTTAGGTTTGAGTGGCTGCCTTCTATGCTGGCATGGGAATGTTCATGTGATGTGGAGGATGGATGTCTGCGCACATTCCTAGGGGCTCTGTCACCATATTCCCTCTTCCCGGCACACAGCACTCACTCAACAAGGGGCCCCAGCTCAGGCTCTTAGATTTTTGTTCCCGAGCACCTGCCTTGACCTACTCTTTGCCCCTGTTAGTTATCCATCATCGCTGTGTAACAAATTACCCCAATATTCTGTGTCTTCAAGCAATAAATTCACAGCTTATTATTCAGTTTCTCTGGGTAAAGGATCCAGGCACAGTTTCCTGGGTCCTCTGGCTCTGGGTCTCTCAAGGTGTAATCAAGATGCAGGGGTTTCAGTCATCACAAGGCTCCAACTGGTGGGGGGGAATCTACTTTGAAGTCTGCCCCTGAGGCCATTGGTGGGACTCAGCTCTTCATTAGCTGGAAACTTCTTCTGTTCCTTGCCAGGAGGGCCTCTCCATAAGCAGCTTATGTCATGACAACCAGATCTATCAGAGAGAGCAAGTGAGAGAGCAAGACAGAGTGAGCAGGATGGAACTCAGCCTTTGATAACCCAGCTGCGGAAATGGCATTTCATGGTGTTTGCTGTATCAGCTGGGAACAGGTTTTCTAGGTCTGGGCCGCAGAAGAGAAGAAGGCATCGCACAGGGGTGTGAGCACCAGGAGGCTGGCCTTTGAGCAGCTTGGAAGCGGCTCTGTGCATTTCCCAGCGCTGCCACGTCACGGGCTGGGTGACGCGGAACACGGAATTGATTCTCTCATGGTTCTGGACGCTAGACGTCCAAAGTCAAGGTGTCAGCAGCACCGCGGTCTCTCAGCAAGGGGCTCTAGGGGGCGATCCTGGCTTACCTCTTCCCAGCTCCTCTCGTCTCCAGACTCCTGTGCCTTCCTTGCCTTGCAGCTGCTCACGACTGATCCCTCTTGCATCATCACGTGGCATTCTCTTTGTGGGTCACCATCATTTTCTTTTTGTTTACTGTTGGTTTATATCCAGACTGAGATTATTAATGACTATTAATTAAATATGAGGACTTCCCTGGTGAGCTGCCTGGCAATGCAGAGGAAACGGGTTCTATCTCTGGTTCGGGAAGGTTCTACATGCTTCAGGGCAACTAAACCTGTGCACCACAACTATGGAAGCCCATGCACCCTAGAGCCCACGTTCTGTAACAAGAGAAGACACCACAATGAGAAGCCCACGCACGACAACTGAACAGTAGCCCCCTCTCACTGCAACTGGAAAAGCCTGCCCCCAGCAGGGCAAGGAAGACCCAGCGCAGCCAGAAATAAATAATTAATACCTAATTTCAAAAAGTTGAATCCAGATGGGAGAAGTTGCTATAATGCCAGATGACTATAATACAGATGACTTCATGTAAATAAGATCAGTCAGTGATACTAGAAGAAAATGCTTTTATTTTTGCTACTGTGACAATATAAAAGCCCAAGTGAAAGGTGCAGAGGACACTGTCTAGAACAGTGATTTACAGCTTCACAAGGGAGGGTGTTTTCCTCTGTGTGTGTGTGTGTATCTGGGTGTCTGGGTTTCTATGTCCAAATGTCCCTCTTGTTGCTGGACACCAGCCATGTTGGTTTTAGGACCCACCATAATCCAGTATGTGCTGTGCTTAGTCGCTCAGTTGTGTCCGATTCTTGGCGACCCCGTGGACTGTAGCCCTCCAGGCTCCTCTGTCCATGGGGATTCTCCAGGCAAGGATACTGGAATGGGTTGCCATGCCCTCCTCCAGAGGATCTTCCCAACCCAAGGATCAAACCCAAGTCTCCCACACTGTAGGCGGATTCTCCACTGTCTGAGCCACCAGGGAAGCCCTTAATCCTGTATAAATTCATCTTAATTTGATTATATCTGCAAAGACTCTTCGCGAATGAGGTCCCATTCACAGGGTCCGGGGGGATATGGATTGAGGGGGCCCTGTGTAACCCAGTACAGCTGACTATGACAGCATCAGTCCACCTCTTCCACTCCCCAGCTCTGGCCTCAATTCACACCCCCTTCTCTGTCCTCTTGCTATTCAGCCCAAACCTGGCCCCAGTGCACAGGCTACAATGACTCAAAAATGATTTAGCTATTTCTAGCTGGGTGCCCATGCCTCTTAGAGGATCAGAACAGCTTTAGGGTCATCCTAGGCAGAGGCTGACCTGGGGATTTTCAGTAACAAAGCAGTTAATACACGTGTCCTCTGTAAACCCCTGGGATCGGGACAATATTTCTGCCAAGAACAAGACCTTGAGAGATTTAAGAACTGAGGTGAAAACATCAAAGCCAACTGGCTATGTCTTTGTGATCTTTAAGTCATCATGTTCAATCCCTTTTATCTTTCAATATATCTAAGCCCTTGACACATCACCTTCTAGAAACGTGTCTCACTGAAGCAGTGGTTCCCATTGGGAGTCTATGCTTCCTTGACAAGGAGAAGTGGCTGGTGAGGAAGTGTATGAAATTGTCTGGGTGGGTGACGTGTTGTTTGAAGGTAATTCTGATACTGACTCCCCACGCCCCGTCAGCAGATCCTGGGTAACAATGCAATTAAAAGTGAGCGTGCTCCCTAAGCCGCCAAAATTCACAACAATTCCACTTCTACCTATAGACTTAATATATTTAGTTCACACTAGAGAAGCTTACATAAAAGGACATATACTAAGACATGTAGAAGGATCTTCGCTGCAGCATTTTTCGTAATGGCAAAAATTTGGAAGCCGCACAAACGGCCTTCAGTAGGAGAAGGGATAAGCAAATGTTGGTATATTCCTACAATGGAATATGACACAGCAGTTAAGCCAATTCGATCTATACGAATGTATAAAAATAGATGCTGAAAACAAAACCAGGGGTGAAAACAGCCAACTGTAAAACATTACATACTGAAGGATGCCATTTATGCTAAATAAAGAAACACACCAACAACACCACATTATGTTTATGTGCAGCAAAGGTTTCAAAACCATGAACAAGTATGAAATCAACCAAATTCATGGATCTTGATTGCCTTTGGGCACGCAGGGAGGAGACTGCGACAGAAGAGGGGAAAAGAGGATTTTACCTTTATGATATCCTATTTCTCTTCCGGGCTTCCCAGGTGGTGCTAGGGGTTAACAACTCGCCTGCCATGGAGGAGACACTGGAGACGCGAGTTCGATCCCTGTGTCAGGAAGATCCCCTGGAGCAGCACATGGCAACCCACTCCAGTGTTCTTGCCTGGAGAATCCCATGGACAGAGGAGCCTGGTGGACTACAGTCCATGAGGTCGCGAAGAGTTGGACACGACTAGGCGACTAATATTTTTCTACCCTATCAGAATATAAGTTCCATGAGAGCAGAAACTTCATTTTCCTATTTTCTCAGTTCCTAGAATATTGCCTGCCATATAGCCAATGCTCAGTAACTATTTCTGCAGTGAACCAATCAGATCTTCTAGATTTATTTCCAGGGCAGGCGGCATGTGACGCCTGTACAGTCAAGCACAGCCACTGAGCTCCTGAATCAGTGTGGCTGTTGAAATGTCTCTAACAAGCAGATCTCAGTCACCAGGAAATTTGGTGCATGGGTCCCAACTACCCAGTTCCCAATCCCGCTGCATCTCTGGTGTTTCTGGACTGTCCCAGGGGTCACTTGCACACAGGGATCTCTCTAACTCCTCCCTCAGGACAAGGACCCTCTTCTTTGTACAGAATTGCAGAGGACAGGAATTTGTTGGCTCTTAAAGAAGCTGAAGCAGCCCTTCTGACTCTGGTCCGCTGATGGGTCACCCAGATTTGAAGTTCCAATGGGCTGTTCTGGTTGGGAGTTAAGAAATGCAGGGTTGGTTGGTTGGTTTTTAATCCTGTCTTCCTTCACAAGGAGCACCCTCCTGCCTCAGAACCTTAGTTCTCTGTTTTATGGTTAAATCAGTGGCCCTACCATCCCTCCCTGGAGGTGAAAGGAGCCTGCTCTGATTGAGTACCTATATATCCCAGACATACAGTAGGTGCTTTGCCAACACATACTTACTTGAGCCTCATAACGGTTGGAAAAGATGGACATCACCATTTTGCAGACAAGGACACTGAGGTGGTTGCCTCAGTTATCAGAGCTAATCTATTTCAGAGTCAAGGCATACGCTTACATCTCCCTGATCCCTAAACCAGAGCACTTTCCATTTTGGAGTGAAATGAGAAGAAGGAGCGCTTTTGGCACACCAAAGGGAACACCCTGCTCTCCTGGTCCAGCTGAACTCAGCCCCACCCGCTCCACACTGTCCTCAGATCCCTAGTTGTCATTTAGACAAATTGGCTCCTGGGTCAAGAGAATTGACAGTGATGCTCCCATCTTATGATGATCCTTAAACTAGCACAGATTGATGTGAGGAGGCAGCCTGGACTATTCCTAGTGAAGGAACACTGATGGAAGATGGCTAATGGCCATCTTAATTCAAAGGCTTTCTAGCCAGTTAAGTGCCTTGCAAATACTTCACTCTGATAATCCTTCATGATCAAGTTGTACAAATGTATTACGCAGGGTGGTGCTGGAAAGACTGTATCAGCATAGAGTGATGGCTGATCCTGACCTGGAGGGAGTCTATTCTGTGCCAAGGTTCGCACACTCCACATCAAACTCATTTCTAACCATGAGAGACCCTGGGACCAACACCGTGTGGGGTTCAGTCTACAGCCCAGGAGATGAATCCAGGCCTACTTCCTTTTTCTGGCAGAGGAGTGGATTGGGCTGAGCACTATGTAAAAAAAAAAAAAAAATCATCTTTGCATCCTGTATAAAAGGCAGAGGCATGGGAGATCAACTTGTCAACATTCATTGGATTATGGAGAAAGCAAGGACATTCCAGAAAAATATTTACTTCTGCTTCACTGACTCCTTTAAACCCTTTGACTGTATGGATCACAACAAACTGTGGAAAAGTCTTAAGGAGGTGGGAGTACCAGACACCTCACCTGTCTCCTGAGAAACGTGCATGCAGGTCAAGAAGCAACAGTTAGAACCAGACATGGAACAATGGACTGGTTCCAAATTGGGAAGAGCATATGACAAGGCTGTATGTTGTCACTCTGCTTATTTAACTTATATGCAGAGTTCACTGGGCTTCACAGGTGGTGCAGATGATACCACCCTAATGGCCAAAAGTGAAGAAGAACTAAAGAACCTGTTGATAAAGGTGAAAGAAGAGAGTGAAAAAGCTGGCTTAAAACTCAACATTCAAAAAACTAAGATCATGGCATCCGGTCCCATCACTTCATGGCAAATAGATGGGGAAAAGTGCAAACAGTGACAGATTTTCTTTTCTTGGGTTCCACAATCACTGCAGATGGTGACTGCAGCCATGAAATTAAAAGACGCTTACTCCTTGGAAGAAAAGTTATGACCAACCTAGAAAGCATATTAAAAAGCAGAGACATTACTTTGTCACCAAAGGTCCATCTAGTCAAAGCTATGGTTTTTCCAGTGGTCATGTATGGATGTGAGAGTTGGACCATAAAGAAAGCTGAGCACCAAAGAATTGATGCTTTTGAACTGTGGTTTGAAGACTCTCGAGCGGCCCTTGGACTACAAGGAGCTCTAGCCAGTCCATCCTAAAGGAAATCAGTCTTGAATGTTCATTGGAAGGACTGATGTTGAAGCTGAAACTCCAATACTTTGGCCATCTGATGCAAAGAGCTGACTCATTTGAAAAGACCTTGATGCTGGGAAAGATTGAAGGCAAGAGGAGAAGGGGATGACAGAGGATGAGATGGTTGGATGGCATCACTGACTCAATGGACATGAGTCTGGGTAAACTCCGGGAGTTGGCGACAGACAGGGAGGCCTGGCATGCTGCTGTTCAAGGGGTTGCAAAGAGTCAGACACGACTGAGCGACTGAACTGAACTGACATAAAAAACCCAAATGTGTTATTTCACTGGTATTCATTATTATTGGTACTTTTCTTTTCACATTTTTAAAAATAAATAAGAGAGACTTCCCTGGTGGTCCAGTGGCTAAGACTCTGCACTCCCAATGCCGGGGCCCTGGGATTGATCCCTGGTCAGAGAACTAGATCCCACATGCTGCAAGATCCCCGGTACCACAACTAAGACCCAGAACAGCCAAATAAACATTGTTTTAAAAAATCTAAAAGATAAATAACAAATAAGAGTGAAGATAAGGCTCTGATTTGCAAAGACTGAATTCCCAGAGGAACGTGGTCTCCTACAGTTGTGCCAGGCAGGACCTATACGGCTGTGGGAAGGACTGGCATGTCCTGGCCACTGAGACCAGTGCACAGGGTGTGAACAGAGATGGTGGAACAACCCCAGGTCCTGGGTTACAACTAAGCTACGAGATTGCCCACATTTTCATTGTTAAGCTACTCACTAAATTTCTGTTGAGGCATCATATCTGCAAAAATTCCTTAGACCTGGAGCAAGAGGGAAAGAGTGATCCTGACCAGATAGCTTTCTCATTCTGAAACTTGTCCAAATGTGAGCCGCTGTTCTTGGATTCCTGTATCTGTTCAATGGCATCTTTCAGAAGCCAACTCCAGTGGCTATCACTTCCAATGCAATCAAAATGACCATGCCCAGGGACTTCCCTGGTGGTCCAGTGGCTAAGACTCCATGTTCCCAATGCAAGGGACCAGGGTTCAATCCCTGGTCAGGGAACTAGATCCCACAGGCATAACTAAGAATTCCTATGCTGCAACTAAAGATCCTGATACTGCAGCTAAAACCTGGGGCAGCCAAATAAATAAATAATTTAAAACACACACAGCCGTGTCCAGAATAAAATCATGTCCCTAAGAGTCACTATAGCAAGAAGAACCAGACCAAGTTGTTGAACTGACAGAGTCATCATCCCGATATAGAAACAAAGTGGCTTGAAGGGTCTAGAACTCAGCACACCCTGGGCCTTTATCCCACTTTTCCTCACATCCTATAAGAACACCAACCATCTGTCTTACTGCTCATTCCAGAAACCCAAGAATCACGATTAATACCTCTTTCTCCTTGCTGCTGCTGCTGCTGCTAAGTCGTTTCAGGCGTGTCCGACTCTGTGTGACCCCATAGACGGCAGCTCACCAGGCTCCCCCGTCCCTGGAGTTCTCCAGGCAAGAACGCTGGAGCAGGTTGCCATTTCCTTCTCGAATGCATGAAAGTGAAAAGTGAAAGTGAAGTCACTCAGTCGTGTCCGACTCTTCGAGACCCCATGGACTGCAGCCTACCAGGCTCCTCCATCCATGGGATTTTCCAGGCAAGAGTACTGGAGTGGGGTGCCATCGCCTTCTCCTTAGCCACATGCAATTAATCAGATGACCACTAAGTGCAGCCCAGTCTTCCTGCTACACACCTGTCAAAGTCATCCACTTGCCTCCACCCCTTCCACCACCACCAGTCCAGGCCTGGGCACTTACTCAGACTGGAGTAATAGGCTTCTAGTTAGTTCTTTCTGCTCCTTTCCTGCCTTCAATCCATTACTTACTTAGCTACTGGGGTGATCATTCACAGCCAAGTCTCCTCACATCCCTCCACCCCTTCTCAGTGGCTTCTCTGGTTCTTTAAGATAATGACTCAGATCTGCCATGGCCTTCCACCTTAGCCTAACGACTGCTCCACCTTGATCCCTGTGTTCCAGCCACACTGCAATAAATGTGTCCCCTTTGAGGGGGCTAAGATGGAGACGACATCTCCCTGAGACCCTGATCCCTTGCTCTGATGCTAGGCACTGAAAGCTGGGTTTTGCCATTTCTAAACTCACACTCTAATTAGCTCTCTTTGAACTTGGAATGTGTTTATGGTAATCAAGACTTCATCTCTGGCAACTTTCAAGGTCCAGCTCAGCCACCTTCTTATATATATATATATATATATACATATATATATATATATAGGATTTATTCATTTGGCTGCATTGAATCTTAGTTGCAACATGGAAACTCTTAGTTTTGTGCAGCCTGGGACCAGGGATTGAACCCAGGTCCCCTGTATTGGGAGCGTGGAGTCTAAGCCAGTGGACCACCAGGGAAGTCCCTAGTTCAGTTCAGTTCAGTTCAGTCTCTCAGTCGTGTCCGACTCTTTGCGACCCCATGAATCACAGCACGCCAGGCCTCCCTGTCCATCACCAACTCCTGGAGTTCACTCAGACTCATGTCCATCGAGTCAGTGATGCCATCCAGCCATCTCATCCTCTGTCATCCCCTTTTCCTCCTGCCCCCAATCCCTCCCAGCATCAGAGTCTCTTCCCATGAGCCAAGTCGTCGCATGAGGTGGCCAAAGTACTGGAGTTTCAGCTTTAGCATCATTCCTTCCAAAGAAATCCCAGGGCTGATCTCCTTCAGAATGGACTGGTTGGCTCTCCTTGCAGTCCAAGGGACTCTCAAAGAGTCTTCTCCAACACCACAGTTCAAACCCATCAATTCTTCGGCGTTCAGCCTTCTTCACAGTCCAACTCTCACATCCATACATGACCACAGGAAAAACCACAGCCTTGACTAGACGGACCTTAGTCGGCAAAGTAATGTCTCTGCTTTTGAATATGCTATCTAGGTTGGTCATAACTTTTCTTCCAAGGAGTAAGCGTCTTTTAATTTCATGGCTGCAGTCACCATCTGCCTAAGCCACCTCCTAAAGCTGCCTTTTGTGATTGCACCTCCTGCCCCCAACACACACACTCAGAATCACTCTCTGACTTCTGGGGCCAAACGTCATTTCATTGATTCTTCCTTTTCAAACCATCTGTCTGCCCTTCCTTCTGAGATTGAAGGCAGGAATGATGTCTTGCTCTGAATCGGTAACCAGGTCACTTCAATATAGTAGATGCTCAATACAGATGCGTGGAACTGAGCTTGATAGTGTGAATGGACAGGAAATAGTTCTCGAGGGCGAAGGAACGAATATTTATGAAAGGTGCTAGACGTTCCAACTTTTCTTATGAAGCCCCGTGGTTCACCTTTAAATCCCTCTAAACTTGAAAACCTCTACCAGTCATAATTTCCCTTGAATCATTTGGACAGATGCACTAGTGACAACAATTTCAAGTGAGACTTTGAGGTCAGCGTTTTACTCACACTTCATTGAGGGAAAAGAAAAGTATATTCAGAGGCACACAAAAAGGGTGTAATTACCATTTCAGGAAAATACGTTAATTTGATGCAATGCATTACTGCTCCGACAGCTCTCAGCCTTTGCACCAAATGGTTGTAAAATGTATATTACGGAAAAAAATACTTTTTTTGTTCCTGCTTAAAGTATAGGTAGAGAGCAGAGGCTCATAGAGTAGGGGTCTGATGTTAATGGGGGCAAGACTGAGATGGCAAAGGTTTTTAGTGGCTGAGAAGTGTACTTTCGTGATAATGTTTCCAGCATGGAGGAGATTCTATGGGCAGCCTACTCATTCATTGGAGTATTAAAAGTTCATAGTGAGTTGAAATTCTTTACCACTGCTCCACCTGGGAAGCCCTTAAGAGGAGCCTACTGCATGGGGGAAAAAACAATGAAGAAAGAGAAATGAATGGACAAGTTGTTAGGTTATAGCATCGGTCAAATGACCCCATGGGCCAGGCTGACCTCGTGCAGGATAACCTAAGGGTCACTGGGGCAAGCACCCGCAGAGTCCAGCAATGAAATGATACTTGTGACTCCAGAGTAATAGACATTGGGACCGTGTCTGTAACTTGGCATGCTGTTGTAAGAATCAAAGTCTGGCCCCACAAGCTGAAAGACATGAAACCATCTATTTCATCTCTCTGGGTCTTCACTGGCCCAACTGTTCAATGAGACAAATCCTATCTACTTTAGCAAATCATGCAAAACCCTAGACATATCGTCCTGGAAGAAAATGAAAACTCAGCAAATATTCATTGCCGTTCCTCTCCTTCTCAGAACACGATTAAAAGCATTATTAAGCCCAGCCATTTCACAATGGAAGCTGGTCCCACAGGGTGGCTTGGAACCCAGGTTCAGAGAAGAGTAAGGAACGGGCTGCCCAACCTCTCCAGCTTACCTGGTCCCATCTCTTGGTGCTTACGTGCTAAACTCTTTCATCCATTTACTCCACTCTCACTGTGCAGACATCATCACTGGGGCCCACTGGTGTCTTCAGCTCTCTTCTCTTTCTGAGCCCACACCTCGTGAATTTAGACACGGTCACATGCCTTGCTTTGAACGATGAAATGTGAGCAGAAGGGACGTGTGTGGCTTCTGGGTGGAATAATTTAAGGGTCAGTCTATCTGCCACCCTCTTTTCTCTCCCACAGCAAATCCCAAAGCCGGTAATTTACGGTGATTCCTCTGTCCACCTGGATCCCTGAGTAACAGTAGTGAGTTATTATAATCCCCCCTTGGACCCATGTTAAAAATAAGGCATGCATGGACTTCCCTAGTGGTCCAGTGGCTGAGACTCCACGCTGCCAATGCAGAGGCCACGTGCGATCTCTGGTCGGGGCACTGGATCCTGCCTGTCATGAGTAAGAGCTTGCACGTTGCCGCCAAATATCCTGCGTGCCTCAACAAAGATTGAAGCTACATGTGCAGCAATTAAAACCCGACACAACCAAATAAATAAATATTTTTTAATGAAATAAAACACACAAGAGCAATAAACCTTTGGAAATTTTGAATACTGAGATTTGGGGTTATTTGTTACTCCACCATACTCATTCTGACGGATACATTCATTTCATTTTTCCTTCATTTAACATATTCTTTAGTACCTAACAAATGCTGGAAACCCTCTAGGTGCTGAGGGTTCATAGAGAACAAAAGAGACCCAGTTCTTGTTCTCAGAGTTAAAGTCAAGTGTGGGGAGGGGGAGCACACGCAGTAAGTAAATAAGCATATATATTAGGTGGTAGATACTATGAGAAAAATAAGGCAGGGTAAAAGGCTTGGGGGAAAGCTGCTTTTGATGCAGTGGTTAGGGACGGTCCCCTGAGAAGAGGCCATTTGAGCAGACACCCAGGTAAAGTAGAGCACTGAATGGTTCCCAGTATCTGGGAGGGGAACATTCTGGAGGGAGGGGAGGGGAACACAAAGACCCGGAGGCCAGATCACACTTGGCAGCAGCAGCACGCTTGGCCAGAGTGGCTGGGACAGGCAAGTACACGAGAAAGGAGGCAAACGATGAGGTCACATCAAAAGACACCACTGAGGGCTTCCCTGGCGGTCCAGCGGTCAAGAAATCCACACTTTCACGGAAGGAGGTGCAGGTTCAACCCCTGATCGGGGAACTAAGATCCCACATGGCCCACAGTGCAGCAAAAAAAAAAAAAGACACCATTGAGAAGGTGAGGAAGCAAACACAGGAAGGAAATATTTATAACACAAATCTAATACATGACTCATAACTGATTTTTTAAAGGAAGTTCCTACAAATCAATGAGAAAACGCCAAATAAAATCTAATGTTTAAAAAGTGGGTAAGAGATTTGAACAGCTAATCTACACAAGAAGATCTCCAAATTGCCAATAAGCCGACGAAAAGGTGTTCAACCTCGTTACTCCTCAGTGAAGTAAACTTCTGAAATAAAATGAGACATTCTTATCCATGCCAAGAATGGCTAAAAAAGACTGAAATATTCCTAGTATGTGCAAATATCCATCAGCAGTATAATGCACAGATAAATTGGATAGCCATACAGCAGGAAAACTCACAGCAATATAAAGCACAGACATTGATTCGAGAACGTGGGAAAATCTTGGAAATTATGCTGAATGAAAGAACCTAGATATGAAATCATCCTTACTCTATTAGTCCACGTAAATGAGGTTTAAGGACAGGCATAATGAATCCAGGGTAATAAAAAGACCAGTGATTATCAAGACTGGAGGTGGGTAGGGTATTAACTATAAAGAGATATAAGGGAACTTTCTGGGTTGATGGAAATATTTCATACCTTTATCTGGATGGTAGTTGCCTGGACGTATACCTGTGGAAAACTCTGTTGAGCAATAAGATCTGTGCATTTTACTGTATCTAAATTGCTCCTCAGTTGGAAAGAATCACAGAGAGAAGAGAGTAGGTTGGCCATCTGGAGGCTGTGAGATCACAGAGGACCTTGGGGCTACGGTGAGGATTTTGGATTTCTTTCTGAAAGAGGCGGAAGGCACAGCGAGATTCTGAGCAGAGCTGAGACGGGATCAGGCTTACCTTTCAGAAGAGTGATTTCTGTCTGCAGGGTGAGAGTGAGACCTTGGTGGGGTCCAAGTGGGTAGCAGCAGTCTGTGGGCAGACCTGCCAGAGAGGATGCTGGCATAGCCCTGGGTGGTGAAGAAGCAGAGAGTGGGAGCAGTGGTCGGGTCCCGGGTGAATGTCAGAGGTCACGAAGTCACTTGATGATGGATTGGATGGGGAGTTGAAGAGAAGGGCTGGAGCCTAACACACTGACTTTGGTCTTGCACCTGACAGAAGGCAGCTGCCAAAGTCTGGGATGAGAAGCACCCAAGAAGAGCAGCTGGGGAGCTGGGGGTGGGGGCAAGAATCGACTCTGAACGCGGTAAGTTTGAGATGCCACGGGAGCATTGAGGAGGCTGTTGACTAAATGAGTTTGGATGAATAAGCAGAAAACATGAATGCTCCCTCCCATCACATGCTCACAACTGTCTTAAATAAATAAAACACACACTCCTCCCCCTTTGCTTTCTTCTTACAGAAGGAAGAAGTGGAGTCTTAAAGGTGCCTTTGATCTGTCTCAGCCATAATCACTCTCACTATCATTTTTATTTTTTCTGGACTGAACGTACCAGCTGCTGGGCCTGGAAAACATGGCTGAGGCTTAAAGGAGAACTGGCACTCTGCTTGTCACAGCATCCCTTCTGGGTCTTTCCTCTGTCCTGGGGTCGCCGGGTTTGGCACACACAGGGCCTTCCTCCAGCTCCCCCCATGCCTCTGCTTTCGGCTTTGGGTTGATGACCTCTGCTCCCCACGTACTCCCACATGGGGGTGCCCAGCCGCCTTCACGGGGGACGGCGGTCAGAACAAAGAGATTCCATGCCCTGCCTGGAACAAACACATCATTAGGGAGCCCGGGACCATATGTGGAGGAGAGGGAAAATGTCATTTTGGTAAAGGCCTCAATTAAAAGGAAGAAAAGCCAGAGCGACAACATTAAATATTTAGGTTCCAGGACCATTATGAGGTTCTCTTCGGGGCACAGAGCTGTCAATTCTGGGAAGTAGGCATTAGAATCAGACCTGCTGAATTTTCCATCCCAGCTCTGCCCCTTGCCAGCCTAGTGGCCTTCCAGAAGTTAATCCACTTCTCTAAGAATTGGTTTCTACATTTATAAATAAGCTTACAAATGGGGCTTCCCAGGTGGTAAAGAAGCTGCCTGCCAATGCAGGAGACACAAGAGACGCAGGTTGGATCCCTGGGTGGGGAAGATCCCCTGCAGGAGGGCATGGCAACCCACTTCAGTATTCTTGCCTGGAAAATCCCATGAACAGAGGAGCTTGGTGGGCTTACAGTCCATGGGGTCACAAAGAGTCAGACACGACTGAAGCGACTTAACGCACACACACACAAATGGGGTAGGGTCCTGGGGGAGGATCCGATGAGATACATGATTCATAACTGGAGGAAACACTCCAGACACCTGCACCCTTTCCCACTCTTCCCACCCCAGGCTTGAGTGTCGCTACGCAACTCAAGCTTCCTCAGCATATGGACGCAATTACATCACATGGATATTAAGAAGCACTTTTTATTTTTATTTTTTGCGTTTACTCCTACTTTCTTAATGCAGGACTGACAGCATCACTGACCCGCTCCAAGACACACAAGCGTGCGCGGTGTGCCCGCAATGACCCCAATCAGCCACACGGGGGCAGCACCTCACCAATGTAACAGCTTTCTGGTTCCTTTACAGACCAGGCTGTGTGAGCCCAGGTCCCCCGAACTGTGGCGTCCCCTGCAATGTACAGAGCCGCACCTCTCAGGGCTCCTATACCGGTGTAACTCCCTTCCACACTGAAGGTGGGCTGTAAAGAAACTCGCTTGTAACCCGCTTAACAGAAGGTGGAGGCTGTGCCCCTTCCGAGCTTTCCACCTGCACTTCAAGCTCTTAGGAGCCCTGAGTCTCCATGGGAGAAATGAGCCCACCCTTCAGGACAGACTGCATGAAAGGCTCTTAAATTTCAGAGGGGGAGATCCAGCTGTCCTGGCTTCTCGGCCGAGCTCCTCAACATCTCCAGCCACAGCTGCCATCTGACCACACTGCTGAGCGACTCCAAGTGAGACCTGCTGTGGAACTTCCCAGCTGGGCTGTCAACTCGCAGAAACAGAAGACGCAATAAAACGGAGGCTGCTTTAAAGCCACCGGGATGGTTGCAGTGCAGCGATGATGGAGAACTGATCCAAGCAGCTGTGTTCCCCTGCATCTTCAGTTCACCAGACTCACAGTCCAGGAAGGAGTGTGCGGAGAAAGCCCCTCTCCCACTCTGGATCATGACGTAATCTCCCTCCGCCTGCCTGCATCTCCCCCACTCTGGCCCCCCTGCCCCCCATCCCCTGGGCATGGCAGGAGTTTCAGGAGGCCCGGCTGGCAGTAGTAAGAGAGACAGACTCCATGCTCCCCTCTGTGTTTCCTTTGCCTCAAGATTTCATTCAAAAGGTGTTTCTTCTCTTTACCCCAGGAGGAAAGTGCTCAGACAGTTTAACACCTGGAGTCTGCCCCACCTGCTGCCAGGGTGTTCCCCGGCGACCTCAGGACCCCCTTCACTGGAATGATTAAATGGGAGAGACCCAAGTGTGAAGTCATTGGTCAGCTGATACAATGACTTGGCAAGGCAAGGTCTCTTTATCATTTCATGAGAGATGACCGCCACAGGGCAGGAAGGAGGCTGAGGGAACCCCTGCTCAGTGACCATCCTCAAAGGCACCAATAATTTGGGGTAGAATAAGTAAATAATTTGGAGAAGGCAATGGCAACCCACTCCAGTACTCTTGCCTGGAAAATCCCATGGATGGAGGAGCCTGGTGGGCTGTAGTCCACGGGGTCCCTAGGAGTCAGACACAACTGAGCGACTTCACTTTCACTTTTCGCTTTCACACATTGGAGAAGGAAATGGCAACCCACTCCAGTGTTCTTGCCTGGAGAATCCCAGGGACGGGGGAGCCTGGTGGGCTGCCGTCTATGGGGTCGCACAGAGTCGGATACGACTGAAGCGACTTAGCAGCAGCAGAAGTAAATAATGCATCCTGCTTGCCTGCCGGCCACTAGTTGGAAAATTAGCACCACTGATCTGATGGATAAAATGTCATTTTATTTAAAAGAATCAGAGCTTTTTCTCCTTTTATATTCTCTGAAAAAACAAATACCAGAATCAACTGCCAAGGTGTGTCGGTGAGATATTTAGCAACAAAACAAAGCTAGTGGAGGTGATGGAATTCCAGTTAAGCTATTTCAAATCCTGAAAGATGATGCTGTGAAAGTGCCGCACTCAATATGCCAGCAAATTTGGAAAACTCAGCAGCGGCCATAGGACTGGAAAAGGTCAGTTTTCATTCCAATCCCAAAGAAAGGCAATGCCAAAGAATGCTCAAACTACCGCACAATTGCACTCATCTCACAGGCTAGTAAAGTAATGCTCAAAATTCTCCAAGCCAAGCTTCAGCAATATGTGAACCATGAACTTCCTGATGTTCAAGCTGGTTTTAGAAAAGGCAGAGGAACCAGAGATCAAATTGCCAACATCCACTGGATCATGGAAAAAGCAAGAGAGTACCAGAAAAACACCTATTTCTGCTTTATTGACTATGCCAAGGCCTTTGACTGCATGGATCACAATAGACTGTGGAAAATTCTGAAAGAGATGTGAATACCAGACCACCTGACCTGCCCCTGAGAAACCTATATGCAGGTCAGGAAGCAACAGTTAGAACTGGACGTGGAACAACAGACTGGTTCCAAACAGGAAAAGGAGTACATCAAGGCTGTATATTGTCACCCTGCTTATTTAACTTATATGCAGAGTACATCATGAGAGACGCTGGGCTGGAAGAAACACAAGCTGGAATCAAGATTGCCAGGAGAAATATCAATAACCTCAGATATGCAGATGACACCACCCTTATGGCAGAAAGTGAAGAACTAAAGAGCCTCTTGATGAAAGTGGAAGGGGAGAGTGAAAAAGTTTTCTTAAAGCTCAACATTCAGAAAATGAACATCATGGCATCCGGTCCCATCACTTCATGGCAGATAAGATAGGGAAACAGTGGAAACGGTGGCTGACTTTATTTTTCTGGGCTCCAAAATCACTGCAGATGGTGATTGCAGCCATGAAATTAAAAGACACTTACTCCTTGGAAGGAAAGTTATGACCAACCTAGATAGCATATTCAAAAGCAGAGCTATTACTTTGCCAACAAAGGTCCATCTAGTCAAGGCTATGGTTTTTCCAGTGGTCCTGTATGGATGTGAAAGTTGGACTATAAAGAAAGCTGAGCACCGAAGAATTGATGCTTTTGAACTGTGGTGTTGGAGAAGACTCTTGAGAGTCCCTTGGACTGCAAGGAGATCCAACCAGTCCATCCTAAAGGACATCAGTCCTGGGTGTTCATTGGAAGGACTGATGTTGAAGCTGAAACTCCAATACTTTGGCCACCTGATGCAAAGAGCTGACTCATTTGAAAAGCCCCTGATGCTGAGAAAGATTGAGGACAGGAGGAGAAGGGGATGACAGAGGATGAGATGGTTGGATGGCATCACCAACTCAATGGACATGGGCTTGGGTGGACTCCGGGAGTTGCTGATGGACAGGGAGGCCTGGAGTGCTGCGGTTCATGGGGTCGCAAAGAGTCGGACACGACTTAGCGACTGAACTGAACTGAATGCTAAACTTATCAGGATGTTTGGCTTGGATTTCTCATCTTCAGAGAAGAAATCTTCTTCCAGATAAGCTACCCGTCAGCGGGGGTATGTCATCTTTGGCTTATGTTTTTTCCATGTGTCACCAAATATTTACGGAGCTTCTACTTTTCTTAGATACCTTTGCTCTCCAGGACTTCCCTTGTGGCTCAGCTGGTAAAGAAAGAATCTGCCTGCAGTGTGGGAGACCTGGGTTCGATCCTTGGGTACGGAAGATCTCCTGGAGAAGGGAAAGGCTACCCACTCTAGTATTCTGGCCTAGAGAATTCCATGGACTGTATAGTCCACAGGGTCGCAAAGAGTCGGACACGACTGAGCGACTTTCACTTTCACTTTGCTCTCCAAGACCTTACAGAAGGATAAAATGCAGTGAGACATGTGCTAAATAGTAGCATGCGGTGCTGTGTGGCCCCTTTATCTATTTGTTCTTGGTCTGCCCGCTGAAAGACAGGCCAATAACTGGGAGGCAAAGTCTTGAGGCAAGGAATAGCAGCTTTATTCGGGAAACTGGGTGTCTGAGAAGACGGCAGGCTAGAGTCTTAGAGTACTATATCTTCTCTGGGTCTGGATGTCGGTTTCTTTTATCAAACACAGAGAGGGAGGAGGTGAGGAAGTAAAGCAAACAAGGCCCTAAGTCACGCAAAATATCTTCTGGTTGGGCCAGCATTGGCCTGTCCTGTGGTGAGCAGAGGGAGCTGGGACTCAGAAACATTATGATACGAATGAACTTATTTACAAAACAGAAACAGACCCACAGACTTTTGAGAATGAACTTATGGTTGTGGGGGCGGGGGTGGGGGGTGGGGGTGGTGACAAGGGTTGGGGGAAAGATGGGGGGGGTAGGGATATTTAGGGAGTTTGGGATGGACAGGTACATACTGCTATACGTAGAATGGATAACCAAAAGGTCCTACTGCATAGCACAGGGAATTCTGCTCAATGTTATGGGGTAGCCTCAATGGGAGGGTCTTTGAGGGACAATGGATACATGCATATGTATGGCTGAGTCCTTCTGCTGTCCACCTGAAACTATCACAACATTGCTAATCGGTTACATTCCAATATAAAATGAAAACTTGAAAGATGTGAGTTATGGGAAGGAATGGGTTTTCAGGGTGGATCCTGGAGAGTTGGGAAGGCAGAGAAAGAGCTGTGGGTGAGGCCAACCAAGCAGGGCTACGGGGTCTGTGTGCTCAGACATCAGATCTACCAAGGAGGAGGGCAGGGGGAGGTATCATGGGTGCATCAGAATCTCTAAGAATGACTGAGTGCAGGATTCCCACGTTAGAGTGAAGACTTGCTCCCCGGTCCTTGCAGCGTCCCTTGCAGTGTTCACTCCCCAATTCTTAATAACACAGTCTGGCAGATTCAAGTTCGTTTGTCCAACTCCAGGGAAATGGAAAACAGAACAATTACCCACTGTTGAATCCTTGGGTCATTTATGCCCACTGAGGTTCATAAACGGTTAAACTCAGTGGCTGCACAGGCTGACAGCCACCCTCACGGATTCTGGAGCCAGATTCTGGAGGGCTGCTTCTTGCCTCTGTTCTCTCAGCAACGTGAGCTGTGAAAATTCCTTAGCCCACCTTCAGCTTACTATCCCCAACTCTAAAACGAGATGAACAAAACAAGCCTGGAGGAGTTGTTATGAGGAGTTTATATGTGTAAACCACCTAGAAAAATGCCTGATGCTATGCCTGTGATCACCATATTAATGTTCCTAAACACTTCGCTGCTTTCATCCAATTTTAAGGAAATTGAGGCTCAGAGGTAAGGAAACAGGTTCAGATGTTAGGAAAGTTGACCCAGATAGTGCATCTGGTTCTGTTTCTGAAACACTACCTAATATTTGATGAGCTCTTGCTAGAAAATGGTAAAACTGGCATTTAAGCAAAGAACCCATGTTCTTTTCACACCTCACTGCTTTGTGCTAGAAAGAAATATGGGCTAGTCCACGTTAATTATTTTATTATATTATATTAAGTGACATGCAGTGATTGCAGGCCATCGAAGAAAGATTAAAATACAGGTCCAACAGGAACAGACCTGATGAGTTCAAAGAATGACTTCTAATTAGCACAGTGGTAGTTTACCTGGGAATGAATGATTTTTAAATAGATGTTAAAAATCCTCCCTACCGCCTTTGATCAGCTAAATATTTCTTTGGAAACTGCGTCTCTTCTATGAATTTGCTTAATGAACTCCTGCCTTTGATTCTGGGCACAGGGAGGGATAAATCAGATCAGGAGCTACTCCAGGATCACAGAGCTCAAATTCCTGCGGTGGCAGTGAGGACTCATTAAGGAGGAGTGATTGTGGGAGGGTGAGGCTGAGTTAGTGGAAAGTCAGAACCAAAAATCTGCTGTACCACTTTGTCACTTGGCAAACACGCAGTAATTCAAACCTGGCTCAGGAAACTCATCCATCCATCCATCCATTTATTCATTCCAAAGTCCTTAGGTTTTAGAGGTAAATATGAATGATCTAAAATGAGCTTGTTGACTGCTGCTGCTGCTGCTAAGTCGCTTCAGTCGTGTCCGACTCTGTGCGATCCCATAGACGGCAGCCCACCAGGCTCCCCTGTCCCTGGGATTCTCCAGGCAAGAACACTGGAGTGGGCTGCCATTTCCTTCTCCAATGCATGAAAGTGAAAAGTGAAAGTGAAGTCGCCCAGCTGTGTCTGACTCTTAGCGACCCCAAGGACTGAAGCGAGCTTCTTGACTACTTACATGTAAATGAACAATTCTAAAATGCTTGAGGGAGCTGGAAAAAATGAGCTCTTTTAGGTATTTGAAACAATTCTCTCCCAAGTCTTGCTTACCTTGTTCATTCATCTCACAAAGCCTTCCTTGAGATGTTGCAAGGAAAACACCAACCTAGCTTTGTCCTGAACTAGCCAGAATTTGAAGTCAGCTCCCAATATCTCCCAATATACATATCCATATATATATGTATATATATATATCTCCCTATACTTCTCTCACTCTATGTCTTTAACCTCTTTTTAAAGGGGTACATTAAATACATTGCAGCACACGTGTTCAACGGAATGCCAGGAAAAACAAAAGTTCGTCTATTTGTTCAACATTTACTGAGTTCCTCTTCTGTGTCAGGCGCTGTCCTGTGTGCTGAAGGACATAGGACATAAAAATGAACAAAACAGTCACAAATCTCCCATTGCTTCTAGCACGGTAGCTTGCACACGGTAGGTCTCTACGTAGTTACTGTCGATTGGGGGTGGGGCAGAACCCAAAGATTAGGAAATGGGGTCCAAATATCAAGGCTGAAAAATAACTCTCGCCTCACTCTGCTTCCTTACAGGGAGGGGTTTGATGTGTTCTCTGAGACCAGTAATCCGTCTCTTTTGTGAATGGTATTTCTTCACAGTGGAGACAATAAGGGTGGGATTCTATACTCTGCCCCATACTTCACCTACTTGAAGTCTGTCTCGGAGTGAATGCTCCAGGACCCCATAGAAGTGGACTGACTGGGCAAATGAGTGAATAGGTGAGTCTGAATAGAAGATCTGTAGCACAAAGGACAGGCACTATATTTATGTTCCCACACTGCCAGACCCCATCGACATTGCTCCGGGTGTGGAGGGATGTCTAGCAGAGATTTACGAGGGGTGGGGACCACTTGCTTCTCCTTTCTCAAATGTCCCCTGGGGAGTAGACCTTTGGAAGTTTATAAGGATGTCAAGCCAGACATTGGCACAACAGAACTGTTAGAGGGAATTAAAACTTCATTGGATGTTGGAAGAAGGCCAAGTATCAGAAAAGGCAGGAAAGTGGGGTTTGCGGTAAATTAATTGAGACTAAGAGTTTGCAAAGTTTTGAGCCAATTTTTTCTTCCACCTGAGATTCAAAAAGAAATAGCCTCACTGCCCCCAACTATGCTAGAATTATCCTGGGGCTAATCAATAAGTAATTAGAGTGAGCTGGGAATTTAATATACAGAGAGATTGATAGGAAGACTCCATAGATAACTGGAATGGTCCCCTGAGGGCTCTCAGGAAAAGTTCCTGAGAAACGCTGAGGATTTTAGGCATCCTCAGCTGAGCCCTAAACATCAGTGCCTCAGTTAAGACTCTCTCGCTCTCTACCCCGTACCTACCACTCCACGAATCTGGAATACCTGGGTGTAGGTCTGTGACCTCTCCACTGTGCCTAACGCCCTTAGGAAGGCTGGCTTTGGAGCAGGGACAAGGCTCATAAGAGCCCATAAAACAAGAAATGTCACAAACTGGAGAGAAACACTGCTATATATGTCTTCATTATGTTACCTATATGTATACAACAGGGGAAGAAACCAAAACCCAAAAAGATGATATACAAAGTGTACAGTAAAGCCATGGGGTAACTCATGAAATTGTTGAGAATTTACACGGGACATAATTTGGCCCTACCCATCAAAACTGCAGAAATACACACCCTTGATTTAAGAATTGCGCTTCTAGGAATTCCTCCTCCAAATAGGCTCACAAATATGTGAAGCACCAGTGTGTACCAAGTTATTTATTAATTATGTGATGGAAAGTGTGCAAATAAAAGCCTTAAAGGATACAATTAAACAAATTGATGCACACGTGTTCACTGAAATGTTATGAAGAACAAAGGATTCACTCAATCAACCCAACATTTACTGAATTCCTCCTTTGCTTCAGGTGTTGTTCTAAGTGCTGACGATAACAATGCTAACCATGGCATAAAAAAGTCCCTGCCCTCTAGAGCTTATATTCTGATGGAAGATGCCTTTTCTTTATGCACTGGTGGAGAAGACTCTCCATGACCTTTTGTTTCATGAAAAGAGCGAGATGCAGGTTTTACAAGTTAATGGTGATATATACACTGAGCATCTTTGGAAGGACCCGTAAGAAACTGATAGCAAAGTGGCCTCTGGCTGGAGGACAGGAGCCTTCCTCTGTTTACTCATAGGTATCCTTTCTGTTTTGACATTTGGAGGTTATGTACTCAAAATAGGTTACTATCCAAAAGCATTATTTATTTATTTATTTGTAATAAAAAGGTGGCATAGGATGTAATTGTTAGCCCTAATTCTGTCCCCTCACTTTCAACTTCAGCCTGTACAGGGAAGGGCTCTGGAACAGCGTCTGGAACACAGTTCTGTCTCCCACAGAATCCCTGGGCTGGGGAGGTAGGCACAAACTCGGTTTCCCTTTCCTTCTCTCTCGCTTTTCCTCGCACTCACAGCCTCTTCCTCTTCGTGCCCTCTGCAGCTGTGACAGTGCAGTGAGCCTGCCGTTACTTTCGCCCAGAACTTTCCCCTAGCTACAGAGACATGAGTGGGGCTGGGGAGGGCTACAGAGATCCGCAGTGGAGAGCAAATTATGGCAGCAGAATCTGCGGTGCGCACTCGGCTGGAGTGTCTGCTGGGCCCTGCCTTTTGGCCACCTCCACCCAGCAGAGATGCCTAGACGGGAGACAGGTCCAGGGCAGGAGAGAAGGATTTTCCATTGCCCTTGTCAGCAGAAGGTGTGTGCGTGCTAAATCGCTTCAGTTGCGACGCTATGAACCGTAGCCCGCCAGGCTCCTCTGTCCCTGGGATTCTCCAGGCAGGAATAATGGAGTGGGGTGCCATGCCCTCCTCCAGGGATCTTCCTGGCCCAGTGGTCAAACCCAGTGTCTCCTGCACTGGCACCCGGGTTCCTTACTACTAGCGCCACCTGGGAAGCCCGTCAGCAGAAGGTAGAGCTAACTGATTGTTCTTTCTCAGTGTGTGTGTGTGTGTGTGTGTGTGTGTGTGCATGTGGGTTGGTTGCTTGCCTGGGACTTTCTCCATTCTGGTACAAAATGTCTCATGTCCTGGGAAACCCCTCAGTCCTGGAAAGCCAGAAGGGCTGAGCACCCCATCCGTGGAGGGGGTGGGATTGCGAGCGGGAAGGCAGGTAAGGAGAGAAGAGGGGAGAGACATCACCGACAGCAATGCTTTGTTTTCTGAATTTCACTTTCTTGGCGTTCATATTCTAAAGCCCATGAAATATGGCTCCTCCACTGACTACGCAGATGACTTCTCTATCTGAGCCTCAGTTTACTTATCAGTAACATGAGGCTGATAGTCTAATAATCTCCCCTCCTGGCGTTGCTAAGAACCTACCACCTCATGAGGCTCTCTATCACCAGCCTCACGTCTCCACTCTAATCCTAACACAGCCCAGTTTCTGTAGGCCAGCACTCTTATTACTCTCTCCTTCTCTTGTATTTGCTTGGCTAAATCCCAACCTGGTTAAATCCAATTATTTTCCATCCCTTCCCTCAACCTGAGAAGGGAATGCAACACTGTGCTGTCCGATATCACCGTAAATGATGACCACCGACCTCCAGCGGCCCTGGCATTGCTCAACAACCCTGTCTCAGCTCCCAGATCAATGCATGCTCTTATTCTCCCAGATGACTATCTCATACCATTTTCTCTCCCCTTAAAGCTCCAATGCAACACCCACTCTTCCATCTTGGTTGATGCCATGAATCTTATGTTACTGAGAAAATAGAAGCAACCAAACGGGAAATCCACCACCCTTCTGTCACCAGACCTCGGCCCCCACACGCGCCGTAGGCTTCTGTACACACAGCCCGCCTTCCCTCCTGTTACAGAGGATGAATGGCCTGCAGTCCCATCCAATCTGGCCCGGCTTCTCGTGCCCTGGCTTCCCTTCCTCTTGCCCACTCCACGCTCAACCCACCCAGCCCCTGCAATGGCCCTTTCTCTCTGTCATTCCCCACTGCCCCCTCATTCCTGGGTCACTGCTGTATGCTCGAGGAGAGGCTGATCAATCTCATCGCATTTACCACGCCCCTTCCCTCAGTTCAGTCCACTTCAGTCGCTCAGTCATGTCCAACTCTTTGTGACTCCATGGACTGCAGCACGCCAGGCCTCCTCGTCCATCACCAACTCCTGGAGTTTATTCAAACTCATGTCCATTGAGTCGGTGATGCCATCCAATCTTCTCATCCTCTGTCGTCCCCTTCTCCTCCCACCTTCAATCTTTCCCAACATCAAGGTCTTTTCAGATGAGTCAGTTCTTTGCATCAGGTGGCCAAAGTACTGGAGTTTCAGCTTCAGCCTAAGTCCTTTCAATGAATATTCAGGACTGATTTCCTTTAGGATGGACTAGCTCACTGTTAACTGAATTATCCCCCCTCCATACACATAATTCTTATGTTGACACCCTAATCCCCTATATGCCTGTATTTGAAGATGGGGGCTTTAAGGAGTTAATTAAAGTTAGATAAGGTTATAGGGTTGGAGAAGGAAATGGCAACCCACTCCAGTATTCTTGCCTGGGAAACTCCATGAACAAAGGAGCCTGAAGGTCTACTGTCCGTGGGCTTGCAAAGAGTCGGATATGATTTAGCAGCTTACCAGAAGCAGCAGCAAGCTCATGGCGTGGGGTCTTAGTCTGATAGAACTGGAGTTCTCACAAGAAGAGGAGGAGGCCAGAGCCCTCTCATTTGCTTTCTCTCTCCCTCCTTCTCTTCCCCTCTTCCCCCCCCCATCTCTCTCTCTTTCCCTCCCCCTCTCTCCCACCACCCATCCCACCATCCCTCTCCCTCTCTCTCTCTCCTTCCCTGTGCACACGCAGATAAAAGGCCAGCTGAGGACGCAGCAAGAAGTCAGCACCTGCAAGCCAACAAGAGAGCTCTCACCAGAAACAGCCCCTTGACTTGACCTTGCACTTCCAGCTTCTAGACCTGTGACAAACTAGACGTCTGCTCTTTAAGCCACCCGGTCGGTGCTATTTGGTTAAGACAATCTGAGCTGACTCACACTTCCTGTGTTCCAGCCACACTGACCTCCCTGCTTTTCTCAAAACTTCCAAGCATGTTCCTGTTCAGGGACTGCCCGTGGTATCCCCATAGCCCAGGAAGCCCCTCTCCGATGGCCCACGTGGCTCTCTCCCTGTCTCTGCGTCATTCAGATCTCGGCTCCTGTAGAAGCTCCATTTCACCGTCCTTGTTAAAGTAACCCCAAGAACTCTTTTCTTCTTCCTCTTGTCTGCCTCTGCTAGATGAATTGCTCATTTTCTGTCTCCCTCCCTGGGGAAGAAACTTGTTCGAGACCCTGCTCTAGTGATCACACTGCATTAGGGAAGAACCTTTGTATTCTGTTACAAGTAAATCACTATAGGAATATTGCCTATAAGCTTAAATTAAACATCATGGCCCATCTCTGGGAACCCTGCCTCCTAGGTCATGAGTGTTGAGCTAAAATACTTTGGTTCAGCTCACAGGAAATATCCTGATCAGGCCAAGAAGAAATCAACACCTCCCCTCTGGAGTCAGGCTGGAAGCAGGACTTGACCCTCATTCCCTTTTAATGTCAAAGAAACCTGAATTCTAATTCCGGAAAGATGGTTCTTTGGGACTCTGGTCTACGTTCTCTCCATCTGCTGGCTTTCTGAGTAAAGTCACGGTTGCTTGCCCCAACAACTCGTCTCTCAATTTATTGGCCTGCTGTGCGGTGAGCAGTACAAGCCTGGGCTTGGTGACATCAGAATCAAGCCCACAGTGGAAGGTGCTGGAGAGCCTTTCCCAAATGAGTAAATGGGTGATGTGAAGGGCCTGATGTTTTACCTGGTACAGGTCCTCAGTGAGAGTCACCACAATATTCCTGAATGCTCTTCAGTGAAGTGACCAGGGGATATGCCCTAGTGACCTCAGAAGTGGCAGGATCCCTTAGGGTGCCATCAAGGAAGGGGGCATGTTAGAGCTAGGGGGTGAGAAGGAGCCTTAGCTTGGAGCCCCGTGGTGAGGATGGAGGTGGCTGGGAAGTGCAATAGGCCTGCCCTTGATGACGTCATTCCATCAGGGAGAGACACAATGGATCTTAGAAGGTCACAGCTGCAAGGGTCCTAAGGGTATCTGGAGAAAGGTCTCCAGGGCATTCCCGACAATGTCCCTGCCTGAACTTCCGGGGTAGGAGTCACACTGCCCCCTGCAGGTCAGTTCTTCACATTGCACCCACCTCTATCCCCTGCATTTTACCCCTGGATCCCAGGTGGCCCTAGCGGTAAAGAACCCACCTGGCAATGAAAGAGGCAAAAGAGACGCGGGTTTGATCCCTAGGTCGGGGAGATCCCTTGGAGGAGGGCATGGCAACCCACTCCCGTATTCTTGCCTGGAGAATCCCATGGACAGAGGAGCCTGGAGGACTACAGTCCATGGGGTCGCAAAGAGTCAGACAACTGAAGTGACTTAGCAAGCAAGGATTCAGTCCTACTCTCAAGAGCCAGTGTGAACTAGCCTTGTTTTTCATTTTTCTTCCCCTGGACTCTTCACCTCTAGCTTTCGTCATCTCTAAGCTTAAGATCTTTGTATTTAAATTTCCCTTTGGCATAAATGAGTGAATAAACCATACCATTTCTAATTCCTCAATATCTTCGTCACCTGTCCTGGTCTCTGCCTGTTCTGGAATTACACTCTGAAGTCTGTGATCCAGAACATTTCTCGCAATGCCTGTATCCCCAGTGCCTGCTGCAAGCAGAATCACAGAGCCAGGAAAATAGTGTTCAGTCAATGTTTGCTCGCTGAAGGAGCGGACACAACTCTGCTCCCATTAGGTGTGTTGGGCTGGGGCTGCAGGGAGGCCACCCAGGGAACTTATTTTTCCTCCCACAATGAGAGAAAAGGTTATGAAACAGAAAATCATCCTGCTGTCACTGAGGAAAGCGGGGTCTCAGTGGGGTCAGTCCAATGCCTGAGGCAGCGATGAAAGCTCAGACTGCTAATAATTCCCACCCTGTGAATTGATTAAAATCCTCCACTTTATCTGCAGTCATTTTGGAATGGAAATATATTTCCTGTTGCCATTCACCTTTATGTTCCTCTTCCAAACTCAGTCTGCCTCACCTACGGCAATGTGTGCAACAACCTGGACCCAGACAGCCCCTGCTCAGAGGGTCCCTGATGCTGCTGCTGCTGCTAAGTCGCTTCAGTCGTGTCCGACTCTGTGCGACCCCAGAGATGGCAGCCCACCAGGCTCCCCCGTCCCTGATATTCTCCAGGCAAGATCACTGGAGTGGGTTGCCATTTCCTTCTCCAATGCATGAAAGTGAAAAGTGAAAGTGAAGTCGCTCAGTCGTGTCTGACTCCTAGTGACCCCGTGGACTGAAGCTCACCAGGCTCCCCCGTCCCTGGGATTCTCCAGGCAAGGACACTGGAGTGGGGTGCCGTCGCCTTCTCTGGGAGGGGGTTTCAGTATCTGCAAAATAGCTCAAAGATATTGTTGTATGTATCCCTTGTCGGGGAACCAGGACCTTGCCCCAAGGCTATACTATTGTTTCTCTTGACTTTATATTTTTTAAATTACAACAACACAGGCTTATTGCAAAAAGTCAATGGAGTGGGTAGCCATTCCTTTCTCCAGAGGATCTTCCTGACGCAGGGGCTGAACCCACGTCTCCTGTGTCTCCTGCACTGCAGGTGGATTCTTTACCATCTGAGCCACCAGAAGCCCTAAAATCATGGAGAACTGTATAAAGAAAAATTGAATAGTGTTCCCATTTTTTTGTTTTTTTTCTGTGCACTGTCCCTTCCTCACCAAGACCACTAGGGAATGACCTTTCAGCTGTTCCTCTGCACACTTCAACACGGGTGTGCAGGCATATCTCATTCTTGCTCTTCATCCTGGGTCCACTTTTCAAACCAAGAGACACCAATAGCTTAGAAAGCATTTTCTTCTTGGGGTCAGAATATCTATTATGGTTAGATTTTTCAGTTCTTCTTCCAACGGCTACATGTCACTCACAGTCTCTGGACACTATTTACCTCATCTGTGAAGTGGGGATACCAGTGTTCACCCTGTCTGACACAGGGCTGATAGGAAGCTCAAATCAGATGGAGGCTGAAGGCTGTTTGGGTGCTGACAAGCTTTATGCATATAAGCCTGCTGCTTTGTTGGTCTCTTCCCTGCTGAGTTTCAGAATTCAACAAATGGCAGATTCAAAACTCAACACCCTGAAGAGCCTGAAGGGACATTAAGATAGCACAGATGCTGGGGGGATAAAGAGTCCTTGGGACCCTGGGCGGGTACCCAGCAGCTTCCTTGAGCCCTGCTGGTAGCTTGAGTTATCCATCTTGGCTTCTAAGAGAGCTGTGCTGCTATTGATAATCCTGACGGTGACAGACAATGCAATTTTCTCCTGTGCTCGTCAGACACAACACGTGAGTTCAGCCCCAGCCCCAGGCTGCCCAGACTCAGGCAGGTTGCAGTGCTGATTCCTGATGGTTTTCAGGCAGCCCCTGAGGCCACCGCTTCGGGATCCCCTGCCAGAGTTTGGAGCAGGGGATTAGTGTGAGTGGACAGATAGAGATGAGCTGAGCCAAGAATCCTTAGTTGGGTGGCTGAAGGGATGGCGGGTGAGAAGCTGGTTGGAGCTCGTGGTGTGAGGGCGACTGTCAGGGCTGCCTTACCCCCCATGTCATCCCCTCCATGGGGACAGGCCAATGGTTAGAGCACTAGTCCTGCCTGGACACTGAGGCCATCCAGGAGACAACTGATCACCAGGGGCTCCAGCAGAAGTGGGGCCTGATCCAGTCTATGTTAGAGCCTGGGCAAGAAAAGTGTGAAAGCAGTTTCAGGTCAGGTTATCCTAGGTCTTCAGATCTCCTGGATACAATAAGGCAGGAATGGAACTTAACCGCCCACTTCCATAGCCTCATTCCTACGCCACCCTCTAGCCAAAAGGACACACTTGCGCCCACTAGCACCCCTGTGTGCTCAGACGCTCAGTCACACCCAACTATTTGTGACCCCACGGACTGTAAGCTCATCAGGCTCCAGTGTCCACGGGATTTCCCAGGCAAGAATACTGCAATGGGTTGCCATTTCATCCTCCAGGGGATCTTCCCCACCCAAGGATCGAACCCACGTCCCCTGTATTGGCAGGTAGGTTCTTTACCGCTGAGCCGCCAGGGAAGCCCCACCCATAGGTCAGCTGTAATCAAAAAGATCATAAGGAGAGTCAGTGAAATCAGAACCCTTACATGCCACTAGTAGGGACGCAAAATGGGGCAGCCGCTTTGGACAACAGTCCGGCAGTTCCTCGAAAGGTGAAACGTGAACCAACCATATGACCAGAAATTCCACTCTAGGAGTATCCAAGAGACCTGAAGACACACCCTACAAAGACTTGTGCGTGCGTGTTCACAGTAGCATTATCCCTAACAGCCAAAAAATGGAAGTAACCCAAATGTTCCTCAGCTGATAAACTGATCGGTAAAATGTGGGTATCCACAGAGTAAATACGGCTCAGCAATAAAAGGTACAGTGCTGACGCCTGCCAGGATTCCCTGGTGGGTCAGAGGTTAAAGCGTCTGCCTGCAATACTGGAGACCGGGGTTTGATCACTGGGTCAGGAAGGTCCTCTGGAGAAGGAAATGGCAACCCACTCCAGTATTCTTCCCTGGAAAAGCCCATGGACGGAGGAGCCTGGTGGGCTACACTCACGAAGAGTCAGACAGGACTGGGCGACTTCACTTTCACAAACACCTGTTACAACCTGGATGAACCTCGATAACATAATTCTAAGGGAAAGAAGGGGATTGCCTTGATGTCCCAGTTGCTAGGACTCCACGCTCCCAGTGCAGGGGGGCTGGGATCCATCCCTGGTCAGGGAACTAGCTCTCACATGCCTCACCTAAGAGCTTCCATACTGCAACTAAAGATTCCCCATGCCACCACGAAGACTGAAGATCCTGTGTACCACAACTAAGAGCCAGTGCAGCCAAATTAAAGAAAAAAAATTTTTTTTTTTAACAGCTAAATGCAGAACAATCCAGAGGAGTGGGGTGGGAGGAGGGTTCAGGATGGAGGGACACACGTGTACCTATGGTTGATTGACATCAATGTACGGCAAAATCCACCACAATATTGTATAGAAACTATCCTCCAAATAAAATAATTAATTTTTTAAAAGGAAAAAAAAGGGGGGGGTGCTGCTAAATGAAAGAAGCCAGTCACAACGCACCACAGATTGAATGATCCCCTTTATACACAATGCCCAGAATGGGGAAATCTACAGCAATGGAAAATACATTAGTGGTTGCCTAGGGCTTGGAGGGGAAGAAATATAGATGGAGGATGATAGCATCTCTTGGGGTAATGAAAATATTCCAATATCAATTGTAGTGATGGTTCTGCGACACTATTATACTGAAGGCCACTGATGTGTCCACTTTAAGTGGGTGAATTGTAAACGTGGGGCTTGTAGATTGTACCTCAATAAAGAGGTTTTAAAAACAACAACAACAAAACATCCTGGACTTACAGTCATGGACCTAGGATTCAAGTCCTGGTTTGCCATTTATTAGCTCTGTGACTCTGGGCAAGTTCCTGAACCTCTCTAAAATGTCCCCCTTCTGATATGAAGGGGGTAAAACAATCCTTGCCTGGACCATCTCACAGGGTCCTTAGTGGTTACAAAGTCTTAGAAGCTATGAAACTACATATCTGTGAGACTAGAGCCAGACATCCTGGAATGTGAAGTCAAGTGGGCCTTGGAAAGCATCTCTACGAACAAAGCTAGGGGAAGTGATGGATTTCCAGTTGAGCTATTTTAAATCCTGAAAGATGATGCTGTGAAAGTGCTGCCCTCATTATGCCGGCAAATTTGGAAAACTCAGCAGTGGCCACGGGACTGGAAAAGGTCAGTTTTCATTCCAATCCCAAAGAAAGGCAATGCTGAAGAATGCTGAAACTACCGTACAATTGCACTCGTCTCACATGCTAGTAAAGTAATGCTCAAAATTCTCCAAGCCGAGCTTCAGCAATACATGAACTGTGAACTTCCAGATGTTTAAGCTGGTTTTAGAAAAGGCAGAGGAACCAGAGATCAAATTGCCAACATCTGCTGGATCATGGAAAAAGTAAGAGAGTTCCAGAAAAACATCTATTTCTGCTTTCTTAACTATGCCAAAGCCTTAGACTGTGTGGATCACAATAAACTGTGGAAAATTCTTCAAGAGATGGGAATACCAGACCACCTGACCTGCCTCTTGAGAAACCTATATGCAGGTCAGGAAGCAACAGTTAGAACTGGACATGGAACAACAGACTGGTTCCAAATAGAAAAAGGAGTACATCAAGGCTGTATATTGTCACCCTGCTTATTTAACTTATATGCAGAGTACATCATGAGAAACCCTGGGCTGGAAGAAGCACAAGCTGAAATCAAGATTGCCAGGAGAAATATCAATAACCTCAGATATGCAGATGACACCATCCTTATGGCAGAAAGTGAAGAGGAACTAAGAAGCCTTTTGATGAAAGTGAAAGAGGAGAGTGGAAAAGTTGGCTTAAAGCTTAACATTCAGAAAACTAAGATCATGGCACCTGGTCCCATCAGTTCAGTTCAGTTCAGTTCAGTTCAGTCGCTCAGTCATGTCTGACTCTTTGCAACCCCATGAATCACAGCATGCTAGGCCTCCCTGTCCATCAGCAATTCCTGGAGTTCACTCAGACTCACGTCCATTGAGTCAGTGATGCCATCCAACCATCTCATCCTCTGTCATCCCCTTCTCCTCCTGCCCCCAATCTCTCCCAGCACCAGAGTCTTTTCCAATGAGTCAACTCTTCGCATGAAGTGGCCAAAGTACTGGAGTTTCAGCTTAGCATCATTCCTTCCAAAGAAATCCCAGGGCTGATCTCCTTCAGAATGGACTGGTTGGATCTCCTTGCAGTCCAAGGGACTCTCAAGAGTCTTCTCCAACACCACAGTTCAAAAGCATCAATTCTTCGGTGCTCAGCCTTCTTCACAGTCCAACTCTCATATCCATACATGACTACTGGAAGAACCATAGCCTTGACTAGACGGACCTTTGTTGGCAAAGTAATGTCTCTGCTTTCGAATATGCTCTCTAGGTTGGTCATAACTTTTCTTCCAAGGAGTAAGCGTCCTTTAATTTCATGGCTGCAATCACCATCTGCAGTGATTTTGGAGCACAAAAAATAAAGTCTGACACTGTTTCCACTGTTTCCCCATCTAATTGCCATGAAGTGATGGGACCATTTGCCATGATCATTGTCTTCTGAATGTTGAGCTTTAAGCCAACTTTTTCACTCTCCTCTTTCACTTTCATCAACAGGCTTTGTGTGCCTTTTAAGTGATTAGTGTAAAGCTCTGTACACAATAGAGTTTTAATTAATATTTGTGGAAAGCAGAAATGCACGAACCCTGGGGGTGGGGGCGGGGCTGGAGGGGAAGGAGCCTCGAGTGTGTATGAGAACAGTCCCCGCAGGAACCAGTGGGGCCTCCCCTGACCCCAGGCTTCATAGCAAAAAAAAAAAAAAAAAAAAAGCCAAGAGTGCCCAGGGCTGAGAGGGGGCCTAGCACAGCCTTTGGGCCTTGGGCACCCTTTCCAGAGGTGAAGAGACAGGAAGCTGGCAGCCAACCCCCACCCCATCCCCACCTTCTCCTCCGCTTCCTGGGCAGGTGAGTGGGGAAGGGAAGAGACTCCAGGTTGGGGCTGCAAGAGAGAAGGCTCCTTCTGGACCTCTGAACAGGATTAGGGGTGATTCTCTTCCTTGAGGAGGCCTTTCTGCCCTGCTCCCCGTCTCTCCCTCACCTCCATTTCTCCCAGAGCGCAGGCACCTCCCTTTCTCAAGGTACTCTCTCCATCACCATCCTTGGAAGGCAGTCGGCTGCCCCCATGTGGACCACTCTAGGCTTTCCTCCCCCAATGCAGGGCTCCCTCCCACACCACAGAGCTCCTGGAGCACCTGCCAGATGGGCTGATGGAGGGCGGGGATGACGGCCGGCGTCTCTCTAGAGCAAGTCAAGGTCTAAGAAAAGCACCTGCTCCACAGCCAGAAGCTGGCCGTCTGCACCCACCTTTTGGTCTACCCCGCGCTGCTCTCCATCCTCACCCTCGGCCCAGTCTGGCTCAAGCTGTTCTGATATCTGAGCCCACTCCAAGCCACAGTGATGGGAAGAAAGAGGTCTATTGGCAAGCATGGGGTTGCGGGGCCAGCCTGTGTTCCGTGAAATCTCCAGTGCTGCTGACTTGAAGGCTGTCCTGCAGCGGAACCTGGCGAACGCCTGGAACCTCTCGCTCCTCCGCCCACCCCGGGGCTGGACTTATCACCCCTACTCTATAGAGCCCAGCTTTGGGGCCCATCTCTTGGGAGCTCAGACAGTATCTGCCTTCAGTGCAGACTGAGGTTCGATCCCTGTGTCGGGAAGATTCCCTGGAGGAGGAAATGGCAACCCACTCCAGTATTCTTGCCTGGAGAATCCCATGGACAGAGGAGCCTGATGAGCTACAGTCCATGGGGTCACAAAGAGTCAGACACGACTGAGTGACTAACACTTTCACTTTGACTTGTGCACGGCACAGGGCCTGGACTAGAGAATGAGGTTGTGATCCACGTGTCTGCTCGGCTCCTGAGGTGGGGGGTGGGGGCGGAGGCTCAAGGAGGCAGAGTGACAGGTGGTCAGAGGCAGTGACACCAGGAGACAGAAAGTCCTGGGCAGGATACTGGGCACCCTCTCCTCTCTCCTGGAATTTGGTTCCTAGTCCTTCAGTGAGCACAGTGCCAGGACTAGGGGAGACGGTGGTTCTCAAGATTCAAGAGCTTGATGAAGACAGTGGATCCCTCCTAAAAATTCAGATGTATTCATACCTGAGACATTTCGTGAAAACAAATAGGGCACTCAGTTGACCCTATAGTCAAAGCTATGTTTTTTTTTTCCAGTAGTCATGTATGGATGGGAGAGTTAGACCATAAACAAGGCTGAGCATCAAAGAATTGATCTTTCTGAACTGTGGTGCTGGAGAGTCCCTTGGACGGCAAGGAGATCAAACCAGTCAATCTTAAAGGAAATCAGTCCTGAATATTCATTGGAAGGACTGATACTGAAGCTCCAATACTTTGGCCGCCTGATGCGAAGAGTCAACTCATTAGAAAAGACCCTGATGCTGGGAAAGACTGAAGGCAGGAGAAGGGGATGACAGAGGATGAGATGGTTGGATGGCATCACTGACTCAATGGACATGAGTTTGAGCAAACTCTGGGAGAAGGTGAAGGACAGGGAAGCCTGGTATGTTGCAGTCTCGGGGGTCGCAAAGAGTAAGACACGACTGAGCGACTGGACAACAGCAACAGCTGACCCCTGAAACTGGGATCAGAGGGTCTCCAGGGCCCCCCAAACTCCTAAGATGACTTAGCACCTGTGCCCTGCAGCCGACAACTCCAGTCCATGACCTCATCCATCTGGTTGTCAGGTTTGTTTTTCTGTGATTTTTAATTTTTTCGTGTGATTCATTTTGACCCAAGATCACTGAGACCTCAGGCATCGGCGGACTGGTTTGGGTTTAAAGCAAGACCGGTGCCCAATTTCTGGACTGTTTAGGACAGACTTTTCTCTCCACCTACACCAGCCACTGGCTTTAGAGCAGCTGGGGGTGGGGGTGAGGTGGATGGGACCGGGGGTGCTGATTTCTTCCTAATAAAACCCATCCATCTAGCTTCTAGAAGAAACAGATTGGAGATATACCCCGGAGCTAGACTTGGGGAGATAAAGTAATTATGTTATCAGTCTTCACAGAGCTATTTAAATACAGATTGGATTGCTGGGGAGATGAAAGGCGGGGCCCTTTTGTTATGAAAATGAAGGAAAGTGGGAGGGCTGAGTTTGTGTTTTGATATGTTAATGAGGCTGGAAGCCACCAGGGTGGGGACTGGTGGGGAGGCTGTGTTGCCTAGAGTATTTATTTGTGCAGTTTAATTTAACAGCGAGGCTACAACAGAGCTGCAGTCGGGATTGTGTAAAGATAATTACAGCCCTGTTATCAATCAGATGCCTGCAGGAGGTGGCTTGCTAGCTTGCCGCTGCCTTGGCCGCAGACAGATGGGCAGCCCCTCTGACACAGCACTATCGTGATCGCCTTCCGCCATCTAGTGGCAACTCCAGGAATTGCCTGGGGGAACGGGAAGAAAAAGCAAAACACGGGGGTTTCTTTTGAGATCATGCGGCCGCCCTCTAGAAGGAGAAAAACTGTTGCCGTTTCTGAAGAGGTACGATATGGAAAGGTCTTTGAAAGTCAAGTGGCCAGCCTGTTTCTCCCCCCCTTTTATTGTTACGAATTGTAATAAATTTATTTTCATAACCACAGAGTAGTCAATTTAGACTCAGTGTATATCATGGTGAGTGAGTGAGTGAAGTCGCTCAGTCGTGTCCGACTCTTTGCGACCCCATGGACTGTAGCCTACCAGGCTCCTCCCTCCGTGGGCTTCTCCAGGCAAGAGTACTGGAGTGGGTTGCCATTTCCTTCTCCAGAGGATCTTCCCGACCCAGGGATCTTACCCACGTCTCCAGCATTCCAGGCAGATGCTTTAACCTCTGAGCCACCAGGGAATCCCCCGTATATTATGGTAGGTAGACTATCTGTATTGCTCTCGTTAGGACAGTCATTCATTTTCCATAAGGCTTCCCTGGTCGCTCAGACAGTAAAGAAGCTGTCTGCAATGCGGGAGGCTCAGGTTCGATTCTTCCGTGAGGAAGATCCCCTGGAGACGATAATGGCAATCCACTCCAGTAACCTTGCCTGGAAAATTCCATGGACAGAGGAGCTTGGGGGGTTATAGTCCATGGGGTCGCAGAGAGTTGGACACGACTGAGAGACTAACACACACTTGCACACACACGCACACACACACATTTTTAATAATATCTTCTCTTGATTGAAATATGAATGTCTTGTGTTCTAACGCCAGAGTCACTGGTGGACTGAATATCCTCCAGTAATAAAATTAGCAGCAGCAGCAACTGCAGTAGTTAGCATTTATTGAGTCCTGACAATGCACCAGGCGTTCTTTTAATTTCTGCACATATGTTAACTCATGTAATTCTCACGATGGATCTGCTATGTAAAAACATACTATCCTCCTGCTTAACCTACAAAGAAGGAGAAGGCCTGATCCTCTTTACTGATGGTGAATCTGAGGTCCCAGAGGGGAATCTGCCCAAGGACAGAATTTGGGGCTGGGATTAGTGTTTTGAAATCCATTGATTCTGCTAAAATGTAAAACATGCATATGACTCCAATTCTTACCCTTCATCCTTTCTGTTGTTTGACTCTTTTGTAGAACGTTTGCATTTATTTATTAAGGATTCAGTTTCTGATTTTGTTTGACTTGTTTCCCTGGTTACCGTATAGAAGGAAGCGAAGTGAAAGTTGCTCGGTTGTGTCCGACTCTTTACGACTCCATTCCGTGGAACTCTCCAGGCCAGAATGCTGGAGTGGGTAGTTCAAATGAGTTGAATGTAATTGAGAGACAATCCCACCAGTAGAGGAAGTGGCAGAGGAGATGCAAGCACGGAGGGTGAATTGCCTCTTAGAATGGGTCGAGTCAGGTGGGAGACTTCACGTGGTAAATATGTTAAGCTCTGAGACATTGTAATTAACTAGGGTCCATAGGGTTCACTCTTGTACAGTACGCTTCATGGGTTTTGACAAATGTGTAGTGACTAATCCACCATCACAATAGCATACAGAATAGTCTTCCTGCCCCCCATCACCCATGTTCCATCTCTCCCCTTCTACCCCCTTGGAACCCCGGGCAACCACTGATCTTTCTCTGTCTCCATAGCTTTGCTTTTTGCAGAACATCACATAGTTGGAAACCATATGGTATGTAGCCTTTTCAGATTGACTTTGCTATACACTTAGCCATAAGCAATGAGAGTTTTTTCCTGTCTTTCTCTGGCTTGAGAGCTCATTTTCTTTTATCCCTGACTAATATTCTACTGTATGGATGTACCACAATTTATTTATCCATTTGCTTGTTGAAGGGCATCTTGGTTGCTCCCAGTTTGCGGGCAATTATGTGTAAAGTTCATAGAAACATTTGTGTGCACACTTCTGTGTGGTTATAAGTTTTCAACTCATTTGGGTAAACACCATGGAGCACAATTGCTGGGTCAAATGGAAAACGGGCTTAATTTTGTAAGAAACCACCAAAGGGGACTTCCCTGGTGGTTCACTGGCTGAGGCTCCACACTCCCTCTGCAGAGGGCCCCCAGTTCCATCCCCGGTCAGGGAACTTCCCACATGCCCCAACTGAGAGTTCGCGTAACACAGCTAGAAGAGATTCTGCATGCTACAAGAAGGACTGAAGAAGCTTTGTGCCATTTTGCATTCCAAATAGCAATGAACGCGTGTTCCTGTTGCTTCACATTCTCATCACCATTAGGTGATGGCGGTGTTCTAGATTCAAGCCATTCTAAGAGGTGCAGTGATATCTCATCGTTTTAATTTTCAGTTCCCTGATGACATAGGATGTTGAGCATCGTTTCACATGCTTATTTGCCAGTGACTCTGATCCATCAAATAGGTTCAATGATTCAATGATTAAAAAAAGAAACGGGCTCTCAAGCCACAATCAAGCATGAAGAAACCTTTCATACATGTATCTCTTTGGGGAGATGTGTGTTTCAGATCTTTTCCTACTTTTAAGTCAGGTTGTTTTATTATTGTCAAGTTTCAAGAGTTCTTAATACATTTTGGATACAAGTCTTTTTTTTTTTATCAAATGTGAGTTTTTGCAAATATTTTCTCCCAGTTTGTAGTGTGTCTTATCATTCTAACTGCCCTACCTGTTTACTTTGTGGGCCAGTAGAAATTTTCAGAGTGTAGAGTATGAGAATAATTAAAGGGAGGAGAAAGGGAGTTAGAAGAAGTGGTACTGGGGTTATGAACTAGATTCATTTTTAATATCCTTTGAAAGATTGGAGTAACAGGAAAATTCCCCCAATGTTACGCATGCAAAGGCACCGCTCTTCTCTAAAGAAACAGGTTTCTGTTTATCAGAGGTTATCAAGGTCCCTCTCGTTGTGCAGGAATGAGATGCAGGCTTTTGTGTTGGACTCCAGGAAAAGGGATGCTCATGGAGTCACTGTGTGGTTACTGCAGGGACCCTGAACCCACCTGTCCTGTCCCTTGGCCCAAAGAGAAAAACAAGAAATGAGACTGGCAGATGCTTTAAACATGACTGCCTCACTGTCCCCATGGTAAAAGCAGGCAGAGGGAAGACCCTTTGCCCCTCGGGACTGTCTCGGGTCATCGGCCTCCCCCCCGGCTGAGTGTTCGTGTCTTGTCCCCTCCCCACCTCCTGCCCCTGCCTTTTGCACCCAGTGGCCTTGTTGGTCACAGAGAGGTCTACCAGAGCCTTGCTGGAGGTGGGGAGCTCCTTCTATTTAAACCCAGATGGGCAGGTGGACCCCAGAGCTCTCAGCTGGCCCCTCTTAGACCCCTGACCCTGGACCCCGTGAGTGGAGAGGCTACCACGTTGACGGCTCAAACTAAACATATCAAACTGTCTTTTGCTATGTGTATTCTGTGTATTCTGCTCGGGGGACCTACGACTCAGTCTCCATCCAGGCCAACCTGCAACCTTCAGCATCTGTCCTGTGACCAACCCTATCAGGTCCCAGGAAACCCTCCTATCTCTGGCCCTGTATCCTCCAAACCAAAGGCAGCTACTGTTGGAATTTCAGGCAGCTGTCTGGGGTCGTGTGGCTGCAGGTCTCTGGATGATGGGGAGGGTGCGAGCCCCAGGAGCCTTTTGGTAAGCAAAAAGGCTTACCAAAGGCTGAAATTAACTTGTCAAGTCCTTCCTCCCAGAGAGCATGGCAACCATTGTTTCCTGCTTAAAGAGAAAGGCCAGATTCGGGCTTCCTTGGTTGGCATGCATTTTTCTGGTGGAATGAACTCATGACTTAGTGGAGTGTTCATAAAATCACAAACATAGTAGCTGACAATCATGTTACAGTAATAAATGATTTCTTATTCTTAAATCTGTGTGTGCACTTTCATCATCAGTGAAAATTGTGATATAAGTGACAGTGTATCAGAGTTGGAACAGAAGCAGTAGAATATGTGTTACAGGAACTAGCTCATTAGAGGGAATGTGGTATAGGAATTAGCTCATGCAGTTATGGTGGCTGAGAAATCCCCCAAACTGCTATCCTCAAACTGGAGAACCAGGAAAAGCTGGTGGTATTGCCAAGGGCAGGAGAAGATGGGTGTCTTGGTTTAAGCAGAGAGCAAGTGGGCCCTTCCTCTGCCTCTGTGCTCTGTCCACCCCCTCAGTGGGTTGGATGAGGCCCTTCTGCCCTGGGGAGGGCCATCTGCTTTGCTCAGTTGATGGATTCAAATGCTAATCTCTTTCAGAGAGAAATAATATTCACTGGCTATTTGGGCATCCCTTAGGCCAGTCAAGTTGACACACAAAATTAACCATCATAGTGGTTTTAAAATGAAATCCACATATTTAATAATGTCCTCTGAGAAAACAATTTCTCATTTACAGCCTCTTTTCAGTGCTTGACACTGATATGTAAAACTCATCGTCTTTGTTTGAACCTCAAAATTCTTTTTCTTAATACTTTTACTGACAATTCCAGTTGCTATGGTCTCGGCAGAGCAGTTTATCCAAGTTGGAATTAGTAATAATAATAATTTTTGAAAAACTCCCTAAGAATTACAAAGGCTCAAGAGAAGTTGTCTAATTTGACATGACATTCAATGTAACACATATTATGTGAGAATATTGACTCTTAGAACAAAATTAGTGCTTCTGCCAAAATGAAAGCAGGGAAAGTAAATTCTATGGAATAGATAATATAATATTTATAAATAATGCATGTTTTTATTTTGTTACTTCTCTGAACATCAGTGTCATCAACAGGAACTCCCAGATGTGTGCAATCAAAATTGAATTTCGTTGTCTTGATATTTTGCTGACTTTCAGTTACTTAAAAAAAATACAGTCAGATTTTCTATATAGATAAAACAAGATATATTTGTGTATAAAATTATATATATACTATATGTATAAACCATAGCAAGGTTTTATATCCACAAAGACTTTATATATACACAAAGATTATATGTATGTATATGTGTGTATACATAGTATTCTTGCCTGGAGAATCCCAGTGGACAGAGGATCCTGGTGGGCTACAGTCCACAGGGTCACAAAGAGTTGGACACAACTGAAGTGACTTAGCACTTGTGTATATATATTTATATCTATACAGATATATACTCATAAAGGTATATTCTTCAAGGTAAGGAGATAGAGCATGTTTTATTTCTTTGGGGAAGCACCTGATTCTTGACTCTTGACTATTTAGACTTATGGTCTCTATTTGCTCTCTTGCTCAAGTTCTCCAGATTTAGGAGTGGTCCTGCCCACCAGGGAATCTCCCCTGGTGGCGCAGTGGTAAAGGATCCAGCTGCCAGTGCAGGAGATGCAGATTTGATCCCTGGGTCAGGAAGATCCCCTGAAGAAGGAAACGGCAACCCACTCCAGTATTCTTGTCTGGAAAACCCTATGGACAGAGGAGCCTGGTGGGCTGCAGTCCATGGGGTCTCAAAGAGTCAGACATGGCTTACTGACTAAGTAACAACAACTGCCCCCAGAAGCTGACTTTGCAGCAAACCTCTCAAGTAAAATGCCCCTATTGAGTCTGAACAGGAGGAGGCGCCTCCTATAATATCTGGCTAGTGGACTGTATTCTAGGGCAGCACTTTTAGGCCAATGTGATGTGCAGACAGCTCTTACAGCGAGTTTGCTTAGATTTCTGTTTCGAGTTTCAGAAGGCAATATGAAAGTACCACTGAAAGCAGGGGCTTGATGACCAGACATGATGGTCTCCATTTTACACCTGCTTCCTGAGGTGAGGATGCCCGCTGCTTCTTCCCAAGGCCCACGTTTTAGAGACGCAGCCTACACTTAGAAAGTCCACAGCCGCGGGCCTGACCAAATGGACCCGTGACTCCTCCCCCTGCCAGAGCTGATTGGACCAGCTGTGGATACAGACTCAGCCCCAGCCAATCACGTTCTCCTTTATCGGCATTTGTTAGCTGTGGGCCTTAAACTGAAGAGAAGATGTGTTTGAGAGAAGGAGGCCTCTGAGGGTCTCATTTTGAAGCAGCCATGGTTGGGGTGAACATGCTGAAACAGAGAAGCCCCATCATTGAGAAGAGAAGAAGGCTGCAGGTGGGACAGAGCAGCAGGGATGAGTGATGGGAACAATGGAGAGACTGAGGTCGGCGACTTCCACCCACCTTGTGGCGTCTTGGCTTCCATCAGATACTTTCCCCCATCTCCTTTCTATGATCAAGGAAGCTAGTGGACTAGGCCCTCCCTGACCTTTGCAATAACAAGACCCCTGAATAAGACAGAAGAAGTGAAACCAACAGAGGGGAATTAATTTGACCAAAGTCACACAATCAAATTAGAACAGAGTCAGGCCTTCTGTCTCCAAAACCAGGGTTCCTTTCCCTCAATCACACTGTCCCCCGATTTCAATTCATCTGAAGGAGTTTTCAGAGAACAAGTCTCCTTGGCTATGATTCCTTGGAGGTCAAGGACCATGTATCTTGTCAACCATTCTTTTCCCTGCCTGGTGCATACAGGTGGTCAACAGTAGTAGAATGAATGAGGAAGGGATGAATGGGGAAGGCCCTCAGCTCTCAGTCTGTGTGCTCATTCAATTCAGGTTGGCTTACGGAACAGCAGGTCAGCCTGGTCTCTCGTGAGATGCTAGCTCCCATCTCTGATCATGAGGTCTTCCATCTCTAAGCCCAAGAGAGGTGTGTCAGGGATTTCCCTGTGGTCCAGTGGTTAAGAATCTACCTTCCAATGGAGGGCACTTGGATTCGAATCCCTGATCAGGGAACTAAGATCCCGCATGCCACAGGGCGGCTAAGCCCATGCACCACAATTATGGAACTTGCAAGCTCTGGAGCCCTCATGCCAAAACTGGAGAAGTCTATGCTCACAACGAAGAGCTCCCATGTGTCACAGTGAAGACTCAGCACAGCCAAAAAAAGAAAAAGATGAGTCACTTTGGGGTGGAAGTCACTTTAGGAGCCTGTATGTGACACCACTCTTCTTTTCCCTGTGCCTCAGTCATAGGACATATTGCAAAGAGTAGCCACTCCTTCATGCCAGGCCCCTCTGTGGGGACAGTACAAAGTAGAGCCCCCAGCCTGCCTGTGGAGGACATAGCTCGGGCCAACAGAAATTTGCTGATTGTCACTGTGGCACAACCTTGCCTCATCCTGACTACTACCAGCCCCTCAGCATCTCTTGCCAGGACCCTTCTGCCCCACCCCCTTGCCGGCAACCACTCTGCTCATCTTTTTGTGCTGAAGGATTTCTCCTGTATCAGAAGCATCCTTAGGACTGCTCTCCTCCCCTCTTCTCAAGCCTTTGCTAGTTGAAGAGTCTCTCTTTAAAGAAAGGACAGTCTGGGGCAGTCTGAGTCTCACTCAGCCCTTGGTTTCTGTGAGTACCTTCATAGGCCTGACATTTCCTCTTCCCATCTCCTTCCAGTTGCTTCTGATCTTTACTCTCTTTCTTCTGCTCGTGGGCCAGCGGCCTCGGCATCTTCTGACGCTGACCTAATAAACCTGCCTGCCTACCAAAAGATTATCAACCGGCACCAGCGAGAGCACCTCCCCCCACCCAACTCCCTAACCTTCCAGGAAGATGCTCCTGCTCCCTGGAGAAGAGCAGCAGAGGAAAATAACCGCGATGTTGACAGAGGGAACTCCACAGGGTGCAATTGTGAAACAACTCTCCATTTTTTCCCTCTTAGGACTGTCTGACAGAGCTACTTTATCACCCCTTTCTCCCCACTCCAAGATGATATCTCGGGCAGGTCCCTCAATTTCCTGTCACTTTCAGGAAATGAAAAGTTCTTTGGTCACAGCGAGTCTCAAAATAGTCTGATTTCAGTGATAGAATGTCCAGTCCCCTGTAATTCTTAAATTTGTGAACTTTAAGCGGCTCACCGGCCTCCCTGGAAGCCTGGAGTGGGAAATGTCAAGATGCTTGGGCTCCTGTCTTTCTGCCTCCCCCGATGACCTCCAGAAAGAGAACACATTTTTGGCGAATAGGCTGGGGACCTGGACGTTTCTGCTTGACAGGTGCTGTTGTGATCTGGCTCTGGAGTAAGATGAGGTTGGAGGCTCGTCCAAGATGGGACTTACTTCCCCTTTAGGCATGTTTGTGAGATCTTGGGGGCCCCTCCCATGCCTCCCGGGCATGGATGATGTTTTCCCCACGTGGGCTCCTGTGGATCTCCCCAGCTTGACTTCTTCCCTGGGTAGAGCTGCCTGGGAGGGGTCTTCTTCCTAATTGTATTTATTTTTCAATTATATTAAATATAGTTGATTTACAATGTTGTGTTAATTTCTGCTGCACAACAAAGTGATTCAGTTACACACACACATATAAATACATATCTTTTTTCATATTCTTCCCCATTATGGCTTATCACAGGATATAGTTCCCTGGGCTGTAAGGAAGGACCTTGTTGTTCATCCATCCTATGTATCAGGGGTCCTCAACCTCTGAGGTCTAATATCTGAAGATCTCAGGTGGAGCTGATGAAATAATGCTAGAAGTCAGTGAAACCGAAAGTTGCTCAGTAGCGTCCAACTCTTTGCGACCCCATGGACTATACAGTCCCTGGAATTCTCCAGGCCAGAATACTGGAGTGGGTAGCTTTTCCCTGCTCCAGGGGATCTTCCCAACCCAGAGATCGAACCCATGTCTCCCGCATTGCAGGTGATTCTTTACCAGCCAAGCCACAAGGGAAGCCCAAGACTACTGGAGTGGGTAACCTATCCCTTCTCCAGCAGATCTTCTCAACCCAGGAATTGAACCGGGGTCTCCTGAATTGCAGGCAGATTCTTTACCAACTGAGCTATCAGGGAACCCCAGGAGAAATCAAGTGCACCATAAATGCAATATGCTTGAATTATCCTGAAACCATCCCTCCTCACACACCAGTCCGTGGAAAAATTGTCTTTCATGAAATTGATCCCTAGTGTCAAAAAGGTTTGGGGCAGCTGCTTATATGTAATATCTTGCATCTGCTAATGGGAGGGATCTTCATGCTCTAGCAGGCCACCCTCTTGACAGAGGCCCTTCAGGAGTAGGTCCTTGCCTTCCCATCACAGGGAACTCAGACTCAAGACCACTTTCCAAGTGGTCTCTGTGAGGCCCCTTGCACTAGGTGTGAGGTGAAAGGCAATGATGTCAACTAAAATCTCCACAATACAGGAGCAACATGCTTCAAAGACATCTTCTCTCTCTGACATTTTGACCTTGCCCCTTTATGCCCTCATCTGGGTGCTGAGCTACTTCACGGTGGCCTCCTCCATCTCTCTTGCATGGGTACCAGAACACTTGGCTCTGAGCTGCACATGTATTTTCTCCCCTAGTGGGAGGGGATGGTTCTCAGCCAAGTCTGAAGAAAAGGAACCGCTCACTAAAATGAGGTTGAGCGTTAAGCTCTGTGTCTCTGATTTGCTTCCTGATGAAAAGAGTAGAAACTCTGAGCCATGTTGGTTTACCCCTGGTGTTAATACAGTGTCCTCTCCTCACCAATACCCTATGTTCCACTTATCAATTGATGTTGATAGTTATAAACTCTAATTACACATGGATGGAGACATTGATGGAGACACACATAAATACACAGAGGCCTCGCCGGCTTTGCTTACGATAGTTATCAACTGTCATTAAATAAAAATAAATCCTCGCTTCCGTTTACCCTGGAGCAGGCTGCCTGGAGTTGTCCATCGAAGAAGCAGGGTGAAAGCCAGTCGGCACCCGTGACTCAGAGCATCTGCCTCTCTGACTGGGGGTTTGAGGAACACATTTGAAATGTCTGTCTGTCTTTTCTGCACTCCTCCTCGTCCAGGATGCCAGCACTCCTCTCTGGGTGTGTGTCTCTGCCTGGCTTCTGACTTACTGCATTCCTCCTCTGTAGAGAGGATGTCCATACCCCTTCAGTCTGGGTATCTCTGCTCTGCTTCTGAGCTGGATAAACAAACTGTTTTCTTGTGTGCTCACGCATACATTGTGCTGTGTCTCTGATAAGAAACTTTGTACCTGTTCTTACAGTTTTTGCCCTCTTGAAACATGTTTGCTTTCAAATAGGGGCAACAGCCAGGGTAACTCAGGCTTCTAGCCTCTCATGCCTGGCGGCTAGGACTCCTAGGCATCCACGTTGCATGCGTCTGTGCTAAGCCGCTTTAGTTGTGTCGGACTCTTTGTGACCCCGTGGACCATAGCCTGCCAGGCTCTTCTGTCCATGGGATTTCCCAGGCAAGAATTCTGGAGTGGGTTGCCATGCCCTCCTCCAGGGCATCTTCCTGACCCAGGGATCGAACCTGCGTCTCCTGCATTGCAGGCGGATTCTTTACCACCACGCCACCAGGGAAGCCCTTTCATCCAGGTTAACCCAGGTTTAATTACTGTGCAGGGAACCAAGATCTCTCATCAGGACTGCTCTCTGCTCTTCCTCCAAGATGAGATCAGACTTGCAGGAAGTCTTACTTCCTAGGGACCCAGAGGTTAGTGACAGTGTTTGACCTGTGTTCTTCCTTTCTGAAGCAGGAATGCCTTTGTTCATAGAGTCTTAATCTCAGGGGGCATCCCCTCAAAGGGATTCCCTTGTGGCTCAGTAAAGAAGCTGCCTGCAGTGCAGAAGACCCGGGTTTGATCCTTAGGTTGGGCAGATCTCCTGGAAAAGGGAATGGCAACCCACTCCAGTATTCTTGGAGTTAGTATAAAATGTAAGTGGAAGAAAATATTTGTAAAGCACCTAGACAGTGGCTGGCACAAAGCAGAGCTTGATCTATGCTCGAGTTGTTATTGTTACTGTTGTTATCAGTACTTACTATTCATGGACAATGGCTTCCCTAGGGGCTCAGATGGTAAACAATCTGCCTGCAAAAAAAAAAAAAAAAAAAGAATCTGCCTGCAGTGCAAGAGACCCGGGTTCAATCTGTGGGTCGGGAAGATTGCCTGGAGAAGGGACTGGCAACCCACTCCAGTATCCTTGCCTAGAAAATCCCATGGACAGGGGAGCCTAGTGGGCTACAGCCCACAGAGTCAGACATGGCTGAGTGACTAAACTCGCACATGCATTTCTTGACAATAGGGCACTTGCTACAGTTCTGGGGGTTTATAGAAGCTCAGTCCATGCCAGCTCTTACTGCTATTTGACAATGCTGATTTCTTTCCCAGGCATCCCACCACCCTTTCCAGGTTATAAATCTGCCTCTCATCCAGGTAGCCAGCTGCCTCTTGAACAGGAACCAGTTCTCTGTAATCAAGCTCGTGGCGATGGCAATTCCCCACCTCAGCATCTGCTGGGTACCCACAGCTTTATTGCTCTCCTTGGTTAGAACTGAAATACTTTATAGCATTAATGCTTTTCAGATTGAAACCTGTAGACTTGGCTTCTCCATTTTCCCCCTGGGGCCAGAACAGAACTTGTCTTCTAGAAGATAAACCAATTGTGAGTCCTCTGTCAAGGCCCTTGACCCTACTGGCTGGCTGGGAGGGCACCTTCTGGCACAGAGAAGTGTTAGCTATCAGGGCAGGATTTAGTCACCTGTGGTTGATGGGCAACCGCAAGAGAGCTCCCTGGGTCTGGTCTTGCCAAAAGGGCCAGCACGGTTCTCATATCCAGGGCTTACTAGGTGGCTCAGTGGTAGAGAATCTGCCTGCCAATGCAGGAGCTGCAAGTTTGGTCCCTGGGTTGGGAAGATCCCCTGGAGGAGGAAATCTCAACCCACTGAGGTGTTCTTGCCTGCAGAATCCCATGGACAGAGAAGCCTGGAAGTCTGCAGTCCATGGGGCTGCAGAGAGTCAGACGCACCTGAAGAAACTGAGCGCCCATGTGCCAGGCACTGAGCCAAGAGCTCTGCCCCCAGACAACCCTGGGATCCAGAGTAAGAGTAAAACAACTGTTGAAATAAAAATTGTTCACAATCTAAAAGTTGATGGTTATGTTTTATTCAGCTAGAATTTTAGGACTTCAAGTCCAGGAGGCAGCATCTCAAGTCACCCTGAGAGAACGGCTCCTAGGAGCCAAGAGGGCCACCCTGGATATACATAAGTTTTTGCAACACAGGGCAGGTGGTCTGATTGTCCAAATATTATTGTTTGTTAAAGGAAAGCCAGATATCTTAATTAAGTTAGGGAATTTAGTGCTTTTCTATGTGTGCGGAGATGCAAGAGTCTGGGCTCAGTGAAATCGTTCGGTTGATAGGCACCTCACCTACCTGGGCCAGTATCCTGTTTTCACATCCTGAGCTTCCTCAGGGCTCACCATGGGGAGTGGCTGACGGCTGCTAGATGGCAGATATTCTTCCCTTCCTGAGTTTCTTGCGGGCTCACCGGCTCACCGGCTCACCATAGCTGTGGGTACAATTACGGATCCCTTTTTTTGTTTTTTGTTTTTTTACTAATATGGCAGGAAATAGTCCATTTCTCACCCCCACCTACTTAGAATGGCAGTCATGGCCTGAGGATTCAGAATAGATACTGACCAGTAGCCCCTTCCAGAATGTTCTGGGTGAATATCAGTGCCAACAAAGAGGGAATTATCAGCATCCCGTACTATTCCTCGACCGACTGATATGGGAATAGAGGACCAGAGAAGGTCAGTAACTCGGCCAAGGCCGCCAAGTAAGCGGCAGAGTCTAGTGCAGCCCCGATCTGACCCCATCTGGCCTGCGCCTGCATCACACTCCCTCCCGCGTGCACAGGTCTCTCTGTCACCCTGTATCTTCTCTCCAGCTCTGCATCTACATAAAGCATCTTGCTTCCATCTCCATCTCCCTCCTTTGTAGGGATGTGCTTTGAGCCTGTGCCTGTGGGTAGAAACTGCCGCCAAACCAAGGCCCCGCAACTTCCATCAGTATTTCTCAAGATGCTGCAGAGCTGGTTTTGCCTGAGGGCTGAACTTTTCCAAGTTTCTGGCCCAGGCCTGTGTGTGTGGGGGTCTTTTCTCCCTCTCTACACAAGCCAGCAAAGAGAGGTGTCAATGAGATCCTCAGTAGAGATCACTTTCATGCAGTCATACCTACTGTACCTGAAACTTGACTTTATAAGACAAAGAAGAAAGAGAACTAATGTTTTCTGGATTCCAGCAATGTGCCAGGTATTTTATCATGCTGAATTCAAAAATCCATCTCATGTGGGAGGCTTGAGGCAGCGGGTGGGGGGGTGCAGGTGGGACAGGCTCTGGGTCAGTGAGGCTGAGATGCAAGTTCCAGCTTAGACACTTACTAGCCTTGTAGCTTGTAGTCTTTTTAAAATATTTATTTATATTTTAATTTGGGCTTCCCAGGTGGCACAGTGGTAAAGAATGCCAATGCAGGAGAGGCAAGAGACACAGGTTCCATCCCCGGGTCATGAAGATCCCCTGGAGGAGGGCGTGGCAACCCATTCCAGTATTCTTGCCTGAAGAATTCCATGGATGTAGAAGCCTGGTGGGCTACAGCCCATGGGGTCACGAAAGAGTCAGACATGACTGAGCGATTAACACTTTCACTTTCTAGATATCTTTGTACTCACTCTAGAGCAGGGGTCCCTAACCTCCAGGATCTAATGCCTGGCGATTGGAGGTGGAGCTGATGTAATAATAAAAATAAAGTGCACAATAAATATAATGTGCTTGAATCATCCCCAAACCATCCACTCCCCTGGTTTGTGGAAAAATCGTCTTCCATGAAACTGATCCCTGGTGCCAAAAAGGTTGGGGACCACTGCTCTAGAGGATGGGGTGGCCGCGAGGAGAGTGATAGCAAGAAGGGAAGAGTTATTTCTTTCCTAATAACTTTCCATGCCCCAGCTTGCCATGGAAACCACCCAAGGCAGGGAGCCCGCTGCCCAGCTGAGCAGGGGATTAGCTCCTTCTAGCTTCTGGCAAAGTCACAAATTCGTACATAGGGGTGGCAGGTTGGGAGTGAACGGAATTCATTTTGAGAAAGTCAGACCAGTCTTGTCCCCCATTTTCTCAGTTACGCTTTTCTAATTTTGGCCATTTTCTGTGGAATTGGGCCAGATTAGGAAGGGAAAGAAAGGAAGAAACTCACTAGGAGGTTCTGAAGGTCCTTTAAGTTCAATTTCTCATCCACCGAGCTAGTCTTCACCAGCCTGTGAGGCTGTCTGCAAGGCTGTCTTCATGTCACAGTGAAGACCAAAGCTCACAGAGGTGCAGGGGCCTTTCCAGTGTCAGGCAGAGAGAGAGTGGTACAGTCCAAGCTCACAGAGGTGCAGAGGCCTTTCCAGTGTCACGCAGAGAGAGAGTGGTACAGTCTGGAGAAAATCCGAGGGGTCTCAAGCTCACAGAGGTGCAGGGCCTTTCCAGTGTCAGGCAGAGAGTGAGTGGTACAGTCTGGAGAAAATCCGAGGGGTCTCCAGCCCCAAACTCACATTCCTGCCACTGCATCAGGCTTATCAGGGGTGAGGGAACTGGCTCCAGATCTGGCCAGGACACTTCTGAGAAACGGAATACTTCCTGCCATATCCGTAAACAAAGCTGTCAGAGTCAGCAGCAGTTGCAGCCACCGTGGATGGTGAGCTGGTGAGCCCAGAGGGAACTCAGGAAGGAAAGAATACCTGCCCTCAAGCAGCCATCAGACTGCAGCCACTCCTCACAGTGAGCCCGGAGGAAACTCAAGATGTGAAAACACAGGATTCTGGTCTTGATGGCTGAGGTGTGTATCAGAGGAATGATTTCAGTGAGCCCAGACTCTTGCATCTTCCCATACACAGAAAAGTGCTAACTTCCTTAACTTGACTTACCTGGCTTTCTTTGATCAACAGTAATTTTTTGACTTCCTGGACTACCTGCCCTTTGCTGCAAAACTCCCACATATCCGAGCTACCCCCCTACCTCCTTGGAGCAGTGCTCTCAGGGAGCAGCTCTCTCAGAAGCTCTCTTTTTTTCTCTCCAGGCTCACTTTTTTTTTTTTTTTTACTTTATTTTGCTTTACAATACTGTATTGGTTTTGCCATACATTGACATGAATCAGCCGCGGGTGTACATGAGTTCCCAATCCTGAACCCCCCTCCCACCTCCCACCCCATATCATCTCTCTGGATCATCCCCGTGCAGGCTCATTTTTATTCAAAATGATGGGTAAAAGGAAAGTTTGAGTTAGGTTAGACATGGCTAATGGATTTCACACAGAGGCCAACTGTGATCAATTGGTAGTGGCTCCTCGATGCTCTGGTTGAATGAGATTCTGAGGCAGCCCTGTCTGGGCTCATTAGGAGCAGTGCTGTGATTGATTTGTGATGTCTGCCTCGGGCATATCTGTGGATGGCTGGGAATGTTTCACCAAAGTGCTGTGATTGTTATTTTTTATTTTTATTTTTTGTCTCCATGATGACTGCTCCTTCTCACACATCCCACCTTTATTTTTAAGCAAGGAAGAAAAAAAAAAAAAGAAGAAGAAGAAGAAGAAGGAAGGAGAATAGGGGCAGGGAGCATACCCATATCTGTAAAGCAGAACATTTTCCAGGAATACCTTGCAGACCTCTGTTGACATCTCATTAAACAAAATTGTGTGACATGATGGCACTAGATGAGTGGGAGCTTGGAAAAGTAAGCATTTTGCCTGGATCCATTACTTCTCCTCAAAAACATTAGAATTGTGTTGAAGACAAGTGGCAACGAAGCCAACAGAGTCCCCCACCAGCACCATCCCTGGGCTGGATACCTCCATGGGCCCTTCCAGCCAAGCCAGCCATCTGACGATCTGGCCAATTTAAGTTTGTCTTGGGTACAATGGTATTAACTTCAATGACTATACAGCTCCTAATTCATTAGTGGTCTTCAATAGATATTTACTATAAGGAAATTCATACCAATGGGACAGCCCTTGGGAGATTAATCCAAGAGGACGGCGAACCCATGGGAGGTGTATCTCAAAGAACAAGCCTCAGAAAACCATGGGGTGACCTTGGCATAATGTCCAAGGATTGGTGGCGATCCTGCCCAGGTCTAGATGAGACAGGGGGAGAGGAACAAGGAAACTTTCAAGTGGCACAGCAAGTTCAGGGCAGAGCCGGGGAAGAAGTCCGTCTTCGGGCTCCCAGGGAGCATAGCAGCACACTCCACGCAGTGTCTGTCTCCACGGGAGTGTGAGTGGTGAAGCATTAGCGCTTCTTAACAACGGATCAGTTCTTAACTGGATGCGTTTTGCAGATGAAAGAATGTGAGCAAACAGCAGAAGGTCTGTCCGTACAGGATGAATGAATGAGATCTGAGCTGAGATCCAAAATGCGAGCAGGAGTTAAGTGGGTTTCTACAAGGGGTCCAGCAGCAAGGGTGTCCCTGTGGGTGTGTGTGGTGTGTGCACGTAGTGGGGAAGTGTCTCCAGCTTGGGGAACTGAATCTGTAGGAAGCCATAGTCCCCTGTCCACGTCTCTACTGGTGGGTCTCGCCCAACTTCATCTCCTTTGTGCTTTCTTTCAGGCGGTGCCCTTGGCTGGGCCTTGTGTGCTTCCCATAAGGTCTGGTTACCAGATAAACACAGGACTCCCAGATAAGCTGGAAATTCAGGTAGACATATGATTTAGGGATAGAGCTGCCAGCCTTGAGCCTGGGAACCCCTCCGCCCCCTTGTCTGAGTCTCTATTCTCTCATCTGTAAGATAAGGGCAAAAGAGCAACTCTGATATGAGCAGAGGGAAGGCGTAATAAGCAAACACGAAGAGGCTGGAGGATCCTGAGTCCTGGTTAGGAACTGGGGGCCTGGGTGCTTTGAAGTTTTTTCATACACTCTGTGATCTCAGGCAAAGCATCTCTCTGAGTTTGTCTCCTGGATAAACTCAGCGATCCTCTCTATTTTATCCCTTAGCTCAGGGCCACCATTTTAATAAACAGTAACAACAACAGTGCCCACTGCCTCTGCCTTCGTTTAGCCTTTTCGTCTCTCCCTGGGTGGATTCCTGTCTCCAGTGTCACCCCCTCCAGGCCATGGTGCACGCAGAAGCCTGAGGGATCTTTCCTAAGCATGAAAGTGATCTCGTGGCACCCTTTAGAGAATTCTGCAATGGTGCCCATGACCACCACATCAGTGTCTGTCCTCTGGCTGGCCATCTCTCAACACCAGCCTCATTTTCTATCCTCTACACATCCTGAATTACGTGGGCTCCTCAGAATGATCACACTTCTTCCTCTGGGTCTTTGCCTGTACCTCACTTACATGAATGATTGAATGAATGAGCGATGGATGGGAGGATGAAGAAGCTTGTATATAAGCCATGATGGTTTCCAAAACCACTGTCATCATCTATCATCATTCAATGACTTCATCTGTGCCACATGTCGTGGTGAAGGCCGCTGAGAGTACCACTGGGATTCTGGGGGAAAGTTGTGGAGACTTATTCTGGAGCTCATCATCAAGAGCATCGTCTATAAGGTCCTTGGAAATGTGGTGGCCAAGGAAAATTCCCACCTGCCTCCCACTCCACCTGCCCACCATGGTGCATCTACCCGCAACCTGAGGCTGATCACTGAGCATCTGTGGACCTGGCTCCCTTAAGCACAGATCACTTTTATAACTTGTCTCTTGGAGATCTAAATCCAGTCTGCTGTGTAGCAGTGGGAGGGCTAGTTCCTGGCCTGCTACCTTTGATTGGAGAAGGAACAGCCAGATTAGATACGAGCTGGGAAAAAGATCACCCATGGCATACAAATTTCCTTTGGATATTATTAAATATCCTTCTGGGTACCAGGTTTGGGGGTAGTGTGGTAACAAGATATCCAGATGCTACAACTGCCCCTTTCTTCCCCTTGAAGTGGTTCTTGGCACCACTTCTTACAGGAAGCCTTCCGTGACTACCTCTTTTCTTCCTATTGTCTTACACTGACTCTGTTCTGCTCTGTTGACTCTCATTTCCATCCTGGGGCAGGCAACAATGTGGGTCTCTCCTGGATGACAATATCAATTCTCTTACTCTGTAACTCCCTCCTTTGGGAAGTAGGAGGAGGGTAAGTGGTTTGAATATGTGTCCTCAACATCCCAGTGGCATCACTGTGGAATCACCGAGCTACCCTGTAGGGGAGTCACTCATCTCAAGTCCATATCTGCCTCCTCAAATGGAGGTAAATGAATCCTGTTAGGCAGGGATTGAAAAGAGTCTGGAGACCCTCTGTGAGTTCTTGTGAAATGAGCTCTTGCCTCAGAACTAGAAGCATGAGGACAAAAAGGGAAATATCGATGCTGAACATACTGGAGCCAGAAACCCAGCAGGGCACGGCTCTCCTCAAAGCATTCCCGTGTCAGCCACACCTCGTGCCATGCAGGTGTTTGTCTTCCCAACTTCTGAAAACACCTTCCAGCGGGGGCGATCAGCAGATTTTCAATCAATTTTCACACCTTATAGTCACACTTAAACCCTCAAATCCCATTATCCATTGAATGAGTTGGCCTAGAGAGATTTTTGACTATTTCTGAAAATCAAATTCATCTCCTGGGGATAAATACTTACCACCACTGAGATAATTCAAGGGTCGATTTCCCCACAAATTTTACTTCTTCCTCAACAGACAGCCTGGCATCATAGAGTTTTAGAGCCAGGCAGGTTGCGACTGGAATTCTGGCTTCTTATCCATCAGCTGGGTAGCATCAGGCAAGTGACTTAACCTCTCTCGGGCTTCAGGTCCTCAGCTGGAAGATGGGAGCCCCCATCATATCTTGCAGGGTCAGAGTGGACATTCAGTGAGATAATGTCCAGACAGCATGGTGGATACTCAAGAAGTGTGAGCCCCTCCCTTTCAATCCCACCAAGCTTTGTCTCTCCTGCTGCTGCTGCTAAGTCGCTTCAGTCGTGTTCGACTCTGTGCGACCCCATAGATGGCAGCCCACCAGGCTCCCCCGTCCCTGGAATTCTCTTGTACAGGGCACCGAGGGTAATGCGACGTACTATTCATAAATCAGCTCATCCTTATTTTATTTATCCCCACAGTGTCATTTTTTAAATTTTATTTTTAATTAGAGGATAATTACTTTACAATATATGGTGATGGTTTCCGCCATCCATCAACATGAATCAGCCGTGGGTATACATACGTCCCTTCTCTCTTGAGCCCTCCTCCCATTTTCCTCCTCACCCCACCCCTTTAGGTTGTCACAGAACATTGGCTTCGGGTTCCCTGCGTCATAAGGCAAACTCTCGCTGTCTATTTATTTTGCATGCGGTAATGCATACGTTTCAATGCTACTCTCTCAAACCATCCCACCTTCTTCTTCCCCCACTGCGTCCACAAGTCCTCTGTGTCTGCCACACCGACATTTTAAGTCAAGCTAATCCTTTCTGTATTCCCCAGTGTTAGTGAGGTATATGCACATAGGAGGTACTCAAAAAAGTAAGAAAGAAAGAGTTTCTATTTCAATGAGCCCTGTATATCACAACCGTGGAAACGACTTCTGATAAAAGAACCATGCAGCAGGGCCATGCAATCAGAGAAGGAAGCTATTTCCAGGGTAGTAAGTAACTACTGGCAGTCATTTTGTAAACACATTTGGCCTCCTAGAGTGTCTGCTTTGAACCTCTTATGGATTGCTGAAATTCTGTTACTTAGAAAGCGATCTGCTCCGTCCTGGTGCTATGCTGCGGACGTCCTCTAGATGGCGGTGTTGAACACGGATCGAGCCCTAGAGCCTTCAGAAACTCACAGCAGGAGGTGGGGGCTAGTGGGAAATCTCTTTTTATTATCAATGCATTAAGAATGAATTTATCATCCTGGCTCAGCAAAAGCCTAGTTATTCGGTAAGAAGCTTTATCCCCAGCTAACGTGCTGCTTAATCAGTTCAGTTACATACAAAGCCAGCTCAGGCCTTTGTCTCGTGCTTGGAATGAGCAACCTGCCGGGCGGGAGGTTTCGGCTCTCCCGGCTGACAAGCCTAAAGACTTTCGCTTTGACCCGGGATCTCTGCACGAGAGTGGCGGGGGGAGGATCTGGGGGCAGTAGCAGACGCAGTACGTTCTACACTCTGAAGGATAGATTCTCCCGCAGAAGTGGTTTTAATGGAAGGATGCTGCTAAGAACGTTTATCGAATGCCTCCTGCATGCCAGGCACTATTCAAATGTCTTCCTTTCCCAGCTCATTTAATCTTCACACAACCCTATGAAGCGTGACTCTCATTTACCTTAGTTTTATAAACAGGAAAGGGAGGTCCAGAGATTAAGTCACACAGTGTCCCAACTCTCGGGTTGGCAGAGCAGGTATCTGGGCTCAGGCCTGGCTACTGCCCCCATCCTCTTTACTGCCAGGCCATGCTGCCTTCTCATCAGGGCTCACCCCCACGTGGTCAGAGTGTGTCTCAGCTCACAAGTGAGGCAAAGGAGGCAAGAGGAGAAAGCCCGATGCAAACCCATCCCCACGGCTGGGGTGGGGGTGGGGGGGCAAAGCACACAACAATCACTCTGGAGCAGGTGATGGAGCAGAGAAACTACTGGTTGTTGAAGCAGCCCATAAGGTTTGCAGCCTCAGAGACCTGACCTTGAATCCAGCCTCACGGATTTTCGTGGGCAAGTTACTTAGTGTTCGGAAATCTCAACAAATTCCAAGCGGAGTGAAGGTGCAGTTCAGTGGCGGTGGGGGAAGCTAGGCAGTTGCAAACCCTTAGGAGACAGGAAGTGAATGGTGGGCACTACCCACAGAACACAGGTGCCAGGAAACAAACGGCTCAGGCTCCACTCTAAGGAGTGGGCGCTCTGAGGAGGGCACGAGGACAAGCAAGCCCTGCTTGGCCATGGAGGCCATTTACCTAACAATTAAGAGCTCGGGTCCTAGGCAGCCTTGACTTGACTTTTCAGCTTTATCCCTTATCAGCCAACTTATTTAATGGCTCTGAGCCTCAGTTCTCTCATCTGTGAAATGGGTATAATATGATCATGTATATGAAGGGCTTGCCACAAGTTAAGTAAGGATGGGGGTCAAGAGCAGCGGTAAAGGAGAGGAATGATGGTGAACACTTTCTCCAAAGGAAACTAGAAGACACCAAAGGTGACACCCATCACTGGAGGGAGGTTTCTGGGGGGTTCCATGACTCTAAACCTTGCTCCTAGCTCTATTTCCCAAGCTACCTATTTTCAGAATTTGCTAGCAGCCACTCATTCTCACCTTGACCACCTGATAAGGGGCCTAAGGCTCCTCTCCACAGCATCCATAAATGGCTGTCTTCTTGCTTTGCTCAGGGGACTGTGTGCACATGTCTTGGAATCTCTTTCTCGAATACTAAGATCAGTATTGTCTCAGCTATTGGTCTCAGGAGAGGCTGAAGACATGATGGGACAACGGAATGGAGGGATGAGGGGGAGGCAGGAGGCAGGGGCTGGGGCCAGGGAGACAGTCCCCTCCTTTGAGCCCACTCAGCAAAAGCGGAGCTTTGCCAAAGACTCTTCAGTAAAGGTAATACATAGACGTGATGGTCATTAAACCATAATGTGCAGGCTGTAGGGTAGAATAGCAAGAACATAGGGACCAGTCCAGTCAACGCAAAGTCCCTTCCATTTATAACGCTCCATGAGAAGATTATTCAGTCATTCTAAGTGTGGATCAGACTCCCTGTGCCATGATATCTCCAGAGGTGCGCTTGGCAGGAACTCAGCAGGAACTCTCCATTTGAGAGACCACAGCACCAAGAGCATCACCCTACTTGTGAGTGGAGCCTGGTGCAGCAAGGCATGGGGGTGGGGGGAGTCTGGAATCAGGAGACTAGAGTTTTGTGGGGATGGTCATTAGACCAGTGGTTCAATGGTCTAAAAGTCCTTTCAAATAACTTTACTATGAGAGATTCCCCAAGTTGCAGGTTCTAGAGGGAATGCTGAATCTCACATGACATCTTTTTAAGAAGATGGTAAGAAGTCAGAGAATATGAAAGACTCTGCCTCTAAAGAAAGAGCTTTGGAATTACACAGAGGGTTCCTTGAGGAGGACTCAACACCTGCCAGCCAGGTTCAGTGATTTTTGACTGAATGTGTTAGTAATGTCACCATAAGCCTGCCCAGGTGATGCAGATGGTAAAGAATCTCCCTGCAATGTGGGACACCTGGGTTCAATCCCTGGGCAGGGAAGATACCCTGGAGAAGGGAATGGCTAACCCACTCCAGTATTCTTGCCAGGAGAATCCCATGGACAGAGGGGCCTGGAGGGCTATATAGTCCATGGGGTTGCAAAGAGTTGGACACGACTGAGCACCTAACACTTTCACTTCAAGCCTGTTACCAGGCAGCTACCATGTTCCACTTACCTGGTGTGGAAACTGAGTCTCAGAAAATGCTTAAGGGGCTTGGCAAGATCACACAGCAGGAAGAAAGAGAAGAGGCTGCCCTGGACCCCTGCCTGTTTCACCTTGACCATGATGGGTAGACTAGGCTGAGTACCAGGCTGAGGAAACAGCTGTTTGACTCACTGGTAGGTCTAAGGGCCATAAATGTGACTCAGAAACCAAAGACCTGAGTCACGCTTTCTGAGAATCAACAAGGACCCGGAACACTGGATTTCTCAGACCGCTCCTCTCTGGAACTCCCATACATGAAGCAGGCAGAGTAAAGGGCAGGATGGCCTTGAACTCCAAGTTCAAATCAAGATTCCCAGACTTCTAGATGTCAAGAATTAGAACTATGATATGAATAAAAAATTGAAGGTGCGTTGGGGACCAACTTTTTATTTTGCACTTAAAAATCTTACTATCTGCTATCACCATCCTTTTGCATAAAAAGGAGGTTTTAATACTCACCTAATTAAGAAGCTTTTAATCTCCTCAAAAGAATGGTCCTTTAAATTTAATAAATTCCATTTTATGAAAATTTGCTACTCCATTTTCCCCGTGTTGCTGCAGTCAAAGGAAACCTTCATTACTCACTGTCAGCAGTTCTCAGGAACTCTGGCCTCAGGCCACTCTGTCTTGTGTCCTAAACTCTGGGCCATTTCGCTGTAGTGGGAGAGAAGGAGGGGGCCTTGAGGCGAGGGGGTGTTGGTGGTTTATCTTTCTTAGGTAGGCAAGTCACCCTTCCGGCTCAGCAGAAAATTGGGGCTCAAGCTGAACAGACTCCTTTGACATTAACTCAGTCTGAATTTAGTGAGATGTCTGAACTGTAGCCCATGGTCAAAGGTGGGGACATTTTCCTCTTTGCAAACACATGCTTTCATGTGGTGACAGGAACTCACTGAGCAGAGAGTGGCTAATTAGACATCTTTGGAAACCTGGGTTTCTTTGGATGCACGAGACTGATTGGCAGAATGCATCTCACTGTAGGTCAGCTAATGGGCGCTTCTGAGGTGCTCCTGAGGAATCTGGGAGAGGCTGGGCCAATGGTGCGATGCAGGCGTAGGTCTCAGACTGTGCTCACAAAAGCAAGTTTCCCCCTTAAGAGGCGTGCTGTCTCCCTTCGCAGCAACGATTTCCAAAGTTGCCTGTGTGGAAGACCAAGCATGTTCTGCCAGACCGCAGAGGCCAGGGGCTCTTCCCCTCTTCTTGGTGCAGGCTTTGTTACTGGCTAAGTGCTCTCTGCGGACACACAAGGCCCATCTGCGGAAGAAAGTGTGCACCCAGAGTCTAGCCTGATGTTGGCGTCTATAGCAGGATGGGAGACAGGACTTCCAGCGCCCCCTGCAGAGTGAGCTGATAGGAGAATATTCATGGAAAGGTCAATCAGCAGGTGGTGCTACATGCTTCAAAGGGATTCATTCCACACACTTACTGGGTCCAAGGAAAAGCAAAAGCCAGTAAACTTTCCCGAGCTTTTAGAAGATGCCACACTCTGTCACAGGTACCAGGATTCAGAGATAGATGGGACAAAGTTAGGGCCCTCAAAATGGAATTCAACTGGGGATGGGGGTTAAGTGACAAGCATAACACAGAAGCCAGTTTCTCCCTTACGAGATGTGCATAACAGTGGCGAGACGAAGACGCCGCGCACAGCGCTGGTGACAGGAGGGGCGTCACTGATCCTCCGGGGGTACGGGTGTCTCACAGAAGCGATGCTCACTGATGATGTTGCCTGGTCACACCTGTGGCCCAGGCACCCAGGTAAACACCGTTACAACACGGTTTTGTTTAATGCCACCAACAAGAGATTAAAATCCACGTTTTATAGACACAGAACAGGCTTTATCTGTGAGATGTAGCAGAGGACTATGGCCCCACATTAAGTGCCCATGTGCGTGCGCACACAGACACACACACACAGGCATATCTGTATTTACAGCATTTCAGCTGCTTAAGGGGATTCCTCACTCCCATGGGCTCCCTCCAAACTCCTGCACAAAAAGACCTAGTGCTGTGTCATTTGTTTTGATAAAATTGACAAAATGGGGGCTTCCTTGGTTGTCTAGTGGTTAAGAATCCACCTGTCAATGCAGGGAACAAGGGTTTGAGCCCTGGTCCGGAAACGTCCCTCGTGCTGGGAGCAGCTGAGCCCGTGCTCCACAACTGCTAAAGCTCGTGGGCCTAGATTTTGTGTTCTGAAACAGGAGGAGTCACCGCAATGAGAAGCCCATGCACTGCAACCTGAGAAAGCCCGGCCTCAGCAGTGAAGACCAGAGCAGCCAGAAATAAATAGCTAAATAAATCTTTTTTTTTTTATGAAAAGAACAGATCTGAGGTGTGATCAGTTAGGACCACTGTCCCTTCCCACTCTGACTTCTCCTCTCTCACGATTCCCTTCATGTTGAGGGTGCTGGGTAATTAGGACAATTGTCGTATCTGGCTAGGGGGAGGCTGCATTTTGGATATATTTATTTTAGGTTTAATGGGATCTATCTATAGGGATTTTAGTCACCTAAAATGTGTAGTTAAGTTACCGCTGGTCACTCTGACATAGTAACAGTTCCCAAGCATACACCACCCCCGCCACTCGTCATGCCAGCCCACTGGGCATAGCATTGTGCAGTACAGAGCTGGGTCATACAGGGACATGAATGGGTCCTGCAGCACGCAACGCCCATGTGGGCTGTGGAGGAGAAACAAGGTCTGAAATGTACAGAGCCAGATGCTAGTGTGTGAAAAATTCTTCCAATTGTTATATAATAAAATTGAGTTTCCACTGATGCTTCAGCAAAACAGACCTTTCCTAAATGTCCATCAACAGGGGAATGGATAAAGACCGTGATATGGTACATATATACAATGGAATGTTACTCAGCCATAAACGGAACAAAATTGGGCAATTCGCAGAGATGCGGATGGACCGAGAGTCCGTCATACAGAGTGAAGTAAGTCAGAAAGAGCAAAACAAACCTCTCATAATGCATATATGTGGAATCTAGGAAAAGGTACAGATGAAACTATTTGCAAGGCAGAAATAGAGACACAGATGTAGAGAACAAACATACGGGCCCCGATGGGGTGGGATGGGGTGAATCGGGAGACTAGGATTGACATATGTACACTGCTGTGTGTGAAGGAGATGGCTGGGGGGGGCCTGCGGCACAGCGCAAGAAAAGCCAAAGAAGGCACGGCTGGTTTGTAGGACACACATTGCTGCCGCTGCTGCTAAGTCGCTTCAGTCGTGTCCGACTCTGTGCGACCCCACAGACGGCAGCCCACCAGGCTCCCCTGTCTCTGGGATTCTCCAGGCAAGAACACTGGAGTGGGTTGCCATTGCCTTCTCTAATGCATGAAAGTGAAAAGTGAAAGTGAAGTCACTCAGTCGTGTCCGACTCTTCGTGACCCCATGGACTGTAGCCCACCAGGCTCCTCCGTCCATGGGATTTTCCAGGCAAGAGTACTGGAGTGGGGTGCCATTGCCTTCTCCGGGACATACATTAAGTTAACCTTAAAAATGCGTTCGCACATACATTAGGTGCAGACGAACACTGCTTGATTCCATCTATACAAGGCACCCAGAGTAGTCACATTCCTAGAGCCAGACAGCACATTGGTAGATGCCACCCCAGCGGTCAGGGGGTGGGGAGCTGGAAGGGAGGGTGGGGAGTTAGTGTTTAATGGGGACAGAGTTTCAGTTTAAGAAGGTGAAAAACTCAGGAAATGATGATGGTGAGATTTGCACGATGGGAATGTACTTAATGCCACTGACCTATACAGTTAAATACGAAAAAACAAACAAACAAACAAAAACACCCCAGACCTTTCCTCCTTGCAGAAATGTGTTAGTGTCTATATTGATATATTTGTGCCATTATGGGCCATCCGCTTCTTTCATTTTCTGGAGTTTTGCAAAATAGAAGACATCAGAATTCCTGACTTTGCAAGGCATCTGCATGTAACAGTCGTGTGCACAATGGTACCATCTGTGTTTGATGCGTCCCAACTCTCAATAATATCATTTTTGATCAACCAGGCAAGACAAAAGGCTTCTATTCATATTCACTCTTTAGAAAATTGCATCACAAAATTGTTCTTCTATGAAGGTGCAACCACAGAGGATCAAGTCATAAAAGGTAGTAAGAAAGTATTAGGGAGGTGGGTCAAGCAGCTAACTAATAAAAGCATTCTTATTTTTTCTAGATATTGTGTTTACAATATATGCCAGCTAGTTTCCAATGTAGTCTTTGGTAATAATTTCTCATTTTCATTTTTCCTCACGTTTGTACTTGATTTTGCATTTGTTCCTTTGTAATTTTTCTCTTAAAGAAAAATGTTTATTTATTTGGCTGGGTCAGGTCTTAGTGGCCGCATGTAAGACCTTTCATTGCGTTACACAGACTCTCTAGTTGTGGTTTGTGGGTTCAGTAACTGGGGTGCAGGGGCATGTGGGACTTAGTTCCTCTACCAGGGCTCAAACTTGTGTCCCCTGCATTGCAGAGCATATTTTTAACCACTGGGCCACCAAGGAGTCCTGTATTCTTTTCCTTAATGGGGACCCTCAGAAGGACATACGTTCCAGACTCATCTGAGCCCGCTGGGAGCAGGCATCCTTCTGGTGTATGCCACCCGTGCCATCGACACATCAGACTCTCATGAGCTCTCCTCCCTCCTCCCTTCTTCTGGTGACAAAATCAGCCCAACAGTAACAACTCTGATTTACCTTTCCTCCCAAGACTAGTGGCTTTTGAACGAGCATCTCCCCACCTCTGAGCCACAGATTTGATGACGACTCTCCAGACACAGGAAGCAGTGAATCAGCTGGAGGAGCTGAGCACCTTCCCTCCTCACTCCTATTTTGTTCACTCCATCCCTATGAGTGAATTCAGACACGTTGTGTGCTCCCAAGATGAAATATTTTCATGCAGCCCTTTCAGTCCAGACTCCATCTTGGCATTTGTATGCTTGCTCCCTGAGTAGCAGAAAGAGGAAGCCAATCTCTCTGGGCCTTTTGACAGCCCCTAAGTCTGTTCAGTTTAGCAAAGATGGATTAAGAGCCTCCTTGCACCAGGCACTCAGTGAGACTTAGGAACTCAGAGATGAGCTCTAAATCTGATGGGGAGAAACCCACATCCTTACACTGTGACAAGGGGGTTGAACTTGGAGATGTGCCCTGCACTCAACCCGAGAGGCCAAGGGAGGCCTCCTGGGAGAACTTACGCTGCAGCTGGGTCTTAGAAGCCGGGGGGGGGAGGGTGGTCATTGCTAGCATCCTAGTTATTCAGACTCTGATCAAGGTGCTGCTGTGGAGGGATTCTGCAGATGTGATTAAAATCCCTAATCAGTTGACCTTAAATTAAGTAAAAGGAAGTTCAGCCTGGGTAGGTCTAATCAGCATAGTGTTTTCAGAGAGAGCTGAGGCCTTCCCTGAGCTCAGAGACTCCAGACAGCCTCTGAGTTTACAATTCTTCCCCCAGCTCCCCACCTTCCCCCATCTTCCTTCTTGACTGTCACTTGTGGACAACAAATTTCAGCTCATGTCCTGGTGATTCCAGCCTGCTCCTAATCTTGGCTTGCCTGCTCTACAAAGCTTTGCATTTATTATCTTCCACAGTTGCGTAAATGGATCTATTCCAGTAAATCCATATATAGATGATAAATCTATTACCCATCTATCTCCTGTTTGGTTTTGTTCTCTGAACCCTAACTGACAAAGATGGTGATGATAGTCTAATAATAACATCAACAACTCTTACCGATTGAGAATTTATCATGTGCCAGACATGATGTTTACACTTCTCAGGCATTACTCTCTTATTCTGCTCAACAAATCCATGAGCTAGGTGCTGTTATTATCCTTGTTACAGAGAGATTGAGCACCTTTTTACATAGCCAGTCAATCCCAGAGCCAGGATCGCCTTCCATCTCCCCTGGGCTTCATGCCACATGATGGGGAAATAAACAGGTCTCACCATTCAGTGTTTACCACGGGGAGTGATGAGCAAGAAGGGAGAAGCCCTAGGACTTCGCTAGGGACTATAATTCCCTCCCCTTGTATGCCAGTCTGTTTCCCCCCTTGAGAGTGGAATAGGTGGGAAAAAATCCTCACAGACAGAACAGAGAACATAGAACGTCAGGAGCAAGGCGCTTTGAGATCTGCTAGTCCATCAGCCACCGGACAGATGGGCAAACTGAGGCCCTGCAAGGTTATGCAACATATCAGGGTGTAAACAGGCTGTCAGGTTGGTATTGTCACATGAAAAAGCTTCTTTCTGATGCAGAATCCTCACCAGGACCCTGCCCTCTAGGGAGCAGGGAGACTCTCAGGGACATCTTGCCAGCTTAGGAACCAGGCAACCTCTGGTGAATTCCCACGAGGTCCTGCCCACTAAACAATTCACTAGTGTAGCCACGGGGAAGTATGAGTTTGGGGGAGGAGACAAACTTGATGCTTTAACCTTTAGGCATTTCCCAGGCAGGAAGGAGTGAGTCTCCAAACCTAGTGTGCAACAACATAGTTACTGCAAGGCGGAAGGAGTGGCTTTGTGCTTCGGCTCAGATGTGTGCCTGACTGCACCAATGGCAAAGAGGGAGTCAGCGCATGCGCACAGATTTAATAGTGGCGGTCATCGTAAACATCATCATCACCCTTCATAGTTTACAAATGACTTTTTACGTGTTTAAACGTTTCACAGGACATCTCTCATCTCTTGTTTTAGTCTCACTTCACGAACGGGAAAATGAAGGGTCATAAAGGGACGTGTTCTAGGTCCCACAGCCAGCAGTGTATTTTTTGGGGGGGGGCATGCTACCTGTCTTGTGGGATCTTAGTTCCCCAACCAGGGATCAAACCTCTCAGCAGTGAGAGTGCAGAGCCCTAATCACTGGACCTCCAGGGAATTCCCCTCGATAGCTGCTGGCCATGCAGCAGGTCCTGGCCTCAGACCTCCCTGACCCCATCCTTCCCTGGCTCCGGCTGCCTCCTGCGTTTAAGCGTCACACACACGCCTGGGCCGGGGCTGCTGTCCCCATCCCCTCGGCCCCCTGCTTCCATTCTGCTCTGCATACACCAGAATACAGAGGTGGGGAGCAGCCAGAGCACTGGCCGACTTCCAGGCTGTGAGACGGCGCTGAGTTTGTACCGGTGGCGGTCAAAATAACAGCGATTAATTGCACTCCACCCAAGAAGTGGGCTTTTAGAGGTTGTCAGTCAGAAGGAAATATTTTGAAGTCAAAAATTGAAAAATGTCACAACTGGTGTTTTGAATTCATAGATGGCTTGGGTGTCTGGTAACACCTTTATATTTTTCATTTACAGAAAAGAAAAACCTATCTTTAAAAATCACAAGGGCTTAGCAAACGCTCCTGCCGTAGTGTGGTTTTGAGCTGTGTAAGTGTTGGTAGGTCTGGCAGTTGGTGCGTAACCCATGCAGAGGTGAATGTGTCTGCTAGGAGCTTCTGTGTGATGGAGTGCAAAGGTCACGGGCTCAAGGACATGACTCAAAGACCTCAGATTCGTGACCTTGGGCAAATGTTTTCCCATATACCTGTTTCTTCATCTGCAGGATGGAGAATGGATCAGTGACCTCTCCTGTTGGGATTAAATTTGGTAATGCCCACTCGTTAACTGCCCAGAATTGGGCCTTGGCAAGAGGTGAAGTTTTTAATTCTCCCCATAGTCTTTTTAAAATTAACCTTTTTATTTTCTATTGGAGTATAGTTGATTAACCATGCTGTATTCATTTTCAATGTACAACAAAGTGATTCAGTAATACATATACATGTATCTATTCTTTAAAGCAACTCGCAAAATGCTTTTCAAAAGGTAAATGTTTCGTGGGTGTTTGTGGAAAGAATGAATAAAAAATGAGGAGGAGGCTTAAATTGAAATGTTAGCACTCTTAGCCCGACAGTGACCCTAAAATCTCTCTGGTCTGTTTTACACATTTTGCTGTGCAAGAAATGTCTACTGTGATTCATAAGTTTTCCTAATCAAATAGCCATGCATATATAGCATAAGGTGATAGGGTAATAATGACAAATACGTGTAAGGCACTTTTCAAAATTTTTACTGGCATTGCTTCCCTCTCGTCTAGCAATAATGGATTGCTGCTGTTCCTGCTGTTTCTGCTTCTGCTGCCTGTTTGCATTTATGGGGGGTTGGCCGTGGGCCAGTGCCTGTACTGAGTGTCCTGTGTACTTCATCCCGGGTGGATCCCCATGATGCAGGCTATTAACAGCATTTTATGTGTAAGAAAACCGAGGCCAAGAGGGTAAAAAAAAAAATTAATTAATTAAAAACTTGCCCCCAAATCACATAGCTATTCAGTGGCAGAGCCAAGACTCACATCTGAGCCAGCCTAATGGCAGCTGCTGTCACAAAACAATTGTCATTATCTCATTATTCAGAGGGTTTCCCTGGTGGCTCAGTGGTAAAGAACCTGCCTGCCAATGTTGGAGATGGGGGTTTCATCCCTGGGTTGGGAAGATCCCCTGGAGAAGGAAATGGCAATCCACTCCAGGATTTTTGATGGGAAAATCCCATGGACAGAGGAGCCTGCCAGGCTATAGTCTGTGGGGTTGCAAAAGAGTCAGACATGACTTAGCTACTAAACAACAACATTTTTCAGATGAGGCAACACACCAAGAGACACTGCAGGACTTCTTCCAGGGACCCATCACCCAAGATGTAGAATCTGGACTCAAATCCATTACTCTTGCTCCAAATTTTAAGCTGCTTCCACCTCTGTCTGGATGTGGTCTCCCGATCTGGTGATGGTGAGAGGAGGCTGTAGTTAGTCTGACTTTATTGAATGCGTCTATCTGCCAAGCATGTGCTAAGCATCTAATAAACTTTATCATTCCATCTGCCCCAAACACAAAGATATGTGTGCTCATAAAACGAGGCTCATGGGTTCAATATCCAAAAGGTAAATATAGCAGTTATCTCAAGATGGTAGGATTTCAGATCGTTATTATTGCTATTTTCTTCCTTGCAATTTTCACATGAGTTTTTTAAACATATAATGACAATGAGAGTTAAAGGCATAAATCTCCAAACTATGCTTTGTCAGAGGTGTTACTGATCCCTACATTTCAGATGAAGAAATTGGGGCCAAGAGTTAATCTCAGAGACCTTGCTCATCCATTCCCCTGAGCCACATCCTGGGAGCCTCAATCTGCCCAGGGCAGGACTGTGAAGTCCTGGTGATTTCATAATTTCTCCCCTGACAAGGTCACAGCTTCTCCTACCCTAAATCCTAGCCTGGATTCCCACAGCACTGGGGCCATGCGTGATTCTCCAGCAATGAGAGGCATGGCAGTTCAGGGAGGATGTTTCCAAAATGCCTTTCAGTTCAGGGGTCCTGGGTGTCATAAAGGCTCCCCTGTGTAATGTGCCCCATGTAAGCTCACAGTTTTCAAAATCAGTCCTTGCCTGGGAGGGTGGAGTTGTAGTGATGGTGCTCAGAGGGGCTGGCAGCCACTCTGAGTGGGTGAGCACACTGTGTGTATGAGTGTGGGCACTGGGGTTGGAGCCCACACCCCTGGTCAGTGGAGGGTGAGGGCTTAAGGAGGTGTGTAAATATCTCTTAGACCTGCCCTTTAGTTTCACAGATTTGATGCTATGCCCCAGATACAAAAGTTTGGGAATATTCCATTAGATGATGCAATAGGAAGTTCATGGTGAAAAAAATGACATTTTCCAGACAATACTGGGTGAGCCCTCAGCAACTGTTACATTCCTGCATCCTCCACAGAGTCCTTCTGTGATGGGAACCCAGATCCATTGGTAGAGTGTGTGTTCGTTAACATGTGAAAATCAGCTTGTTGCTATCTTGTAGCCCTTCATTTTTTTTTTTTTTCTTGTAGCCCTTCATGATCCTGCCCAGAAGGACCAAGGCTAGGAAGCAGGGTTGAGTAAAGAAAACACTGGCCCAGAGCCAGGATCTAGTCCTTGGCTTGAACAAGCTGTACATTTCTGAATAGGACTCTTGACCCTTCTGGATTCTTTGTCTGTAAGACAAGGAAATAACCAGACTGTCTGAAAGACCCATGACTACAGTGGGACATGGTTCAATTCTACAGACCATTCTTGTGGGTCCACCTCTGTCTGGCATTGAACTGGGTGATCAGGGAGCCGCTGGGAATGGTGGGAGGAGCTTGATTCTGTGCCACGGCAACACACTTCTCTACATCACCGGTGAAGCATGAAGACCCTTTGTAGTGAGTGCCCAGTGCCTTAGGCCTGAGGGCCTCAGGCAACCCCTGTCCCCAGTTAACAAAGCTGCCTCACCCATCATTACTCCTCCTACCCCATGACTGATTGATGCTGGGGTCCAGAGGTCCACCTTTCCCTTGGATGAGGGACAGGCTCACAAGGCTACTTTTTACCTGCAAAGCTCCTCACTGGAATGCCAAAGTGAAGAACATCACCGTTTAAGCTCTCTTTGTCTCTCTGTCCTATCACAGTTCCCTTGCTCTTTCACAGGTGTTGTTCCTGAAAGCTCAGGGCCCTAAAATAACCTTGCAAATCTCTATCTCCAAATCCGATTCCTAGGGAAATTCAGACATTGCCATGAAATCCCATGGACTTTGAGAAAGTGGAGGTAAGCCTGTACAGTCTGTAAGCCTGTAAATCCGCGTCCATGGGATTTCCCAGGCAAGAAGACTGGGGTGGGTTGCCATTTTCTTCTCCAGGGGAATCTTCCCCACCCAGGGATCAAACTCACGTCTCTTGCATTGGCAGTCAAATTCTTTAACCCTGAGCCATCAGGGAAGCCCCCAAAGTAGTATAATCTTGGGCAAATCATTTTTGGGCAAATCATACTAAGACTCCATTTCCCCATTCATTTGCTCTTTCGTTCAACTGACATTTATTATATACAGGTGACTCAAGTACAGTGCCTCTTGCAGCATAAGCAAGAGCAACGTGGTGGGTGAGCCAGAAGTTAGTGAAGGGCTGAGGGCACCCTGTGGGGAACACAGACCCCAGTGAGGGCCACAAGGGCTGGACTACTCTTTGTTGATCGGGGTTATAACCCCGGCACCTGGCAAAGTGCCCAGCACATCAAAACACTCAACAAAGGAATGAATGAGAAATTCCGCTGTGTAGAGCCTTAGAGTGAATGTAACATTTAAGCTAGGCCTTAAGTGATGAATGATAAGAAGAGGTTAGAATAATGGTTTTCTCTGGGTTAGGACAGAAGACACGTTGCACGTGCATTGCGGATGCATGTTCATCACAGCCCTGTTTACAGCCGCCAGGACATGGAAGCAACTTAAATGTCCATCAACAGAGGAAGGAACAAGGGAGATGCGGTACGGATATACCACGCAATATTACTCAGCCAGAAGAAGGAATGGAATTGTGCCATTTGCAGAGATGTGGATGGACCCAGAGGCTGTCACACAGAACGAAGTAAGTCAGAAAGAGCAAAACAGACATCATATATTAATGTACACATGTGGAGTCTAGAAGAATGGTACGGATGAACCTATTTGCAAAGCAGAGATAGAGACATAGACGTAGAGAACAAACATGGACACTAAAGGGAGAAAAGGGAGGACGGAAGAAATTGGGAGATTGAGATTTACATATACACACTAATTCAGTTCAGTTCAGTTCAGTCGCTCAGTCGTGTCTGACTCTTTGCGACCCCATGAATCGCAGCATGCCAGGCCTCCCTGTCCATCACCATCTCCCGGAGTTCACTCAGACTCACGTCCATTGAGTCAGTGATGCCATCCAGCCATCTCATCCTCTGTCGTCCCCTTCTCCTCCTGCCCCCAATCCCTCCCAGCATCAGAGTCCTTTCCAATGAGTCAACTCTCCGCGTGAGGTGGCCAAAGTACTGAGTTTCAGCTTTAGCATCATTCCTTCCAAAGAAATCCCAGGGCTGATCTCCTTCAGAATGGACTGGTTGGATCTCCTTGCAGTCCAAGGGACTCTCAAGAGTCTTCTCCAACACCACAGTTCAAAAGCATCAATTCTTTGGTGCTCAGCATTCTTCACAGTCCAACTCTCACATTCATACATGACCACAGGAAAAACCATAGCCTTGACTAGACGGACCTTAGTCGGCAAAGTAATGTCTCTGCTTTTGAATATGCTATCTAGGTTGATCATAACTTTTCTTCCAAGGAGTAAGCGTCTTTTAATTTTATGGCTGCAGTCACCATCTGCAGTGATTTTGGAGCCCCCCGAAATAAAGTCTGGCACTGTTTCCACTGTTTCCCCATCTATTTCCCATGAAGTGATGGGACCGGATGCCATGATCTTCATTTTCTGAATGTTGAGCTTTAAGCCAACTTTTTCACTCTCCTCTTTTGCTTTTATCCAGAGGCTCTTTAGCTCCTCTTCACTTTATATATGAAATAGGTGACTAATGAAAACCTGTTGTACAGCACGAAGAACTCTCCTTGGTGTTCTGTGGCGACCTCAATGGAAAGGAAATTCGGAAAAGAGGGGATATACATATACATCTGGCTGATTCACTTTGCTGTACAGCAGAAACTGACACAAGATTGTAAAGCAACTATACTCCAGTGAAAATTTAACAAAAGAAGACTTTAGGAAGAGATGACAGGAATAAACCCTCCAGGCAGGTGTAAGAGCAAGTGGAGCTGAGAAAGCCTCTGAGATGATAGGGGGAAACACCTAGTATGACCAGCACAGAGAGTGTAGAGGGCAGGGTGAGGTCCCTGGAGGCTCGGGGAGGATGAAACAAGATGGCAATGCAGAACTGCTTGGGGAATAGGTTAGGAGGTCCATTTGCATCTTGCTACCTTGATGTATATATGTTATAGATTTGTCTTGTAATTGTTGTTGTCATGACTTTAGATTTATGTCTAATTTGGCTGGTCCATGATTGATCATTAGTAAATGAATATGCATACTGATGTGAAGCTCTGTTCTGTGTACAGAGTTATGGATGGAGTCATTCATTCATTCAGCAGATATTTTATTCTGATAAATGCTAATCGCTACTCAGAGCTCCTGACCAAGGTAATTTGCTGAGACATGAGTTTGTGCTTCTCTGGTTCTGCTTGCTTGCAGACAGGAGGCTGCTGGGGAGACTGGGATTTGGGTGTGCTCTTTTTCTGCTCTGAGTTTGTGTTCCCAGCCTCTGGGGACGCTGCTCAGTGTTTGCAATGGGGAACGAGGTCAGGGTTTTCTCATCATATTTTAGTAGCTGCTTCCTCCATCTCAGCGAGTGCTCTGAGTGGGAGCATCTCTTACCCACAGGCTGGCTGAGCAGGAGCATAGAGGCCAGGGAGAGAGAGAGAAGCTAAAAGAAGAGGACATTGCAAAGGAGCAGAAGCAGCAGAGGTAACGATAGAAAGTGGCAGCTGGGGAGAGGGACACAGGACTGCAGGGCGGAGGGGGTAGCAGAGTGTGGAGACATGATGTGGGTTTTATTGATGCAGGAGAGAGGAAACGGGAGTGGGGAAGGGATGAGAGAGATGAACGGATTAGGGCTGAGGAGGTAGGAGAAAGAACTAGCCCTTGGAACAAAAACTGAGGGCAAGGGACTTCTCTGGCAGTGTAGTGGTGAGATCCACCTGCTAATACAGGGGACACAGGAACTAAGATCCCATGTGTCACCAGGCGACTAAGCCTGTGCCCTAAAACTAGGGGAAAGAAAAAAACCTTGAAGCAGGCAAGACAGTTGGGGCAGAAGGAGGAATAAGGAGCTGAGAAAAACAGGCTAAGGAGTGAAGACTCTCGAGAGGAGAAGTCTAGGCAGGAATTCTGGGCTCAGGGAACATTGCAGAGAAGAAAGCGAGGAGATTATCTGAGCTCCATTGGCCTGCCAGCGTGCACGGCTTTTCCGAAGGGAGGCGATATCGCGTGTCAAAATATTCAGCGCTGATGCATGAATTAACAGAGATCAATTTGTGTTTAAAAAATCTTGATGGAACACCCCAATGCATAAATCAAAGCCATCAGGCGGATGAGACTGTTCGTGCAATTAACACGCATCCAGCACCTGGCATCCCAACAGGCATCGGTTTGTTTGCTTACTCACTTGTCTGTCTGTGTGCTCCGTTGGCGGTGGAGGCAATCGTCTTCAGGAATGTGCTTTGGGCTCTGTTTAAAGGTCATCGCATCTCCAGTTTTCAGCAATCATACAGAGAGCTCATTTCGGCAGCAAACCTGCAATGCTCCTTATGAAAGGGAGTGGGCAGCCTGGCTACCAGCCCTCTCTGCTGTGTGCTGTGGGCAAACCTGCCCTGGGCTGTGGGTTCCATAGACATCATCAGCCTGCTTCCTGAGCAGACAGATCACAGTGGGAAGGAGCTGGGGCTGGGAGCAGGGTCTCAGGGGGACCCTGAAACTCTGTGACCTGGGAAATGTACCCTTTTTTTTTTCTAAAAAATTTTTTATTGGAGTATAGCTGGTTTACAATGCTAAGTTGTTTCAGTTGTACAGCAAAGTGAATCAGTTATACATACGCATATAGCCACTCTTTTTTAACTTTTTTTTTTTCCCATATAGGCCATTACAGAGTGTTTTTGTTTGTGTGTGTGTTTGTTTTGGCTGTAATGGGTCTTAGTTGCAACACACAGGACCTTTATTTGTGGCATGTGGGATCTAGCTCCCTGACCGGGGATCAGACCCGGGCCACCTGCACTGGGAGCATGGAGCCTTAACCCCTGGACCACCAGGGAAGTCCCTGTCACCGGGTACTAAGGAGGGCTTCCTGTGCTCTACAGTAGGTCCTTAATAGGCATCTATTTTATAGATGGCAGTGTGCGTATGTTGATCCCAGTCTTCCAATTTATCCCTCCCCATCCTCTTACCCCTCATAACCGCAAGTGTGTTTTCTACATCTGTGATTTATTTCTGGAAGGAAGCGTGCAGTTCCCTCATCAGATCAGTGAGGGAATTGCATCCTTCTTTCCGGGGCTTTAGGCTTCCCTGGTAGCTTGGACGGTAAAGCGTCTGCCTACAATGCGGGAGACCCGGGTTCGATCCCTGGGTCGGGAAGACCCCCCTGGAGAAGGAAATGGCAGCCCACTCCAGTATTCATGCCTGGAGAATCCCACAGACCAAGGAGCCTGGTGGGCTACAGTCCATGGGGTCGCAAAGAGTTGGACATGGCTGAGTGACTTCTCTTCTTCTTCTTCTTACAGGGCTGATGCCTGGATTTCTACTTAGAGGTCCCAGTGGGGCAGCAGTTCTTCCTTGAACATATTTGAAAAACACCTTACCCTTCTATTTAGCTCTTTCTGCTCTTTATTCTTTGTAGGTGGATTTGTTCCCTGTGCACTCAGGGCTACGTTAGAGCTTTTTTTCTTTTTTTTTTTAAACTCAGAGACCTGTGTAGTTCTCCTTCTCTCCTTCCTTCCAGGCTTCCTTCCTTCCTTCCATAGGACACAATTATTTATTGCATGTTAACTGCACCCGGGACTAGTTGAGCTTTCATTCTAGTTGGGGGAAATAGCTTTAAAAAATTTAACCTATAGAATGTTAGATGGTGACAATGCCAAGGAGGAAAATCAAGGAAAGAGGAGGATAAGAAGGCTCCATGTTCGTGTATGGATGAGTGTTGAGTGGTGGCTAAAATCTGAGCATCCCCAGCGGTACAGGGAAATAATGGGCCCTGCAGATTGGACCTCTTAGGTGTGGCTCTGTCTGGATCTGAGTGTGTTACTCTGGCCACCTGCCTGTGTTGGTATAACAAACTCGGGCAACTCTTCGTTTCCTGCTTTTGCCCCTCTCCAAACTGCCAGCCTACTGCAGGGGTCCCGGGGTGCCCACTGGGTAAGGTGTCCTGGTACCTCTGCTCTGGCATGAATCAAAATCAAGCCGCCCTGTTAGTCCCAGGCTGTCAGCGGCCGTGGCTGCCGTGTGTGAGTGTATAGGTTGTGTAGTGGACAACTCAAGAAGACGCACTTTACATAGAGTACACAGTGAGCGGTGCTCACTAGGGTTGGACTGTACACAGCCCACACAGCCCATCAAGGCAGCCCATCTGAGTCCACACAAACACGGCATCCATGCTGTGGCTGGGCTCATCATGAAAGAGGGCAACGAGCAAACAGCTTCCACTCTGGCTGGCTGTCATCAGGGCCTCCCAGTGGTTGGCGTCACTTTTCTCTCCACTCAGACAGCCTGGACTCTGACCCACACCCATGGAGATCTCAGAGACATGCCTGCCCCTTCTGACCTCAGCTAGCCCTCCAAGCTCTATTGCCTGCTCCCCTGCACTGACTCCAGGACCTCTTCAGCCTCATCTGCATCTCATGCCTTGATCCCGGTCTCCCTGGTTACACTTACTCCCTGGCCAAACCCTCTCAAGCGCCTGGACTGGAACATTCATTCCATCAGCTTTGCCTCCTCGCTGCCGCTGTGCCCTGGGGAGGCTCTGTTGAGAGCACGCAGCTCCCTCTACACGCCAGGAATTGCAGGGCATCAGCTTTTCTCCACATAGTATTCATCACACCATCAGGAGGAGAGAGTCGCGTGCGGGACCAAGGCCAGCCTGACTCCAGAGCTTTTGTGCTTTTCACTTTGCATGATTGCCTCCTTCACTGTGTACAGATTCTCAGCACAGCTTGCACAAGAAACAGACTCCGACTCCCTACAGAAAAGATAAGACAACTCCAACTATCTTATCCACTTCCAGGGAGGACAGGTATATCGGCAAAGGTACTGTCTTCAACTTCTCTGACAGTAGGGATTACAAGGGGGGCTTGTTAAAACACTTTAATTCCAGGGACCACTCGCATCCATACTATCAGAATTCTGGGGAGACAGTCCTGGGAAATGATGTCCTTAAAACACATGCCAGGTAACTCTTGTTCTCGTGAAAACTTAGGCAACTCCACCGTATGGATGATGAAGTGATGCACGGAGCGGTTAGGAAACCTTTCTCAAGGTTATGCAGCCAACTTGGTCTGATTCCAGAAACTGCCCTCTAACTACCATGCTGTGCTACCTCTCAAAGAAAAGGATCTCTTCTGTCAACTTCTGACACAGAAAGAATGAGCGATGGCCTAAGTGGTGCGATGAAAAATCTTTAGGGGAAAAGGGAATTTGCAATACACTAACAGCATCTTTGAATTCTACTTCATCAGAAAGCTTTGATGTCCATCAGAATCTGGCCCAAAGGACTACACTTGAAGCTGAGATCATTCATTTAAGATCTGACAAAGGGAGGAGTCAGTGACAGATTTTCTTGGAGGATAAAAAGAGAGAAGAAAAATGAGGATCTGTCACGTGGTAGGAGGGAGAGGTAGCCATCAAGTGGGAAAAATGTACATTTCAGGGGGAACCGGGACTAAGGGCCTTCCAATGCAGGAGACCCGAGTTCGATCCCTGGGTTGGGAAGAGCCCCTGGAGTAGGAAAAGGCAACCCAGTCCAGTATTCTTGCCTGGAAAGCCCCACGGACAGAGGAGCCTGGCAGGCTACAGTCCATGGGGTCACAAAGAGTTGGACATGCCTGAGCAATCAAGCAGGCTTCCTAGGTGGAGCGAGTGGTAAAGAACCCACCTGCCAAGGCAGGAGACATAAGAGAAGTGGGTTCAATCCCTGGGTGGAGAAGATCCCCTGGAGGAGGGCATGGCACCCCACTCCAGTATTCTTGCCTGGAGAATCCCATGGACAGAAGAGCCTGGCGGGTTACAGTTCATCAGGTTGAAAAGAGTCAGACAGGACTGAAGCGACTGGGCACATGCAGGCACACAAGTGACCAGGCACGCACCCACGTACTGGGACTAAATCAGACCACCTGCTCCTGTTCTGGCCCCACCAGCTCAGCTCTCTGCAGCTCCAGCTCTTAAATACAGTGCTTGGCTCTCTGATCCAACATGACCCATCCTCCTTCCCAACCCTTGTTCTGTCACATTACGACATTTATTTTTTCCATTAGTTTCCATGTACATATGTGTTATTTTCCTCCTCTCACTCACTCAGCAGCCTTTAAACTTCAAACAAAGTCATGAGTGTCTTTGGGTCTCCACTGTGCTCAGAACGTTCCTTGTTCCTTGGAAGATGCTTAGCAAGTGTTTCACAGGTAAACGTATAGATGGCCTCAAAGACACCATCACAGACTTCAGAGTCCTGAGTAAGCTGCTTGAGAACAGTGCTTCTCAAAATATAACATGCAAAGTAATAAGCTGGGGATGTGGTTAAAATGTCAGTCCTGGTTTGGGAAGTCTGGGGTAGGGCTAGAGAGGCTGCACTTCAAACAAGCTCCCAGGTGATGCTGAAGCTGCTGGCTCAGGAGCGCACTCTGAGCAGCGTGGCTTTAGATCATCACCTTTCTCTATTTCAGGGGCTGCCTCTTGCTGATCTGATAGCTCGGAAGGAAAGAACTGGAAGCTGGGTTTATTTCTCCTGAGATGCTCTCTTCTGCGCTTGAATTGAGCCAGGCTACCTAAGTCAACGTTCTTATATGGGCTGGGCACTGATTTAAAAAGCACTAAATGTGGTTCAATTTGGTTCCATCCAGTTCCTTACAACACTCTGAAGTCCCTGTTTGCCTCATGGTTTTACCCATTTATTCTGTTGTTCAGTCCCTCAGTCATGTCCGATTCTTTGTGACTCCACGAGCTGTAGCATGCCAAGCTTCCCTGTCCTTCACAACCTCCCAGAGTTTGCTCAGACTCATGTCTGATGAGCCGAAGATGCCATCCACCCATCTCATCCTCTGTTGCCCCCTTGTCCTCCTCCCCTCCATCTTTCCCAGCATCAGGGTTCTTTCCAATGAGTTAGCTCTTCGCATCAGCTGGTTGAAGTACTAGAGCTTCAGCATCAGTCCTGCCAGTGAATGTTCAGGACTGATTTCCTTTGGGATCGACTGGTTTGATCTCCTTACTGTCCAAGGGACTCTCAAGAGTCTTCCTAAGCACCACAGTTTGAAAGTATCAATTCTTTGGCGTTCAGCTATTTTTATGGTCCAACTCTCACATCCGTATATGACTACTGGAAAAATCATTGTTTTGGCTATACGGACCTTTGTCAGCATTTGTATTAATTATGCTACAACCATATCTGTCATCACACCCCCTCACACACTTCTGCCCTTCACATATTAATTCTCCCACTGACATATTCACAGATGAGATAATTAAGAAAAGTGCTTCCCCTGTATTTTTCTTCCACATATTCTCTACCTCTCTGGATAGAAAGCAGTTCCACCCACCTAAGTCTTTCCAGGTAGATCTGTGGATTGTGACTTCCTCTCCTATTATACTCCTTGAATGATTCCCCAGTCATGATGCCACCGCTGGATGCAGTTAACAAATCAGGAGGCATCTAGTTGGATCAATCAAGCTCTGGAGTTTATTAAACACATTGCAGAGACCAGTTTTGATGGAGAGCAGCAGAATTAGTGCTACACTTGCTGCTCATCATCTGAAATTCTGAGAGCCAGACTACACAGCATCCCTTAGACTCTGTCTACTTTATTCCATTCTCCACCCTTTCAAGCCAAAGATGGTGTCTGTACAACATTGGTTCTGGCACCAGATGATCACTCTTCCTTTCCATTCTCTCTTTCTAAATCTTCTCTGTGATGGAGCAAGGGTCGCTGCTATGAATAAAGCACATGGGCTTTAGGGGGGTTGTTTCGGAGTGATCCCATCCTCACCAAAGGTGAGACTGAGCTCTTCGGGAGCTTGCAATTGAGTTTCTAGATCAGCATGTTGCACAAAGGATTTGAAAATGATCATGCAAATACACCGAGGCATGAAAGGAAGAAATACAGGCTTTGTGGAAGACAGAGTCAAAGGAGAAAGTTAAAAAGGCGTTCAAACCACAGCTTCCTATGTAGTTTTTAAAGGAAAATGACAAACTTGGTTGTCAGGTTCCTGGTGGTCAGAGCAATAAAGGGTCACAGAGTCAGTTGCGTGATTAGCGCTGGCAAATGCAAGGCATCTTCAAGTTAACAATAGCCTCCTTGATGCTTGTGTCTGAAAACAGTTTATTTCATGAGTACTCACAGTAAGGATGTGGGATGAGGTATAGCAAGCCACATTCTTTCCAACATCTCATAAGGTATAACCAGGCCATTTTGTAAGACACTTTCTCCAATGCAAGTCAAGAGCGACTGTTCAAGGACAACTCAGATGAAGAGAATTCTTGACTCGGATTGAGAAGGAGTAAAGAGTATATTAAGATTTTTGAAGAGGCCATCTGTGTACATCTTGACAAAACATTAAATAATAAAATTTTGTATTTGTTCAATGAAAAGAGCTGGTTGTCTGCATAGTACAAATGACATAAAGCGAAAACCAGTAAAATCAGTGTAGGCAGTGAAGTAGGATCAAGAAGTGTTCCTGTGTTTTGTCTTCATTTTGCATCAAGTTCAACTAAGACATAAACGAAGCATATGGGCTGGTTTGGTGTCAACTAGACATGAATGCAAACCCCAGGTCTACCACTGGTTATGTAAGGAACCCTGGAAAGTATACACCATCTTTCAGCTTTAATCCTCAGTGAACAACTGTGAAAGTGAAGTTGCTCAGTCGTCCGACTCTTTGCGACCCCATGGACTGTAGCCTATCAAGCTCCTCCGTCCATGGGATTCTCCAGGCAAGAATACTGGAGTGGGTTGCCATTGTATTATATCAGTAAGTATTTGATATAATATTAATGGACATTAATTATTATAATAGTATACATTATTTTGACGTTATAATGCTATTATATTTGTATATATTATATATGATATGTGCATTATTATAATATTAATGACATTAATTAATTATATATTATATGGGTGGTGCATGCATGCTCTGTTGTATCCAACTCTTTGTGACTCCATGGACTGTGGTTCACCAGGCTCCTCTGTGCATGTAATTTCCCAGGCAAGAATACTGGAGTGGGTTGCCATTTCCTACTCCAGGGGATCTTCCCAACCCAGGGATCAAACCCGCATCTCTTGCATTGGCAGGCAAATTTTTTACCACTGTGCCACCCGGAAAACCCATATCATATTATATATTCTATGTAACTATAAACATATATATCTCAACATGAGGATTAAAGGAGGTGATACACTGGAGATGCTCAGGGTACTGTCTGTTCACACAGTGTATTCAATGAACAGCAGCTCTTCCACTATAATTGCCCAGAATCACATTGTCCTATGTGATACCTCCTAGCCACATCTGGCCATTTAGGTTTAAAGTAATCAAAAGAAAAGGAAAGCTAACATTCAGTTTCTTGCTTGCAAGTGCTCAACAGTCTCACGTGTTTTGGACGGCACAGACATCAAGTATTTCCATCACCGCAGAAAGATTCTGCTGGATAGAGTTGATCTGAAGGGATGTAGGAACCACATATTATTCAGACAATTCTTCAAAATAGTAGTTTTCTCCAGCTAGCTTTGGCAAAAATTGGACAATTGATAGTTCTTTGGAAGAGGCCTGGGGGGCAGGTATGCATTCTGATTTCCTGAGCAAATCAGATCTCTAGTCTTTAAAAACAAAGCAAATATGAAGTCTGAGAGCACTGGAGAGAGCAGCTTTCTAAATTCCCTGCCACCTCTGCCCACAGAGAAGGCGGGCCAAGGGTCCATCTCTAAGCAGCGTGAGGAATTTTCTCTGAAGAGTCCCAAGCCTGTTTTGATTATGGGAATATATAAAGTATCAGCTCTCCAGTTTTCCCTGAATAGTTTCCCAATATTTACTCTTTTCCTGATTTGAAATAGTAACTCCTGGGATTTCTCTGGTGATACAATGGCTGAGACTCTGTACTCCCAATGCAGAGGAACCGGGTTCGATTCCTGGCCCGGGAACTAGACACCACATGCTGCAGCTAAAGATTCTGCATGCTGCAACTAAGACCCACTGTAGCCAAATAAATAAATATATTTTAAAAAATTTATTGCATGCTGCAATGAAGGTGGAAGATCTCCAAGGCCACAACTAAGAACTGGCACAGTCAAATAAAGAAATAAAAATATTTTTTAAAAAACTGTGAAAAAGAAATAGTAACTCCTTCAAATCAGGAGATCCTTTACAAACAGAAGGAAAAACAAAGAGAACAGTTGGCTGAAAACCTAGCCCTAGTCTGCCCTTGGCCCAGAGGCCAGGGACAAGCAGTTGCTGACCCTTTAGCATCCATGCTCAAGGCTCCTGGCAATGTCCCTTCTCATCCTAGGCTCTTCAGTGAGCAAAAGGAAGGCAACTCCATTACAAACTTCCAGCCCCTTGAAGAAACTCCAGCTAAGAACTGGAGCCTCATCTACAGTCCATGCTTCTTCCTAAATTTTATTCTTAAGGTCAAAGTCAAAGTGAATCTCGACCAAAGTAAAATAAATCTGCAATGTAAGCACTGCCTTTGGATAACTGGTAAACCTCGCTTTCCCTTCACACCTCTACATAAGTTGGTCCTCCGTTCTCAGTAACGAGAAAGTGCTGAAGGAAAAGGAAATTATTCTGAAAATCTAGAGCAGCAGTCCCGACATTTTGGGTGGTTTAGTGGAGGACAGTTTTTCCACGGATGGCATTGCAGGTGGAGGATGGTTTGGGGATGATTCAAGAGCATTACATTTATTATGTACTTTATTTCTAATTTCTTACATCAGCTCCATCTCAGATCATCAGGCATTAGATTCTCAAGGTTGGGGGCCCCTGCTCTAGAGTCCCTCAGCTTGGCTAACAGAGAAACTCTGGTTGGTGGTGCACATGGGAATTGCTAAGCATATCACATCTCTGATCTCTATTTTTAATCCTGTGTGTATACCATGGACTGTAACCCACCAGTCTCCTCTGCTCACAGAATTTTCCAGGCAGGAATACTGGACTGGGTTGCCATTCCCTTCCCCAGGGGATCTTTCCAACCCAGGGATCAAACCCGGGTCTCCCACATTGTAGGCAGATTATTTACCATCTGAGCCACCAGGGAAGTCCCTTTTTAACACTAACCAACCCTAACCCTAAAAACAGGGTGAAGAGAGAAAACCTGTGTGACTAAAGATTAGACATAAACGCAATGTAAGAAAAGCTAGGCAGTTTTCCTCTGTGTATGCATGCATGGTGGAAGGAGGGAGGGTGGGCGAGTTTGCGTGACCATGGATTCCCACATCTTAGATTTTCCCAAATGGGGACACACTTATAGTACATCACTCAGCCAGAGAACTTCAGATGCATACCCCCAGGGCATGGTGGTTCACTGTGGTTGATGGTTGATGAGGTGGTCACCTAATTTTACTCCTAGAAGATGAAATCATTGAAATAAGGACATGAAAGCCCTGGCCAAGGCTGACACTTTTTTTCTTTTTTTTTTTTTTTAAGACTTTGGCTTCAAATTTATCACAAGAACAGAAATCTGTTTTCTCTGACAGAAAATTCATTTCACCTACAAAACCCATATTTCCCTTGCCTGCTTTCCATTCAGACAAGCCCTGCAAGATAAATGTGTTCTCCGGATTCACCAGCAGTAAGAAAGATAAAGGCTTGGAAACTCCACAAGTACATTCTCCTAATTATCGTAACTGGCATTTTTTTATTTGGCAAACCATCTATTCAGATTAAACTATAGCCTAGGAGCCTTTTATTTGAAGATTCCCAGCATGAGGGGGAAAGGTACCTCAATTGTGTGACTTCCCCAGGTTTAATAACCCAAAGAGAAGCTTTGAAAGAGATCCCAGGATTTGCGTGCAAATGGTTGTTCTGAGGGAAGATCTAAAAATACTCACAGCACCTCCCTCCCTGTCCCCTCCCCCTCGAAGTCAGCCCCAGACCTTTCCCTATTTAAACAACCAGAAAGATGTGTCAGAAGTCGCCTGTTATTACCCTCACGTCCCAGTTTCCCTTAAGATCTAAATAAACAAACAGGTCCAGCAAATGTGTCAGGAGGCTCAGGCTCTGCTTAGCATTAGGAATATATTTACCCATTTAATAACTGTTATTTATCCAGACATTTAATTGCACCATTGTAAACACACAGGGAAACCCTTGGGGGAAGGTAACTCCATTGCTGAGATGAGACAGATATTTAAAACTCTGCTTCTACAGCCTAACCCCTCCTAATGCAAGTCTCTGGGTCTGGGATTGGGGTGAGGTTTTATATGTGGGAGGAATCTACCGCTTGAGTCCCAAAACCCACTTGGCATGGTGCTCTGTACAAAGTATCCAGTGCATCCACAAAGGAATAAGTGAATGAGTGAAGAAGGAGGACCCAGAGAGGGAAAGATGCTCTTTTTAGAATATATGGAGAGCAAGGTCAAGTCTCCATAAGCAAGAGCCTTTGTTCATGATCAGGGCTCTGTAGCTGTATAGGATGGAGGAGGCCATGCTTTAAAGGCTACCCATCAGCCTAGGACCACAAGAACCCTGCAACTCCAAATCAGGCCATCACGGCAGCAGGTGCCCCAAGGAGGAAGCTGATGCTCTGGGAATCACAGCAGCACTGTTGAATCTGTGAGTCCCTTCTCAGCTCTGCTCCTTTTCCTCTGATCTGTTTCTCCTCTATCAGTCCTGGACTAGGGGTGGGGGGCTTTGATTGTTGGCTCTGCCTCAGTCCCTGAGCCCTGCCCAACACTATCTCTGGCTCTCCATTCTCCTTATTAGATATAATTTTGCATTTGCCTTGGCCCTCCTTCTCTTTTTAACAATTTGAGGTCCTTAGTCTATCAGGTTAACCTCTGGATCCAGGGACCCAATCCTGAGTTGATTCCCTCAACATTTTTTTTTTTTCTGAGCCCTGTTCTGTGATCTGAGGCTTCTGAATTCTCTCAAGGGAATCATCCCAGATTCTCATCTTATGTTTTCCTCATTCTTCTTTGTTTAACTTCTTCTGTTGGTATTCCACGGAGCTATGTTGTGACTGGGCTTCCCAGGTGGCTCAGTGGTAAAGATTCTGCCTGCCAATAAAGGACACGCAGAAGACGTGGGTTGGATCCCTGGGTCGGTAAGCTCCCCTGAAGGAGGAACTGGCAACTCACTCCAGTATTCTTGCCTGGAGAATCCCATGGACAGAGGAACCTGGCGGGCTGCAGTCCAGGAGTCACAAAGAGTCACACGACTGAGTTGGACATGACTGAGCGTGAGCACAGGCGTGCTTTGATTTGTGATACTGACTTTGCCCCAGGAAACCTCTGTAGAGGCTGGGTCAGTCCTGCCATGTCCTCTGATCAATCAGGTTCTCAGAATCCTGGTCCACACCCCAGGTGAAAGTCTGCTTCTCAGAGAAAGGAGTTTGGCCCACGGATTCATGGATTGCCCTTTGAAGAGTAATGGGATAGTCAGATTTTCTCAGCAAAGGTTCCCATCCGCCATTCCTGCTATCAGCCAGTCTTCAAATGCCCTGACAGCGAAACCTCTCCTTGAGATCACAGGAACTGAGATGGATCTTAGAACTCGAGTGTCAGTGCTGCCGCTGAGCAACGGACCAGGTGACTGGACTTCCTCTTGCCACAGTCTTCCAGCTCTTTCATGGTAAGTAAAGGACCCAGCAGCAGATGACTTATGGTAGATACCACACATGGGTACCTCTTGGCATCGCTGGATCATGGGTATTAAATATTCCCTACAATCAAGTAGGTTGGAAAATGCTGTTTCTGACATTCCCCTTTCCATTCCTAAAAAGTCATACCTACAATGTCTGAGAACTAATATTACCCAGAATACACTTTGCAAAAATGTTGATCTTGCTACAATCCCCTGCTCCATCTTGCACATATATACACAGAGATACACACACTTGCACACACTTAGCAGTCAAGAGAACCACCATACAGGCATCATTGCCCATCGCAACCTGCTCCTTCAGAGACCTACACTCTTCCTGTAGACAAACATCCCTCATCTCCATACTCACTCCTCGAGAGACCACGCCCAAGGGCACCAAAGCCCCACCGAAACACAGAGAAGCACTCATATGCATAGACACAAGACATGAGCATGCAAATCAGGAATCAACAGACTTTTTTTTGTAAAGGGCCAGACAGTAAATGTTTTAGAATCTGCAGGCCATTCGGAATCTGTTGCTGCTACTCAAATCTGCCACGTTGCTTACAATACCTAAGCAAATGAGTGTGGGTGAGTGCCAGCTTTATTTATGGATTCCAAAATTTGAATTTGATAGATTTTTTGCATGCTACAAAGCATGACTTCTTTTGATTTGCTTTCAACCATTTAAAAAAGTAAAAGACATTCTTAGCTCGCAGACCACAGAAAACATAGACAGTAAGCCGATTTGGCCAGTGGGCCATAATCTGTCAACTTCTGGTTTGTACCATCAATAGATTCTTGAAAATTGGAGGAGTTTTTGCCCAGAGAATTTCATTATGACATGTGAAAACCCCGCTCCTTAGAAGATGCTGTGATGACTTCTTAAGCAACCCAGATCTCTCAATTCCCAAATCCACTGTCGAGCACAAGTCTTCTAAACAATGATGCTCTCCTCTGCCATTTAAAGGTACCTGTGCATTGAAGGCTGGTTTTCCCTGCATCCCCGATGGGGTCTCATGCCAAAGGAGCCTCTCTCCTTTGCCAACATGAGCCCCATCAGCTCTCTGGCTGTCAGAGATTTGGCCTCTGAGTCAGTTCCAGTTGGAAGCTTTCTGAACACAGCGCTGCTCAAGAAGTGTGTTGTAACAACAACAGCACCTGCAGAGTACCAAAAAACCCAGCTCCTGTCGGCACGCTGTCACCACCCTGATAAATATTGCATCCCGAACCTGAGGACCGATTTGATTTGCTGACAAGGCAGCCCTCCCTCTCCACCTGAAAGACAAAGCTGGCCACCCTGCCTGCACATCTGCTTTGCCATGAGCTCAGCGGCAGAAGGGCACCCCTGCCAGGCAAGACAGCCACCGACAGCCTCTCCCTACCCGTCAGGAAAACGCAGGGATTCTCCATCAGCCTGTCATTTTCCCTACAGGATGCCACGCGCCTAGCCTGAGGGCTATTTTCCTTGTTATTTCGGTGGGGAGCAGACACTGGTTTGGTGTGCTTCCTAGAGAAGGTTCTGGATACTCAGCAGGTGGTAGGATTTAGAAGTGGATTCTGTTGAGCCAAAGGGACTGGCTTATCATCATCAAGTCTTTTATTCATAATTCATTCAGGAAGTCAACAAACTGAAACAGTTGGTCAACTGTTTCAGTTGGTCAACAAACAGTCAACTGGCTGTTGGGGGATAGGCCTCATGCCAGCTACTGCTGATGCAGAGGTGGGCAAACAGTTCAAAACTGTCACCCTCCTGGAGTTCCCTGCCCAGGGGGGATAAGGACTTAATCCATCAGTTACAACACAAAACACCTGGAAAAGCTACACAATCAACCAGAGGGAGTGGTTCAGCTTCTCTCTCTCTCTCCGCCTTACCCTCCCTCTTTTCCACCCTCTTTCATTGTCCTTACCTCTCCTAAACTAAGGAAGCTGACCTCTAACCATTATCCCCGCTTACAGCGTTGGACCCTCCAGCCTCCTTACGCACATCTGTTCTCTAAAGCAATCTTACACTTTTTAAAAAATTACAATCTTCTAATTCAATCAGAATGAAATACACTTTCATCACAAAGTGGTGATTCAAACAACAGTAATTGCTCAACCTTATACTTTTTAACTTAAATGTAACCATGTCACTCCCTCATACCCCCTCAATGGATGGATGGCTGGTACTCTTAGAACAAAATCTAAAGCCCTTCCAAGGCCCAGAAGCTCAGCATCTCTAACCCCGCTCTCTACCTTCTCCCCTTTGCTTATCATGATTTTCCCAGAACCTTCATAATGTTCTTTCTTCCTTTTCTCCTCTAAGGCAAAGGGTCTGGAATCAAATAGTTGTATACAAACACTGACTCTCCTACTTATTAGCCGAGTGATCCCCTCATCCCCTGCTGCACTGTTCTGTGATGTTCCCACCTGGAGATCTAGGCCTGCTCAGAGCCTGAGTCAGCCTTTTTCTTATTACTTTAATTTTTCAAAATATTCATCCATCCATTGATAGTTCCTATGCCAGTTTTGTCTTGCTTGAGACCTCAGCAACCCTCTTCTACACTGTGTAGGGGAGTGAAGAACTAAGTCCTCCATCAACCCAGGATCCAGTGGGGCTGACTCATGGCAACCAAGGTCCTGAGTTTCTTCCCTTTTAATCACACTTGGAATCGAGAACCTCTCAGAGTGACTTCTGGGTCCAAGTCGCGGTCTCATTTGCACCCTTCTTCCTGCGCTGGCTCTGCTTGGATTGATTTGATCTGCCCCCTGGTCCAGTCCTGAACACCCTCCTGGGGCCTTGATCTGCAAGGCTGGTGTTCTGTCTTTCTTCTAGACCTGGACCTGAATGGAGTGAGTGTGTGTGTTTAGAGCTGACTGAACTGGGGAGAGGAAAGCACACCAGTAGATGGTGGCTGCTGGGCTGCATGGCTGGACTGGGGAAGGCCCCAGGAGTGTGGTTTCACAGGTGAGGACAAGCGTCCTTCCTGGGCATCTCCCGCACACACCTGGGAAAGCAGAACTGGAAACTCACCCAAAGCTGTAATGGCTGCCGAAGTCTTGCCAGAAGCAGCCTTTGATTAAGGGAGGAAAGAGTAAGATGACTTGAGTAGAAAAAGAGTTGAGCACATGATGTCTTTCCTTCCTTCTCTTCCATGTATACACGTTTGTGTACCCTTTGTGCACACAGATCTCATGAGCTGGCATGAGTATGAAAGACACCCTACTAAAGGCTGACATCCCCCAGAAGTTTACAGGATATAGCAGGGAAGCCAGGCCCAAAGTCAACATATGACAAGTTCACCTTGAGGGAGAAATGGCAGCTGCCATGCCATAGCAGGAGGTTGGCTGTAGGCTTCACTTAATGCTGGAGTTGACATCCAAGTCATCTTTCCTCTTCCTGCACACATACAGACATCACTAGTAGATCACAGCACATGCTTCTACTGAACCTGAACCCTCTTTCTGCACACATACAGACATCACTAATAAATCACAGCACACATTCCTGTTGAACCTGAGCTAGCTCTCAGAGTTCTTCTCAATAAAGCAAGGATTGCTCTCACAGCCACTTGGGAACTGAGTTCCTTCTGCTGATCTTACACGCCTGGAATTGGGGTTGATGGTGGTAGATGGGAGCCTCGAATAAGAAAGGACTTCAGATTTATTTTCCTTCAGCACAGACATTAACCTTCTGCTTTTCAGTTCTTACAGGTGAACTAAATCTATGCATTTGGGGAAGAAATTCACTTGTAACGCCTGGGTTGTGAGATATTTTTTAAAGTTCATTCATGGTTCATTAGGAGGAAGATTATGGGGTAAAGGTTGAGAAAGTTCTTGGCAGTGGGTCAAACAGAGTCTTAGGTTGTTTCTGGCAAGGACATCTCTTGGCATTTCAGGGAATTTGGAGGAAGCTATTGGGCGGAGGGCAAGGGAAGTTCTCAGTCATCCTGGTGGTTCCCAAATTTTGTTGCACATTAGAAGCACTTAGGGAGGTTTTAAAAATCCTAATGCCCAGGTCATACCCTGCACCAGTTATACCAAAATGTCTGGGGTGGGTGGCAGGCATCAGTAGATTTTGACGATCCCAAGTTTGCAGCCAAGTTTGGGACCCACTGGTCTGGACATTGTAGCATGACCCATCTCCCTCCTCCTCGAAGATGGCCTGAGTTTTGCTGATTCTCACAACTTGAACAGGTATCATTATGCCATGGGACAGACCAGGGGGCTTGGTCACAGAGAAGGGAAGTGGTTTGTCTAAGTTCAAAAGATATGAATTAGCAGCCAAATCTTGGGATGTTTTCTTTCAGAGGAGGAGATACTGCTACAATGATCCATAATACAAGGGGAAAAAGAAGGGTCTTTTCATATAAAAAGAGATTATGAAGGTACGGATGCACTGAAGGATTAATGTGTGGACTGTTTACAACAGTCCCATCTTGGGGAGACAATTTCCAAGACAAACCACATGCATTCCCACACATGCATGCCTCAGTATAGCAACTAGGGGCACAAAAAAGTTTCCTTTTTGGATTTATTTTTCAAGAATCAGTGATTCTCCTGACCCACTGAGTCTCCTACCCCAGCCTAAGGAGAGTTCAGGGAGCAGGGGTCCCTTTGCAGGAAGGCATGGATGAGGAAAGTGTGCAAGTTGCTCCCGCCTTTATGAAAGGAAGTCTTAATAGATTCTCATCACACTGTTTCCTCAGGCCAAGCCTGTGAGGTTCAGCAACTCACCTAAAGAGATTATTCCAACCTGAAGGCAATTGGGAAAGCAATTGCAGACCATTACAGTCCCATTGCCTGGGCCCTCGGCCTGCCCGCCTCAGCCCCTCTCTTCTGGATCTCTCAACCCCAGCCCTGATTTTCAGCCTGCACGTGGAGCTGGTGAGAAGAGGTGGGGGTCTGGATCCAGGCAGATTAAGGGATTTCCAAGAAAACTGGAAGAGAGTTCCTGCTCAGGGATCATGTGAACAAATGACTCCTAGAGAGGAATGGATTCACACTCATCACATCCCTCCATGTGCCAGGCACCCTGAGAATGTTTTAGCAGGCACTGCCTCATTTAAGCCCCATTAGCTAACATTGAGTTTCTGTGAGTCACTAATCCGTGATTGCTAGACGTGTGTGTGTGTTTTCTTCTTGTCCTGCATGTCATAAATAGTCCACAGCACACATTCTCGCGGAACCTAAACAGGCTCTTGGAATTTTCAATAAAGCAGGAGGGGCTGTTTTCATATCTGTGTCAGAACCTGAGGTCTGATCTGCTGGACTCACCCTCCCAGGAGATTTTACTAACAAAAAAGTGAGATTCAGGGGTGAAGCAATTTTCCCAGGGTTTTTGGGAAGTGGTGCAGGTGGAACTCCAACCTGGACGTCTACCTCCAAAGTGTATCCAGCACTGGTGTCCCCAAAGCTTTCTCCCCTCTTCATGCAGCTCTATGTGCTGTCCCTCTGCCAGCTTGGCTAACTCCTATTCATCCTTCAGAACCCAGTTATGGGTTACTTGTCACTTTTGCAAAGCTGCCATTACTGGCAGCTCCAATCCCCTGAGAGTCCCTTTTCTCCATTCCTGCACTACCCTGGACATACTTCCATTGTTATGCAGAAAGCCTTTTATAGTAGGTTCTGTAGCCACTGTAACCATTGTGATGCATTAAAAGATGAAACCTGCTCCAAGTGTTCAGTGTTACCCCTGCCTTCCCCCACCCCCACTGGGGGACCAGCAGGGACCAGGGTATCCTTTACCAAATGCCCTTGAGGTATAGCTACTCTAGCAGCACAGCATGTACTTGAACAAATGGCCGGCTTTTGGATTTCATCATGGACTCTTGAAATCAACAAGACAATAGCTTTGAAGGAAAAGGAGTGTCAAGAGCATAGGTCTTGACTTAAACAGACAGTGAAGCTCTACCAGGGCCACTTTCCCCCCACTGCTTGTCCATAAGATGGATGAGGAGAGACTCAGAGTAGAGAGTAAGAGAATAAGATGCTGGGGAGGAGCATTCTGGGGAAGCCAGGGGGAACCTACATTTGCTTTCAGAGCTGGGAGGGTTGCCTGGGAGAGTGAGCAAGACGCTCATGGTCCTTCACATTTCTCCAGCCTGGGGAGGCGGCAGAGTAGGAATGATGGGGCAGGGATGGCTTGAGCCAGGCCCCACAGGACTCCTGGGGCCCAGGGAGGCTCAGGAGAGCACCAGAAATTCCATGTGCCCCCAGAGGGATGTGGAAATGACTGAACTCCTATGAGGTCGAGTGGGAGTGTAACACAGATGGTCTAACTGATCAGATTTCCCCAGCAGGCAGATTCCCTTTCCTCAGAAGCCTCTGGGTTTTCTACCTGGACCCTCCTGAACCTGCCACGTTCCTCTATAACTGCTCCTCTGTCCTGGGACAGGCCTCCTTGGCAGGATTGGTAGAGCATCCTGGGGCTTTTCTCATCCTCGGAGCTCCAGATTCAGGATTCAGAAGGTAGGAGGAGGTTTCTTATGTGCCCTATCCTTTCCAACCCATCGAAGTGATGAGCCAATGATGTGTGCTAGTCCGGCGCCAGGGCCAGTGACGTCCTTGACGGGCAGTCTCTGGAAATCTGGCATCTTGGTGTAGGACAGACAGCCTCATCCATGAGGCTGGCACCAAGGGAAGCCTTCCTAAGACAGTGACTGCTGGGCGGTCCTAGAAAGACCTGTAGATACTAGAGAAGCAGGTGGGAGAGGGATGTGAAAAACCCAGAGGGAGACAGCAAAGAGCCCAGACGGGGTGTTCACGACGTTCACCAGGGATGGGACTTCTGTTTCCTCAGGGGAGAAGTCAACTAGCCACCGAGCTGCAAGCTCCATCTCAGCAAAAGACAGGGTGACATCATTGCCCCAAAACGGTCCGCAGGGAGCCCCACTCACTGAACAAAACCCGACATTAGCCAGGTTTTGAAAAAAAGCCAGTCTTCTTGGCAGTGATAAGGTGATGGAGGTGAGAGAGGCTCTGACGCTTGACCTTGGCCTGCTCCATATCCTGCGTTGTCCAGAGTGGCCAACGCCTGAGAACAGCTGCTTTACTCTATGGCCACGATTTCCAGTGATTTCTAACGTTTTCATTGGGTTCTAAGGATGAATGGGTGGTCGAGCACAGTCAGGGAAGAAAGATGGTGGCATCTCCAGGGTATTCTTTTGGTCTCTCTCCAGCTCCTAATCCTAGCCTCACCTTTAAAAAAAAAAACAACACAAAACAAAACATTCTGTCCATGCCATAAGACACGTGGGATCTTAGTTCCCTGACCAGGGACTGAACCCATGGACCCTGCATTGGAAATGCAGAGTCTTACCCACTGGACCACCAGGGAAGACCCCTGGCCTCACCTTTGACTCAGATATGGGTAAATTCACAGAGCACGCTCAAGGGGGTCTGTGGCTGGCAGGGACTGGGGACTTGAGTGGGGAAATTAAAGTTCTCAGTCTCTGAATCCAGACTCTTCTCTCCTCTACCTAGGTGAGAAGTGGCATGGGAGTCTCCCCCAGTCGCTGTTCCATTCTTTCCTTCCAGGAGATACTGCCTTTTCAGGCCCTGAAACTATGGTCCGTGCAACCCCACCCCGCACCCGGATTCCTCCACGGAGACAAGAAGCCAAAGTGTAAGCAGGCAGAGACTGCTTCCCAGCACGGCTAAAATGACACTTTGTGCAATAGCGTGTATGCATGCGTGTGCACACACACGGCACAGGGTAAGAGGCAGAGACCTAACGCTTCCAGCCTGGGCTTCGCGTCCTCGGGGCTCAGGCACATGTGAGCCAGCCATGCATCATTACAAGCAATTTCTAATTTATTGATTGAATCCCCATAAATGTCAGCTAACAATGTTGTCATAAAATAACGTCCTTATAAAAGACCTGGAAGGCTTTCCTTGTGAGAATGAGGGCAGAACAGGGCTTCTATCTTGGGCATGAAGACGGGAAGAGGGTTAATGATTTCCACAACCTGCCAGACCGAGGTGGATGGGACCCCGGGGCCCCTATTTGCTTATAGAGGCCCTGGGATTCCGTGTGTGGGTGACATGCATATGTAGGCATGCGTGTACATAACCACTCATGATCTTCTGTGTGCATCTGTGTAAGAATCTATGGGGATTCATAGACAGGTATAGGTGTGTATACGGGGCTTTCCAGGTGGCTCAGTGGTAAAGAATCCACCTGACGATGCAAGGGACACAGGTTCAGCCCTGGGTCGGGAAGCTCCCCTAGAGGAGGAAATGGCAACCCACTCCAGTATTCTTGCCTGAAAAATCCCACGGACAGCGGAGCCTGGAGGGCTGCAGTCCATACCATTTCAAAGAGTTGGGCACAGCTGAGCCACAGCACACGTGCATGGGTGTATATGCATTGTACAATGTCTGGGTTGGTGTCTCTGTATATTGATGTGAATGTGTACTCTGAGCTTTCTGGGGACAGTCTGTAGTTTCTGGAACTATGAGCCCTAATGGCTAGCATGTCGAAGGTTCATAAATGTTAACCAAGATGGAAAAGAAGTGCATTCATGTCTGTGAATCTCTGAGGCCAGCCCTGTTTCGTATCAGATGAGGAATTGGTGTGGGTGCTATGTCGAGTGTGAGAGTGGAGGTGTGCTTCTCAGAGAAGGATTCTGCAGGAGTGTGAGTTGAGTGTGTTCCCCAGAGATACTGGCCATCTCAGGCCTCAGTTCCCCTAACTCCCCAGCTCCCCACAGTGCGGCTCACAAGATGCCCCAGGCCTAATAGGCTTCTCTCCCTGACCAGCTCCTGAATCTCATGGGAACCTGGCCAAGGCAGAGACACCCTATGGAGCTTCAGCCTCAGGTTGATCGCAACTTCGGGAGTGGTCCCTGCAGGCTGCCACTGGGCATCACTTTGTTCCCTGACTTTGATTCTGCAGTCTTGCTCATGGAAGGTCCTAGATTGTAGCTCCTTCGCTCAAACTGGTTCCACCCCGCAAAGCCATATACCTCGACTCCCTTTTGTTTTGTGTCCTGAAAATGCCTTGACTCCACCTGGCCCCCTTTGAAGAACCTGAATTCCTCTAACCCGCCTGCGGTTCCTTGGGCGACCTTGCCTTCTGCTGCCTGATGGCACTGACCTGCTCACCCGATGACACTCATATCATGTGAACTCACATCTCTCAGTGATGACGAGGGGTCAGCTCATGACCGCTTCCTAAATTAATTGGTTTGTCTCTGCTTCCTCCCTTTCCTCTCCTTGCTCTCTGGCTCCACAGAGAGATCAAACACTAGAGCTGGAACTATTCCTAGAATACAGCTAGGCCAACCCTCTTTACAGATGGGGAAGTTGAGGCCAGAAGAGGCATTTGACATCAGTTGATTGAATAAGTGACTGCACAGAAGCCATACTGAGTGCTCGTGAAGAGCCATATCCAGAGCTAGGCTCACAGTCTGCGGGGAGAACGGACAGGTAGCTGGGCCGTTATAGTCCAGCGCGATGGATGTCCTTACACAGAGAAGCACAGGGGTGAGGGGACAGAGAGCAGCTACATAGATGAGGAACAGGGCTTCCAAAGCAGGTAACAAGTGAACTGTTTTTCAAGTTAAGAGTTCACCCAGTGAAAGGGGTGAGGGCGTTTGGACAGATGGAGAAGCTTCCAATCTAACACATGGCTACGGGCTCCTTTCCAGGGCACCTGTTTCTCATTCTTAATGTTTCAAAAAATGAGGAGGTGAAGCGGAGTGGAGGCAAAAAAGAGATGAATGACAAACGTAGCAACACGTGAATGAATGAATGCAGCCCACATCGTCAGCATCCACCCTGGGCTGGTATATCACACACGTTTGCACATTTCATCCTGATCGTGTTATGATCATTTTTAGCTGACAGAGGAGGCAACCAAAGCCTGGAGAAATAGAAGAATTTCTCCTGTCCTGGAGATAGAAAGAAGCAAAATTCAAACCCAGATCTGCCCAGTTCTGCCACTGGTTTCTCCACCTCAGCCTGCTTTGACTGATGCCAACCTACTTCAGACATCAGGTGAGAAAAATCAAAGGGTGGTATTTCACCAGCTCTCCTCTCTTAGCGTTGCTTCCCTGGTAGCTCAGTGGTAAAGAATCTGCCTGCAGTGCAGGAGACGTGGATTCTGTCCCTAGGTGGGGAAGATCCCCTGGAGAAGGAAATGGCAACCCACTCCAGGATTCTTGCCTGGGCAATCCCATGGGCAGAGGAGCCTGGTGGGCTACAGTCCATGGGGTCACAAAAGAGCTGGACATGACTTAGTGACTAAACAGTAACAACCTCTCTTAGTACTGAAAGGGCGGTCCTTGTCCCCTAGGCACCAAACACAGAGAAGGGGAGAACCACCCTCTGCCCACCTTTCTGCAGCCAAGGCAACACTTTCCCATCTGCCTAAACTCACATCCCTGAATCAAATGGAGTCTCTGCCAGGAAGCATATTAATAGGGCCTTTTTACCAGTCCCCCAATCTGCTGAATCTCCATCTTCACTGGGAGCCAAATGAAGTTTGATTTCTAATTCACCTCACAGCATCATAAAGCAAACCAGAGATTACAGCTAATGCTCAAAGCTCATCTCCTTCCGGGCTCTGCAGTCCATCTGGTCCACGGCAGGCCCTGCAATATGGACCCTGGACTCTAGCTTCAACCCACCCCATCCCCAGAGCAGCAGCCCTGGGATCACCTGGGGGAACCTTAAGAACGCTGATGCCCAGGTTCTGCCCCAGAGGGTCCAATGTCATTGGACTCTGGCCATCCAGATTCTTAGAAGTTCTCCAGGGAATGTGAGCCGTCAAGACTGAGAATCACTAGCTCAGGATGCATCCTTCTCGGGGGAATTTAAACAGCCTCAGCTCTGAAACATGCTTTTGATACTGGCCCACCCTGACCTGTGCTTCTGTTTGGAAAATGAGTCTTCTGTTTTACTCTGTTCCCAGGCTCACCCCCCAGGGCTGTGCACAGATGTACAACCAATTCACACACCTTACTGATGCTGTCCTCAGCTGACTCCTGGATTTCCACCTATCAAGTCAGACTTCTGCCATCTTGGGGGTAAGTTCCATGAAAGAGAAGCAGTACCATTTGGGGGGTAGAGGATCCTTGGATACTCACTTGCTATGTACCTTCTGACACGTGGTTTTCTCACCTGTCAAATGGTTGCCAAAGCTTCAGGGCTTAAGACAACCATATTTATTTTGTTCAAGAGTCCACCATTTGGGCAGGGCTCGGCAGGAGCAACTCATCTCTGCTCTAGTCGGTGCCAACCTAGGGCAGCTTAAAGGCTGGGGCTGGAGCCACCTGACACCTTGTTCACCCCAGTGTATGGGACCTGGACTGGGAGACTCCAACAGCCAGGCCTGGGCACAGAAGCTCATCTCTCTGTATCTCTGTGGTCTCTCCACATGGTCTGCCCAGCACACAGCTCCTGGGTCCACAGATTTTTTACATGTCAGTTCAGAGCTCCCAAGGTTGTATCCGAGAGAGGGCTGGAGGAAGTTGCCTCTTCTATGGCCCAGCCTTGGAAATCACATGGCATCCCTTCCACTGATTCTCTTCATCAAGGCAGTCACAAGGGTCCCCCTGGATTCCAGGGGTGAGGAAATAGACCCTTCCTCTTCGTGAGAGTGGAACGAGGTTTGGGAAAAGCACATGAAAAGTACTGTAGCAACTTTGGGAAAATGCCATCTTTCACAATGGGAATAATAATGGCTGGCAATAAAATAGACTTACTGTGGTGATCCTGAACTCTTCACCTAAATGAACTAGCCTTTATTGTTACTAAGCCCTTTGCATATATCATCTCACTGTGACCTCACTGCACTGCTAGGGATAAGTATTCTGTTCATCTTACAGAGGTGGGAACTGTGATGCAGAGAGGCTGGGGGGCCAGTCCAGGGCACCCATCGTTAATGATAGTTTTGGACTTGGAAAGTGGGTGGCTCCAGACCAACGGTCCTCAACAAGGGCTGATTTTGTCTTCCTGGAAAAAGGCAATTTCTGGAGCCATTTTTGGTTGTCACAGTTTGGGTTTCAGCGGCTGCTAGGAGTCTCTAGTGGAGAGAGGTCAGAGATGCCGCTAATGACCCTTTAAGGCATTGAACAGTCCCCCACCCCACAAGAAGGAATCAATCATCCAGCCTAACTGGTCAGTGGGCTTCCCAGGTGGCTCAGTGGTAAAGATTCTGCCTGCCAATGCAGGAGATGCGGGTTTGATCCCTGGGCTGGGAAGATCCCTTGAAGAAGGAAATGGCAACCCACTCCAGTATTCTTGCCTAGAAAATCCTGCAGACAGAGGAGCCCGGTGGGCTACAGTCCATGGGGTTGCAATAGCGTCAGACACGATTTAGCGACTAAGCAACAGGCCAATAGTGCCAAGGCTGAGAAACCCTAATCTAGAGATTATGTTCTTTATCATCACCTTATCATTGACATTTCTTCTATCAGTACCCACCCCCAATGCCTTCTGCCATTCCACCCTCCTTCCTAGACTAGCTGTTGCCTGGCTTCTGTTTCACTGGGTTAAGAATGATTTATAGAACCTAAAGTTGAGCATGCCCGCCAAAGCCCCATTTTGCTCACAGGGGTCACTTCCAGGTCTAGAGGTGAGTGACCTTGGGCTGTCTCATCCCTCGGGATCTTCAAGGTTAGGTTCAGCTTGTGCTGGGAAACACAGCATCATGCTGGTGGGGTAGGAGTCAGGTCAGGTGTCATGCGCTATTTAAGAAGAGACCTAGGCACATGCTTTTTGAAACTCCTGGCCTAAGAGTTACTCTTTCCCCAAGAGCTCTTCAAAGAGGGAGGGGGAGATAGATATGTGTCAGTTCTAGGAAGTAAGTGGGCAACCGGGTTCTTTCACATTTGCATCAATGTTTGTGCAGTTCAGTCGATCATCACTATAGACAGATACTTTTAAAGCGCTGCAAATTAACCTTTAGCTTAAAGGCATCCTTTTGTTGCCCTCTCCTCCTCTCTCAACTGTGCCCGGGCAAGCTGCCTAATGAACACAGCTCAGATCCATTAGCGGCTGGGCAGATGCTAGGTCCAGCATGAAGTCAGCCTTTGAAGGCTTTTAGGGAGAACTAGGAACCTGTTACAATGAGAGAGGAGATACATTCATTCCGAGACAATAATTGCATTTATGCTCTTTACTGAGGACTCCATTAATTCTGGTTGCGGTCAAGGCCTGGTATGCCAAGGGCGCCCTCTGGAACTAAGTCTTCTAATGTGGCCGTGATCATGACAGGTGGGCTAAATGTAAGCTCAAGCATCACGGAAGCTCCTGGAATTCTAATACTGGGGCTGCCGGGGGAGGCAGGGTTGCAACAGCATATCAGAGCTGGAGTCAAACAAACTTGGCTTTGAATCCTGGACTTGACACTAACCTGCTGTGTGACCTTGGGCAAGTCACTTGACCTCTCTGAGTAACAAAAAGCATCAAATACAATGACACAGAGTAGACACTCAATGTACAGGCATTGTTCTTAATCCAGTCCTGTGCCAGCTGCAAATCTGACCTGGAAAGAGAAGTTCCTGGAGTTTCTAGGGTTGGGATTTGGAAATCTGTATGTCATCTGAGGCTCAGAGCCCTGCCTCTGAAGTCCCTCTGCTGACTACTTCTCAGGGCTGCAAACCTGAGACCCACCCCTCCTTTCCCATTCTGGGCCATGGTCAGAAATGAGGCAATGATATAGATTTGAGCTGCCCAGTACAGTAACTACATGGGCCATTGAGAACTTGAAATATTATTGATGTGACTGAGTACCTGAATTTTAAAATTTTTTTTAATTTTAATTATAATTAATTTACATCGAAGTAAAAAACTATTACTTGATTCAGTTATTAGAAGACTTTTAAGTACCTTTGGAATGAGTCAGTGTGTGAACCTACTTTTCCAATGGTGACTTTTATGAGATATAAATGCAGATCAAGTATTTCCACTGAAAACTGAGATGGCTGTAAGTATAAAGTGCATGCCAGATTTTGAAAACCTAGCACAAAAAAGAATACACTCTACCTCATTAACTTTTTAAAACTGATTACATGTTGATATTGATTACATGTTGAAGTATTTTGGGCACTGTGGATTAAATAAAATATATTATTAAAAGTGACTGCACTTATCTTTTTTTTTTTTTTTACATCTTTTAAATCTGGCTATAAGAAAAAGAAAAATTACATGTATGGCTGGCATTATATTTCTATTGGTCAGTGCAGGGCATTATATTTCTATTGGTCAGTGCAGATGGAGACCCCAGGCTGACTCTAATCTAAGTACAAACCACTCTGCTTGCAATTCTGCATTGGGGTTCAGAACCAAAGCTTCCAGTGAATAAAGCATGTATTTTTTTCCCCTCATCTCCTCCCGGGAAGGTATCACTGGGTGGGTCTTGACGGGAGTTGGATGGTCCTAGATCTCTTAGTCAAATGCCAACTAATATCAGCCCTTTCAAAGTTTTCCATCTCCTTATATCACTTTCCCTTTACTGAATATGTTTCTATTCTCCTGCTGTCCCATCTCCCAGATAACTCTGAGACTTCTCAGACATCTAGCTCAATTAGTTTATGGCCTGCAGAGAAAAAAGTTCTTCATTTTACCAGTTTAAAACATATCTCCTTCAAGCTCTATGGGCCGTCTTCTCATCCAAAGACTGCCCCATCTGGAGAGCCCACCTTTGCAGAACCAGGTCCAATTTCTCAGCCCTCACAGAATTAAAACTCTGTTCATGTCAACCTTAGGGCTCCAGATAGACCCAGGAAGCCATGCTTAGTCCTGAGTGCACAGCCATTTCCAGGAAAAGCCTGTGCAGAGAATAAAAAGGGCAGACAACAGGTGGTACGGCAAGTCAAACACAGAAGAGACCAGCCGGCGTGTGTCCCAAGTCTAATTCACACAAGGCTTAGGGATGTTTAACCAAACATTCAAAGAGATTAAGATTTCCCCCAGTGATCCCCAAGTCAGGTCAGAGACATATCCATCAGCAAACTCATTTCTTCCCCGGGATTACCGGCAACTGTTTAACTTGTTTATTGAAATGCAATGCCAGCTCTGATTGAGGTTGTGTGTGTTCTTCAACTAGAGGAGAACGATCCTTAGGGGTCCCTCATCCAACCCCTGCATTTCCCAGTGGGGGGAACCAGAAGCCTCTAGGGTGAGACTGAGCCCCTTCCCTTTCACCTCTGAGGTTGTGAAACATTATGGTTACAGTTTTCGATGTAGCCAGGAAGGTGGTGGAATGAGGAGGATGTGGCTCAGGATTTAGAAAGACAGACAGGAATGACTGGGCTGGACTGCTGGCCTGACAACAGGCTGGCCACGTGTTTCTAAGCAAGACGCCTTGACTCCCTAAGCCTCAGTTTTGCCCTCTGTAACTGGGCATGATAATACCGACTCCCTAGTTTGTTTGGAAGAACACAGAACTTGATGCAGAGTTCTGAACACAGAGAGAATATTCGGTAGCTAATAGTCTGATCTGAGCCATGATTCTAATGTCCAGAATGTCTGTTAGTGACTGCCTTATGAGCTCCTGAGAAATTAAATATGTATGAACTCCCAATCATCTTTTGCTTTTTTTTTCTGTTCTATTTATCTTTATTGAAATGTAGCATTATACTATTGTTGTCAACTGTAGTTGACATGTAGTATTATACTATTTTATGTGTACTACTGAACACATAGTAGGTTGATATTTGCATGCATTATGAAATGATCACTATGATAAGTCTAACAATATTTTGACCACATTCCTTAGTGTGTTTATTACATCCACATGACTTACTTATTTTATACATCTTAATCCCCTTCACCTACTTCACCCACTCACCCTCCCTCCCCTCTGACAACCACTCATTTATTTTCTGTGCTGCTGTGCTGTATCAGTCACTCAGTCATGCCTGACTCTTTGCGACCCTATAGACTGTAGCCCGCCAGACTCCTCTGTCTATGGGGATTCTCCAGGCAAGAATACTGCAGTGGGTTGCCATGCCCTCCTCCAGGGGATCTTCCTGACCCAGGGATGGAACCCTGGTCTCCTGCATTGTGGGTGGATTCTTTACCATCTGAGCCACCAGGGAAGCCCTTATTTTCTCTATCAATGTCTATTTTGCTTTGTTTGTTGTTTAGATTCTACATATAGATAGATAGATGTCAAAGGGACATCTATCAGACAGATACACACATGATAGAATATTCAGTTCAGTTTTGTTCAGTTCAGTTCAGTTGCTCAGTCATGTCTGACTCTTTGCGACCCCATGAATTGCAGCACGCCAGGCCTCCCTGTCCGTCACCAACTCTCGGAGTTCACTCAAACTCAACATCCATCGAGTTGGTGATGCCATCCAACCATCTCATCCTCTGTCGTCCCCTTCTCCTCCTGCCCCCAATCCCTCCCAGCATCAGAGTCTTTTCCAATGAGTCAACTCTTCGCATGAGGTGCCCAAAGTACTGGAGTTTCAGCTTTAACATCATTCCTTCCAAAGAAATTCCAGGGCTGATCTCCTTCAGAATGGACTGGTTGGATCTCCTTGCAGTCCAAGGGACTCTCAAGAGTCTTCTCCAACACCACAGTTCAAACCCATCAATTCTTCAGCGCTCAGCTTTCCTCACAGTCCAACTCTCACATCCATACATGACTACTGGAAAAACCATAGCCTTGACTAGATGGACCTTTGTTGGCAAAGTAATGTCTCTTGCTTTTTAATATGCTATCTAGGTTGGTCATAACTTTCCTTCCAAGGAGCAAGCATCTTTTAATTTCATGGCTGCAATAACCATCTGCAGTGATTTTGGAGCTCCCCCCAAAATAAAGTCTGATACTGTTTCCACTGTTTCCCCATCTATTTGCCATGAAGTGATGGAACAAAGCTAGTGGAGGTGATGGAATTCCAGTGGAGCTATTTCAAATCCTGAAAGATGATGCTGTGAAAGTGCTGCACTCAATATGCCAGCAAATTTGGAAAACTCAGCAGTGGCCACAGGACTAGAAAAGGTCAGTTTTCATTCCAATCCCAAAGAAAGGCAATGCCAAAGAATGCTCAAACTACCGCACAATTGCACTCATCTCACACACTAGTAAAGTAATGCTCAAAATTCTCCAAGCCAGGCTTCAGCAATATGTGAACTGTGAACTTCCAGATGTTCAAGCTGGTTTTAGAAAAGGCAGAGGAACCAGAGATCAAATTGCCAACATGCGCTGGATCATGGAAAAAGTAAGAGAGTTCCAGAAAAACATCTATTTCTGCTTTATTGACTATGCCAAAGCCTTTGACTGTGTGGATCACAATAAACTGTGGAAAATTCTGAAAGAGATGGGAATACCAGACCACCTGACCTGCCTCTTGAGAAATCTGTATGCAGGTCAGGAAGCAACAGTTAGAACTGGACATGGAACAAGAGACTGGTTCCAAATAGGAAAAGGAGTACGTCAAGGCTGTATATTGTCACTCTGCTTATTTAACTTCTATGCAGAGTACATCATGAGAAATGCTGGGCTGGAAGAAGCACAAACTGGAATCAAGATTGCCGGGAGAAATATCAATAACCTCAGATATGCAGATGACACCCCCCTTATGGCAGAAAGTGAAGAGGAACTAAAAAGCCTCTTGATGAAAGTGCAAGAGGAGAGTAAAAAAGTTGGCTTAATTCAGTAAACAAAGATCATGGCATCTGGTCCCATCACTTTATGGGACATAGTTGGGGAAACAGTGAAAACAGTGTCAGACTTTATTTTAGGGGGCTCCAAAATCACTGCAGATGGTGACTGCAGCCATGAAATTAAAGGACGCTTACTCCTTGGAAGAAAAGTTATGACCAATCTAGATAGCATATTTAAAAGCAGAGACAGTATTGTGCTGACTAAAGTCAAGCCTATGGTTTTTCCTGTGGTCATGTATGGATGTGAGACTTGGACTGTGAAGAAGGCTGAGCACCGAAGAATTGATGCTTTTGAACTGTGGTGTTGGAGAAGACTCTTGAGAGTCCCTTGGACTGCAAGGAGATCCAACCAGTCTATTCTGAAGGAGATCAGCCCTGAGATTTCTTTGGAAGGAATGATGCTAAAGCTGAAACTCCAGTACTCCAGTACTTTGGGCACCTCATGCAAAGAGTTGACTCATTGGAAAAGACTCTGATGCTGGGAGGGACTGGGGGCAGGAGGAGAAGGGAATGACAGAGGATGAGATGGCTGGATGGCATCACTGACTCGATGGATGTGAGTCTGAGTGCACTCCGGGAGATGGTGATGGACAGGGAGGCCTGGCGTGCTGCGATTCACAGGGTCGCAAAGAGTCAGACACCACTGAGCGACTGAACTGAACTGAACTGATGGGACCAGATGCCATGATCTTCGTTTTCTGAATGCTGAGCTTTAAGCCAACTTTTTCACTCTCCTCTTTCACTTTCATCAAGAGGCTTTTTAGTTCCTCTTCACTTTCTGCCATAAGGGTGGTGTCATCTGCATATCTGAGGTTATTGCTATTTCTCCCAGCAATCTTGATTCTAGCTTGTGCTTCTTCCAGCCCAGCGTTTCTCATGATGTACACTGCATGTAAGTTAAATAAGCAGTGTGACAATATACAGCCTTGACATACTCCTTTTCCTATTTGGAACCAGTCTCTTGTTCCATGTCCAGTTCTAACTGTTGCTTCCTGACCTGCATATAGGTTTCTCAAGAGGCAGGTCAGGTGGTCTGGTATTCCCATCTCTTTCAGAATTTTCCACAGTTTATTGTGATCCACACAGTCAAAGGCTTTGGCATAGTCAATAAAGCAGAAATAGATGTTTTTCTGGAACTCTCTTACTTTTTCCATGATCCAGCGCATGTTGGCAATTTGATCTCTGGTTCCTCTGCCTTTTCTAAAACCAGCTTGAACATCAGGAAGTTCACAGTTCACGTATTGCTGAAGCCTGGCTTGGAGAATTTTGAGCATTACTTTACTAGTGTGTGAGATGAGTGCAATTGTGCGGTAGTTTGAGCATTCTTCGGCATTGCCTTTCTTTGGGATTGGAATGAAAACTGACCTTTTCCAGTCCTGTGGCCACTGCTGAGTTTTCCAAATTTGCTGGCATATTGAGTGCAGCACTTTCACAGCATCATCTTTCAGGATTTGAAATAGCTCCACTGGAATTCCACCACCTCCACTAGCTTTGCTCGTAGTGATGCTTTCTAAAGCCCACTTGACTTCACATTCCAGGATGTCTGCCTCTAGGGTGAGTGATCCCACCATCGTGATTATCTTGGTCGTGAAGATCTTTTTTGTACAGTTCTTCTGTGTATTCTTGCCACCTCTTCTTAATATCTTCTGCTTCTGTTTGGTCCATACCATTTCTGTCCTTTATCAAGCCCATATGGCTGAGAATATTACTTATCCATAAAACGTTAAATTTTGCCATTTGTGACACTTTGGATAGATCTACAGAATATTAAGTGTAATAAGTCAGAGACAAATACCATATGCTCTCACTTATATGCGGAATCTTTTGCTTTATTTCAATAGATCATCAAAGCAAATCCTTCCAGATTTTGTACGCTTTTCTTTTTCTAACATTCTTAGTCAGTAAAGAATTTATTTTTATCTCTGATGCTCACCTCTATTGAGAAGTATTAATATCTTCATGGAAAGTGGCATCCATGTGTGGACAGGAGATCCAAGTTCAATTCCAGCATCTGCTAAGCGACTTTCTTTGTGACCTTGAAGAAATGTTGGCTATGCCTCCTAGAGACACGAGAAGGGAACTGACATGATGGATGTTTTACTCTGCACTCTGACCAGTAGCAGGGACATTTGAGAGTACTGGTCCTCATCAAGGTTTCAGGGTTAACTAACTTGCCCAGGGAGGCCAGGCTGGCGACTGACCTAGCCAGGAAGAAGGCTCCCAGCTCCCGAAGTTCATGTCTATGACATCATACTGCATCTGCAGAAGGCAAAGTCCAGAAGGACCTACAGAAATGACGGTGGCAATTCCTGGACCCAGGGGAGGTTGGAAAACAGAGTCAAGGTAAGATTGGAAGCAGATGTTCATCAGAAGACCAGATTCAGATGAGCATCTCATCCCATGCTCCAGAGAGCCTGCCTCTCTCCCTCCATGCCCTAAGCTCAGTGGGCCTCAGTCAGTAACCACGCTCATGAGTGACAGCAAGGCCATCAGACAACTTTGTCTGTCTTATGCTGACGCTAATGTCTCCTCTCTGATTAGCACTGGCCACGTCTCTTTCTTTTGTTTGTTTGTATGTTCTTTCCTTCATTCACCAAGCTATTCAGTTCTATGCTGCAGGCACCAGACCACAGAGAGGAACAGCCTGTAGTCGCAGACCTCTGCTGGGTTGGGTAGCAGCAGGTCCTCTTGACAATTCACAGCCCCTGATGTTTTCTTGTTGGCTCTTCAGAATTTTATCACTCATCTAACTCTACCCTGTGCCATCTGGCTTGTTCTAGGTCCTTTCTGTTGGTTTATTTGGCCTCTGATCTGGGGTGGCTACCCTGATACTTACGTTCTCTGAATGTACTATTCTTCTCCAGGCCTGCCTTCTCTTCCTGTCCCCAGAATCAGCAGCAGGGCGTGGAAATAAGATGAGTGGGTTGTTCCAAATCAAGGAAGTTGGTTAAGAATGAGGACATGGCTCAGATAAGTGATACAAAAGGCGGAGAAGATGTGGAGATTATGCGGAAATGGCCTCCAGAGACCAGCTCTAGACAGGAGACGGGTCAGGGGATAGAATTCCCCAAGCTTAAGGTCTCAGGGCTCCAAACAGATCACTGGAGACAAAGGGCAGGATATAAGGCTCTGAATGCTCAGGTGGGCCTATGCACTGAGATTGGGGGCATTTATTAAGATAGATAATAGCATGTCTTTCACTTTTAGGCCAAGGACTATAGAGAACCATGTCTGAAAACAGACTGTGAAGAAAGAAATTGAAGAGCAGACTCCCCATGACTATCTCAGACAGGTATCAGCAATTGTATAGTTTTTGTTCGAGTTATCTTTGTTTTTCAGAAAAGAGGCAGTACAGCAGTTATGGACAAGGGGTATTTAATGAGAGACAAAGCTCAGTTCTTCCACTTACTTGCTATTTGGCATTGCATGAATCACATCATAACTTCGTTGAGCCCTTGTTTCTCCATTGGTAGATGAGGATAATAACGATGCCTCGTGGGGTTGTGAAGAACACTGAACAAGATGATGTGTATAGAAAAGGAACACCATGCCCAGCACATGTGAGTCCTTCATGAACACTTGTTATCATCCTTACGTCATCCCAGAATTTAGCTAACTTTTCCAGGTGTCTTTTTTTTTTTTCCATTTCCCTTTTTTGCATTCCTTGTTTACTTCCCTGCAAAATATGGCTACAAAACCTATATAATAAGAAGGGACTAAGTCTTGACTTTAGAGGCAGCAAGGGAGAGAAATCAAGGTGGCCTGTGAGCAGAGTAGATGGGATAAAAAGAACCCAAAGCATTAGGGTGATCTGGGAGAGTTACCTTACAAGGAGGTGATCCCCAGGTGTAGTGGATGGAAGAGAGGAGACACTTGGGAGGCGACCCACTCATCTTAATTTTCAGCCCCTGCTGGTCAGAGAAGGAGGCTTACGGGCATAACCACTGTTCCCTCCCTAAAGAAGGCCATGACGACGGCAGCTGCACATCCAGCCCAGGACTCAGGCGCCTGCCGCACTGTTTCTAACCTGCTTCACGGCGAATAAGGACCGGGAGAGGCTCTGTCCTCTTCTGCAAGCGTCTTAGCTTGCTCCATCTGGCAGTTCACCATCGCGGACCCTCAATCTACATCCATTTCATACTCTCATAATGGGTTTCTGTGAGATTCACAAGCATTTAAAGATCTCAAAAGGATAAAAAGTTAAGGTGCCTTTAAGACTGTCAAATCGGAAGTCAGTCGGAAAGAGAGACACATACCGTGTATTAACGCATATATATGGCAGCCAGCAAGACGGTCCTCGTGATACTGTGTGCAGGGCAGCAAGGGAGACACAGACGTAAAGAACAGACTGATGGTTACAGCTGGGGCGGGAGAGGGTGGGACGGCTTCAGACAGTAGTATGACATAGGTACATCACCATATGTACAGTGGCGGGTTGGAGTCGCTGTGGGATGCAGGAAACCCAAAGTCGGCGCGCTGTTGGTGACCGAGAAGGGTGGGGTGGGCAGGGAGGCCGGAGGGCGGTTTCGGAGCCGGGGGAACACGTGAATACCTACCGCTGATTCATGTTCATGTATGGCAGATATCATCACAATATTGTGATAATACTCCAATTAAAAATACAATTTAAAAAAGACCGTCAAATTGAGGGAAAGAACCACAGAAGAAAATTCTGGCTACTGTTTTATTCCTAAAAGCAGCTGTATTTAAATCTATCGACAAAATGTTTGTCATCTTGAAGAGGTACTGTATTCCTTTAAATAAAAAAATTCTAAGGTGAATTTCAGTTGTTTTCCCCACTTCAGTAATAGATGTATCTAATTAAATACTTGAGAGTCCATTTAATTTTTAATTCAAGAAGTCATTCATGATAGAGGCAATTTAAACAACTCAGGAAAAACCTCAAACCCCAATGAAATTCCATTAACTACGTGGATACTTTAATGGTACATTAACTAATGTTGAATTATGATGGGTCCCTGTAGAGGTACCTACTCAGTCTATCAATTCCCTTTTGGGGAATCCAAGCTTTTAAGCTTTTAATGATCAGTTTGGTTGATGAGATTGATACAACACAGTTATCAAGGTTACCTTTTCTAATTCACTTCTCAGAAAAAGAACATTGCCTCCAGCCTTCCCTTGAAACTCAGCGGTCCTGCGGAGTTTACATAATTGTGACTCCTTTGAAGACCTCCCAGTGGGTTCAGGCATCTACCACCTTCATGGCTTGTGATGGAAGGCAAACAGGAATCCCCAGGAGTGAGGCATGATTGGGAACTGCTTCCGATTTGCTTCTAACATCAAGGTTGTAGCATCTGTCTCCATCCACTTGCTCACCAACCCTCCTCAGGATCCAGGGAGCTCAGCTTGGATTTTATTCATGAAGGTTCCCTTTTCCTTTAACAGAGACAGATTCGTGAGGCTAGAAGAACACGGGATCAGCTAGCTCAATATCTGCCTTTCATCAGTGAGGAAACTGGTCCAGCTGGGGCATTTGGCTCTCCCAGTGTTATAGAGCTAGTGAAGAGGACAGAAGACAGAGGTGTCTTTAAATGCCCTTTCCATCAGACAGTATTACTGCTCACGCTCAGTTGCTCAGACGCGTCCGACTCTTTGTGACCCCACGGACTGTAGCCTGCCAAGCTCCTCTGTCCATGGGATTTCCCAGGCAAGAATGCTGGAGTGGATTGCCATTTCCTTCTCCAGGGGATCTTCCTGATCCAGGGATCGAACCAGTGTCTCCTGAGTCTCCTGCATTCAGTTCAGTTCAGTTGCTCAGTCGTGTCCGACTCTTTGCGACCCCATGATCCTCAGTACGCCAGGCCTCCCTATCCATCAACAACACCTGGAGTCCACCCAAACCCCATGTCCACTGAGTCGGTGATGCCATCCAGCCATCTCATCCTCTGTCGTCCCCTTCTCCTCCTGCCCTCAATCTTTCCCAGCATCAGGGTCTTTTCAAATGAGTCAGCTCTTTGCATCAGGTGGCCAAAGTATTGGAGTTTCAGCTTCAACATCTGCATTAGAAATTCAGGATTCTTTACCACTGAGCCCCCTGGGATGCCCCATGTTGTATTTGTACATACCCTTTTATCGTAATGCCTTGTATCACTGCCATGCCCATATGCCCCAAGGACAGCTCAGACTCGACTAGCTTTTACGTTTTTACTGCTATGCTCTAGGGGTAGAGTAGGAAAAGGATGGGGTAGAAAAGGAGAGACATAAAAGGAAAATTCTACCCTCAAGGATCTCTGCGATAAACTTAATGGAGAAGCAGAATAAATACACGCGAGGCAGTTAGGAGAATACTGTAAGACAGTATCTAATTAGGTGCTAAATTACGTGGCGCACAGAATGGAGAAAGCTTTATGTAGTGCAGGAGCCTGGAAGTCTTTGTGGAGGGACTTGGATGCACAAGCGTCTTTGGATCTTGACAGCACGTAGATTATTGAAGGGAAGGGTGGTCTTTTCTGTGTGTCGTCAATAACTTGAATATTTAATGTGATCCTAGAGTCTCACCATCTCGACGAACTTACTGAAACTCTAGAAGTCTCAGTTTTCTTTTCTCTAAAGTGGGAATAAAATGCTATTTTGGGGGTGTGGGTTTGTCTAAAAGCAGATAATCACAACTGGAGGAGCGAAACTGAATTCATTTCATAAGGAACATAGGAGAGGGACCCAATGACTGAACATGTGGCTAGGATCTACCATACTTTAGTTCCACAGGACTAGGTACTGTTGCAGCACCAATACCCTTACCTGTTAAGAATCACTTGTGGACCTGGAGACTGTCATACAGAGTGAAATAAGTCAGAAAGAGAAAAACAAATATCATAGATTCATATACATATGTGGAATCTAGAAGAGTGGTACTGATGAACCTACTTGTAGGGCAGGAACAGACGTAGAGAAGAAATGGACATTGGCAGGGAAGGAGAGGGTGGGGCCAATTGAGAGGGTAGTGTTGGCATATACACATGCCGTGTGTAAGGCAGATAGCTAGTGGGAAGCTGCCGTATAGCACATTTGGTCCATATAGTAGATACAGCACAGGTGCTCTGTGATGACCTCGAGGGGGGATGGGGTGGAGGGAGGTCCAGGAAGGGGGGGGGGGTGATATACAGCTGGTTTCTGTGACTTCGGTATGCATTTGACCCATTAAGGCTCACCTTAGGATGTGGCATGGGGAATTCAAATGGTGTCATTTCATATCCCAACGTGAAAAGACCTCAACTCCATCTGGAAATCGGGCTCTCAAGCAGGTGCTGTACTACAACTAAAATACACAAGGAAGAGATAAGATTGTTGGATGAGACCACCAAGGAGAAGAATATTTGAATGACCGATAAAGGCTGCCTGGCAGCCTTGGTCCTTCCTTCTCTCCTGCTGCTTCTTACCAGGGGACGTGAACGTTGAGGCGACCTTGGCATGAACTGTGACATGATGCCATCTGAGCATAACTGGAACAGGGGGTACACCATTATAGTGTGACTTATTTATACATTGATGAATATTCATTTTAATCCTACTTGTGATATTTCATTGTCCATCCCCATGATGTAAGTGAACACAATGAAGATAAAGATTTATAGATTCTAATAATCAAATCAGCCTTGGACTTATCTCAGCACTCAGGGCTCTCAAGGGGCTTTGGCTACTGAAATTAAAGGACAGGTATTCTGGTGGAGAAAGCACCTACTTTTAGGGTCATTGTGAGGGCTAAATGAAATACGGATATAGAATGTCTGTCTTAGAGCTTGAAATGCAGTAGTTACATTTTAAAAAAAGAGCATTCTCTTCCCTAGACTGGAGTTTTCTGGGATGGGAATGAAGTACTTGAAACAAGGATGAACTACAATGACCACCAGCTTCCACTGAGAGCTTGACCCTGCCTGTGGCTTCAGGACAATGCATTAAAGGGAAGGGCTGTCCTCTGAGAAAGAGACTCTACCTGGTCAAGAAAAGGATGGGATGTGAGGGTAAGAAGAGCATTGATTAGATCTACCCTCAGTTATTATAAAAGGTTAGAAATGTCTGTGTTCACTGCAAATCATAGAAGAAATGGAGTCAGGGGCACAGAAAGTAAATCCATAGTAGAATTCTGGAAACTGTCACTTTCTTCCTGGTTAGCTTGGGTTCTTGCTGTAGGCCTTTGTGTCATGAAAAATAGGGGAAAATCCCCCAAATAGGAAGCCTCCCTTTGCATATTTTCAGAGATAGTAGGATGGGGAAATACCTGATATCGCTGGGTCACATCCTGCCCTACTAGCTTCCCTGATATCTCAGTTGGTAAAGAATCTGCCCACAATGTGGGAGACCTGGGTTTGATCCCTGGGTTGGGAAAGTCCCCTGGAGAAGGGAACGGCTACCCACTCCAGTATTCTGGCCTGGAGAATTCCATGAAGTGTATAGTCCATGGGGTCGCAAAGAGTCGGACACGACCGAGTGACTTTCACTTTCAGTTTCATCCTGCCTTACGACCATCTGGAGAAGAGAAACTCCAACATGCAGAGGGGAGAAAGCAGTTTGAATCCCTGGGGTTGTTGGAGAGAGAGAAACAGAATGTTGTGCAACTGCTTCAAGGCAGGACATCATGTTACACATTTTTACTCAGAAGCTGTTATTGAATTTTAAAATCTATATGAACATAATCATTTTAGAATTAGAAGATATCATACCACATTTAACCCAAAGCAGAAATATTTTCTCTAGAAACACTGAAAGGGAGAGGGATTTTGCTTAAACATATCCAAAAAAGAGGATTTCAGCATATTCATAGGCAGCTCTTTTTATAACTGATTAAAAAGAAAAAAATTCATCCCACTGGTTAAAAAGCTCTTCCTTCTATTAAGCTGAAATCCGATCTCTTCAGATTTTTCTTGGCTTATAGCTAAGGTCTACTGATGACATGACAGCTTATTCAGATAACTTACACATCTTCTGCCTTGTCATTTCTTGTTATCAGTAACTTCTTTTAATTGCTTCTCTTGAGTCTTCTTTTAGGGGAAGAGGAGGCAGGTTGGCCCTCTTTCCCAGGCATCAGTTTCCTGTTCTCCCTTTTGCCCTTTGTCTTTTCAAAGTAAAACAAAGCCTTTCATCTATTCTTGGCATGAGTGTGACGGAGGAGATGAGTCCCAGTTGGGCCTGAAGGCAATCATGTCGCCCTTCCCATCTCTAACAGCTGAGCGTCTAGTACTGTCATCTTTTCTTACCGCGTCTCCCTCATGGAGTTAGAAAACATATTTGCATTTCAAAAATAAGTGCTTAGGAACTTGATTGTCTTTTTAAGGAAATAATGACGATCTTGTGCTTACATTTGAGCAGAAATTAGGTTGCACACCTTTTCCGTCTTAGTCTAGAGTTTGGGGGACCTGTTCATTGATCAGTAGATAAGAGAGAATGTTCCCCCACACACATGAGATAGAAATAGGTGTAGGATGTCCCTGGTGGTCCAGCGGCTAAGACTTGACTAAGTCAAGTCATATACCTGGGGAAAATGGAAGAACAAAACACTTAAACAACCATGTGGATCCTCCTTCTTCTTTTAAAGACAGCAGCAGTTATCTGGAGAGGAGTTTAGATGATTATATGCAGTAACTTCAGGGAATTTGCTAGTGGTCCAGTGGCTAAGACTCCATGCTCCCAATGCAGGGGCCAGGTTTGATCTCTGGTCAGAGAACTAGCTCCCACATGCTGCAATTAAGAGTTTGCATGCTGCAACTAAAGGTCCCACGTGCTGCCACTGAGACCCGGCACAGCCAAATGAATAAACAAACAAATATTAAAGGGAAAAAAGAACTAATTGTGGAGTCACTGCTGGACGATCATTCCTGGTTGTCTTGTGGGTTCAGTGCCAGCTTGAGAACAGCACTGGGAAAGTTTCAGGTGTCCACTGAGTGCCTGGTGCTAAACTGTGAAAGTGAAAGTGTTAGTCGCTCAGTTACGTTTGAATCTGCGCATCCCCAAGGACGGTAGCTCCCCAGGCTCCTCTGTCCATGGGATTCTCCAGGCAAGAATACTGGAGTGCGTAGCTATTCCCTTCTCCAGGGGATCTTCCTGATCCAGGGACTGAACCCTGGTCTCCTGCATTGCAGGCGGATTTACCAGCTGCTGCAGGTCAGTCGCTTCAGCTGTGTCCAACTCTGTGCGATCCTATGGACTTCAGTCTCTAGGCAGGAGTAGTAGCGTGGGTTGCCATGCCCTCCTCCATTTACCATCTGAGCCACCACCTGAAGTCCAGGACATGTGCTTTTCTCTTAAGGAGCTTTCAGTCATTTCTCTTCCTTCAACAGAGAACACAGCTGGGTAAATAGGTAAAGCTATTGTTTTTTAAATCTTTCTCTGACTCAGAGTTAAAAAGAGCTCCAGGGAAAGTTTTGGTCAGAGAAATGTCTGGTCGAGGATTTAATTCAGGAGCTGTCGGTGCTTTGCACAGGCGGGCACTTAGCTCCATTTGCATCCACATCAGACTCCTCCCTGCTGACACCAGGCCTGTCTCTCCCAGGGATACAGATGTAATTATCCTTTCTCAAGTACATGGCACACTGTCAGGATTTTGCTCTGGAAGAGACAAAAGGCCCAGAAACTAGGCTGAAGAGGGGAGAGGAAAGAGGGGCGGAGAACAAGACTCCCTCTTCTTTGGCTTAGAACTCCTCTTTGAAGAGCACCAAACCGGCCCTCAGTTCCCTTCCCCAGCCTCTTCCTTCTGTCCTCCTTTTCCTTGTTGCCCTCCCTTGGCTTGTCCTCAAAGTGGAAGACAGGGAACGGGGACAAAAGACACGATTGTTGTTGTTTAGTCGCTCGGCCATGTCTGACTCTTTTGGGACCCCATGGACGGTAGCCTGCCAGCTCCTCTGTCCAGGCAAGAATACTGGAGTGGGGTGCCATTTCCTTCTCCAGGGGATCTTCCCAACCAAAGGATCGAACTCAGCTCTTGTGTCTCCTTTATTGGCAGGCAGATTCTTTACCACTGTACCACGTGGGAAGCCTCATTTACTCCAGGTCAATATGTAAATACATTCCAGAGAATAGATTCTGAAATATATACCAGGGGAATTCTTATGCAGTTTCTTTGAAAGGCATGCACAGCAGTTTCTTTGGAGTGGGTTTGATTGTTACAGTGGGGAGTTAGAATCCATATGGACAAGTAAAATACGGTATATAGATATTGTGCTGTGCTGAGTCACTTGGTCATGTCTGACTCCTTGTGAGCCTATGGATTGTAGCCCACCAGGCTCCTCTGTCCATGAGGATTCCCCAGGCAAGAATAGTGGAGCGGGTTGCCATGCCCTCTTCCACAGGATCTTCCCAAACCAGGGATCAAACCCAGATCTGGCGCATTGCTTCTTTACTATCTGAGCCGCCAGGGAAGTCTGTATAGATATTAAGAAACATCATGGAATTGTTGTGGAGGGGGTGGGTGTGGGTACGATTAAGAAGACAGTCTAGATGTTGGTGCAGCAGGAGCTATGCATGCCTGCATGTGTGATAAGTCACTTCAGTTGTGTCCGACTCTGTGACCCTGTGGACCCATCAGCCTCCTCTGTCCGCGGGATTCTCCAGGCAAGAATACAGGAATGGGTTGCCAGGCCCTCCTCCAGGGGATCTGGGATCGAACCCAGGTCTCTTATGTCTCCTGCACCGACAGGCAGCAACTTTACCACTAGCGCCACCTGGGAAGCCCATGGAGGTATGCATTCTCTGTCAAACGTCATGCTAATGGTTTCGGGGAGAAGCAGCAAGGTGAAAAGCAGAAGAGAACCCAGACCAGGAGTTAGTCTTGGCATTTTCTCTCTCAGCTTTGGCTTCCTCATCTCTAAAATGAAGGTCCTAGTACTGCTTCCAGGTGTATTGGTGGCTGGAAATAAACTATAGTATATAAACATGGCTAGGGAATTTGACTTGCTTGCCACACCGATGTAAGCCATTACCATTCTTGCTAAAGAAACAGAGTCCACCGTCAGCATCAGTTTCTATACTGATCACCTCCCCGTCACTACCCTTTTCCTTCCAAGCCCCCTCTAGGTACAGAGGACTTTATAGCGGAGCCACAGCATGATGTTTAAACAGCTATCAGTGAACACGGCGTTGTACCCATGAGAGTGCTGAACTTCCTACTCCGAACACCTTCTAGGCAAGGTTACTTTTTAGACAAATCTTCTTCCCTTGGCAGTCTCTAGAAGCCCATTAAATAGGGTCTAGGACCTGTTATTGGGGTTTGATGGTTTCTGTTACAGATCCTTCTTGTCTCATGTGAAACAAAATAGATGCCAGCTCAACCAGTGTCTTCCCATCACTGGGTCAACCAGTGTCTTCCCATCACTGGCAGGCTTGGAAAGGGCTATTCAGAGGGGCACAGGAAGTCTCTTTGAACCTGGTGACTGAACAAATGCAGCCAGATTTAACATGAGAGAAGGGAAAAGGGACTTAAGGCTCCAAGCCCTTAATCTACTCTGTTCCGAGGCATCAGGTAACCAATGAAACATTGTTATCCTATTTTCAAAAGATATAAGATGACACTATTTCTGTTGTTTCTCACTGTAACAAATTCATCTTTGCCACCAAGAGAGTGCTACTACTGTGCTTTCAGCGGACCGGACTATCCTCTTCTCGGAGTTTAAGAAGTTTCTGAGAGTCCTGCTATGTCTGAGCATTGTTCTGCTCACTGGAAGGTCCCACCCCAGGATGGACTTTCAAAGAAAGAGAAGAGATGGCCCTGCCAAGCGCTCTGAAACGGAGCAGGACCCTACGGTCCTTATCCCCCATGCCCTCTGCCTGCCCAAAATCTTTAGCCAAAGAACAAGTTTAATCAGGGAAGTGAGAAAATGCAGAAACAAAGGGAAACAGTCACAGGAGACCAAATCATAATCGTCATTAAGCAAAGGGGAACCTTTAGTTCCTCCTCAAGGGCTATAGATGATATTCTGAGCCATATCCTGGGAGCTGTCTGATAGATACCGAAACCCCCGCCAGGCGGAAGAAGTCAGCTACAGGACGACCAGACTGCATTCGTGATATAAACTGCCACAATTCCAAGAACTGGCCTCAAGGAAATCAGAACAAACCAGCCGTGGAACTGAAGATTAATTGCACCTAAATCAATCAAGATGGCACTGCTCTGACCACCAATGACCAATTTCAAGATGACTGTCAGAGCAGTGCCGTTTCTGCATGTAGCCTCCTCCCTCTGTCTATGAAAGCTCTCACCCCTGACTGTCGGTGGAGGGGGGAGTCAGCCCTTGGACAGGAGTTTTCCGTCCCCACTGACTGCCAGCATCCAAAATGAGCAAATTTTCCTTCCTACCAACGTGGCCTCTTTAATGGCGTTTGAATGGTGAGCAGCTAGACTCCTCCTTTCAGTTACACTTCCATCCACATTTTCAACAAGTATTTCTTGAGTCTCCACTATGTGCCAGGCACTGTGGGTGTAATAATGGTCAAGACAGGTGTGATCTCTGTTCTCATGGAACTTTCCCGTTGTAAAACTAATTCAAGAGAATCCCCATCTTTCTGACCTGACCTCCAAGACAATGTCTCATAGCGGTTAAGGAACTGACAAATGGATCCAGACTACCTGGGTTCTTAGATGGCCCTGGACTAATAGGTAAAGCAACTTATCTTAGCCAAGTTGCTTTATCTGTTAACTGGAGTTAATTGCATACCCATCTCATAGCGTTTGTTGAAGGTAGAGTACATCGAAACACCTAAAGCACTTGGAACTATAGCAAGCACTTAGTAAGCTCTTTTCCCCCCTAATTACATTCCAGCAAGACTCTCCCACTTCTAGGAAAATGTGTTTTATCTCTCTTGCACGTGAATTGCTAATGCCAATCATCAGTCCTTTACACATATTTCTCTCTATTTCTTCTCCATTAATGTCTATAAATTGCTCTAAGCTCAGATCTTGTCACCTCTAAGAAGTCTTTTCTGATAAGCCCCAGGTCATTTTAATTGTTTACTCATGCCAGTCTCACCCTGCAGTTCTGTTCCATCAACACTTAGGTTTACGCAATACCACGCTGGCTTGTATTTAGAGCTAGGTTGTCCATTCAGGGTTCAGATAAGGCAGGTGACTAGCAGAAGATCCCATAGCTACCTTTTAATGCTAGAGGCTGGGACTCAAATTCTAGTGCTTGATTTCGAATTCTGTGACCTTTTCACTATTCATATGCTGCTGTGACTCCATCATCATATGGATTTGGGCGTTAGTAGAGAAGATTTCTTATAGTTGGCAAGATTAGAGTTCTTAGAGCAACTTACAGACATGAAAGTAAAGTGAAAATATTAGTCACGCAGTTGTGTCTGACTTTTTGTGACCCATGGACTGCAGCCCAGTGGGTTTCTCTTTCATGGAATTTTCCAGGAAAGAATACTGTAGTCAGCAGCCATTCCCTTCTCCAGGGGATCTGCCTGACCCAGGGATCAAACCTGAGTCTCCTACATTGCAGATAGATTCTTTACCATCTGAGCCATCAGGGAAGCCCCAGACATAAATGCTCATATATCATATAATTATTAGCTATACGGAATTATTAATAATTGTATATAATTACACTATTCAGTTCAGTTCAGTTCAGTTCAGTTGCTCAGTCACGTCCAACTCTTTGCAACCCTATGAATCGCAGCACTCCAGGCCTCCCTGTCCATCACCAACTCCAGGAGTTCACTCAGACTCACGTTATTACATATATGCTATTACTATTTATATGTATATTAGTTAGTTCAGTCACTCAGTCGTGTCCGACTCTTTGCGACCCCATGAATCGCAGCACGCCAGGCCTCCCTGTCCATCACCATCTCCCGGAGTTCACTCAGAATCACGTCCATCGAGTCCGTGATGCCATCCAGCCATCTCATCCTGGGTCGTCCCCTTCTCCTGCCCCCAATCCCTCCCAGCATCAGAGTCTTTTCCAATGAGTCAACTCTTCACATGAGGTGGCCAAAGTACTGGAGTTTCAGCTTTAGCATCATTCCTTCCAATTATCATTACTTATGTAACTCTCCTACAGCTTTGAGAGGCAAGCACTACTATTTTGCCCCCTTGCTAGCTGAGGAAACTAAAGTTTGGGGAAGTTAAGCAAGGTCACATAAGTGAAAAGTGATGGAATTTGAGCCTGAGTCTGTTAATTCATCTTTGCCATTGTTTTGACTTCACAGTACTTAACACATCTGGGGCTCTATGATTAAGGCAAAATAAATGCTATTTGAAGGGAATCAATAAATTATATCTGTGTTTCTGTAATTCTTGTTCTCTACACTGATTTGCTGAGCTGAAAGTTCAATGGGTTTTAACTCTCTGGATTTTCTGGCCTTCTGCGTTCTTCTGTGCTGTGTGAGGTAAGCCTTCATTTGAATAATACATTCCCACCCCAGAGGTTAAGGCGTCTGCCTCCAGTGCGGGAGACCCGGGTTCGATCCCTGGGTCGGGAAGATCCCCTGGAGAAGGAAATGGCAACCCACTCCAGTATTCTTGCTTGGAGAATCCCACTGACGGAGATCTACCTAGTAGGTTACAGTCCACGGGGTCGCGAAGAGTTGGACACGACTGAGAGACTTCACCTCCCTCACCTCCCACCTCTCTTTGGATCTGTCAAATGCCCAGTTCTGCAGTCCTAGACCTTGAAATCCCCTCAGGGCTCCTTGATAGCTGGGGTCACCCTGACGGGCCAAGGACTTCGGGTCTTCCTCAACCAATAGCCTCAGGTTGGCTCTGAGCTTCTGTTCGCAGTTAGTTTTGCAAATACTGGGAAATTTGAAAACCATTGCTGTTCAACAATAAACTGAGCCAGTCCCAACACCCACAAAATCCATAATGGTGTAGATATCCAGATAGATCTTAATTGTGATTTAATAGTGTTCAGTGTAATTCAGCCCCCGGGAAATGTACTTTCAATTAACCAGTGTAAACATAATGTCTACTTACCCCATAAATGTTCTCCTAAATGGGCTAATTAAGGCCTAGATCCAATGAGTTTTGTATTACACCCTCCTTTCTTTCCCCCAAAACACCACTCAGCTTCAGAATCACCTCACTCTGATCTGGACTGTTGGCATAGTGGTCTGCAGCCTGCCTCCAATCTTGCCCTAAGAACCTTTATTAACCCTCCACAGGGCTTACATAAATGTAAAATTCTTCAGTGATCTGTCCTGTTGAGCTAAATGCATTCTACCTTCTGACTCTGGCATGCATGCACAGCTGTCCATAATGTGGCCTCCAATCTACCCCTCGAGCTTCAGCTTCTGTTTTTCAGTAGCGTCACCTCACCCGAGTACTTCTACATCCAGGTCTTTGTTTATCGCCTTTCCTTCTTTGTGAACTACTCTTCCCACTGTCTGTTCACGTGAAAACCTCTTCCTCAACACCATCCTCAAGCCTCCACCAAAAACACTTGGTAATCCATCTGCTTGCACCAGGATGTGGTATACTTCTCTTTAAGTCCATGTAGTAAGACCCCCTATATATGAAGCTTGAAGGTGCAAGCTCTCAAAGATGCTAATGCATGTTCCATCAGCGTCAGGAGTGAGCGACATTGCAGCTTGCCCTCCATCTCCTGCTGCTGACGGTCCTTCAGCTCTACCGTCTCCCACCTCCTCTCCCACCTGCAGTCAGTCACTCTTCCTGCCTGTTCACTCAATGCCAGCCCCTGTATGTCAGCTGTTGTACTATACCACTGTACTTTTCAAGGTACTGTACTGTAAGATTACAATTAAAAAAAAATTGTGTTTGTTTTCTTTGTATCACTTGTGTGAAGAGTATTATAAACCTACTACATTATAGTACTCTATAGTCGACTGTGTTAGTTGGGAACCTAGGCTTACTTTGTAGGACTTATGAACAAACTGGACTTATGAATGCCCTCTCGGAACAGAACTCATTAGTATAGAGGAAACTTACTGTACTGATTTATCAATTCTTCTCTAACACAATTTAGGATATATATAGAGTGTTTGTGTTTATATAAAACACACACACACATATATGTCTTTCACTTCTATTACTATTAGTCTCTAATAAAGATTGGAAGCATCAGTCCTGTGTTTTTACCTTCGTACGAGGAACTTCCACATGGATGTTTAATAAATACTGGTTGAATTAAACAGAGTTGCACTGAAATGGCAGGATGTAGAAGAAGCAATCCCCAACTGATGGGTTCTTCAAGACACAAAAAGACTTGGGCAGTCTCGACAGTTTCTCCTCGTTCAAGAGTATTTGTCCTGCTTGAATGAATGCCCAGCTGAATTTCTGTGCTCGTGATTCATTCAGATCATGTTCTTTACCCCTAGATAATTCTCCTGGTTATTCAGCAACATCCTTAACTGGATCAAATATCTGATGACGCAATCTTAAAGTATCCTCTCGTACATAAATAGCTACAAATGTCAATGGAATTTCAGTGACAGTTGTATGTTAGGACTTGAATCAGGAGGAGTCAGGAGGCCTCAGTTGCAGCCTCAGAAATATCATTAAATTGCCTGGAACAAGGATATTGGGACTCAGTTATTTCATTTCTGTGCCTCTGTACACAGCAAAAGCAAGATAATTGGATAGCTAACAGTGTGATGCCTTGGGATCTCATTCGGGCTCTGGATCAGTGGTCTGCCATCCTGGCTGCCCATTAAAATCACCTGGGGGGTCTTTAAAAATACGACTGTCTGCCTGACCCCAACCAACTGATGATCTCTGAGCTTATCCCCCAGACATGAGAATGTCTGTAAGCTCCCAAATTCATTCTAAAGGTCGAAAACCTCTGCTCTAGATGGACATTTCTCAGATGTTAATTGCACACAAATTTTATCTGGGCATCTTTGCGGAGTTTGATTCCTTAGGTCAGAGGAGCAGCCTGGGATTCAGCATTTCTAACAAGCTCCCAAGTGATGCCAGTGGACCATCCTTTAATGAGTAAGACTCATTTGATCTACGTTCCTTGAAGAGCTATTCCCGGATAGAATCATGCAACTCGCTATAAGCTGCGTTACCAGACCTAATAGGTGCCTCTGAGATTCAGGTGCTAGCCACCCTTCAGACTCTGCGGAGCAACATGGAGTGTCTCATTTCAGAAGAACCTAGGAAATGATCCAGGAGGCAATCGAGATAAGAGATCTAAACAGAACTACCAACAGAAAAGATGTTTAAGAGACTGTTGTGGAATAGAAACACTGGGTGCAGGCTAGCTTAGGGCTATAAATTATAAACTTGCCAGCACATTCCCAATACCCAGAGTCTCAAGTTCCTAGCACCGCCCCCTCCCAATTATCCAGACAATGCAGTAATTAATTCAAACAACACTAACTGATCATTCATTGTGCTAGTCATTTACTCACTGTCTCGCAGCTCCAAATCCACTCTGCTACGCAATTCTGGGACTGGGACCCTGCAAATCACATTTCTCTTTTGCTTGCTGGCTCTAGGGGAGTGAGCTTGATCCCTGTGTCTCAGCTTGCCCACAACTGTCCCCACTGCAGCACTGAATGGCCCACATCCCAGGAAACCCCTTAGTTTTGGGTAAACCAGGATGGTTAGGTATTCTAACTGGCTTGCCTTGTGTATGTGTGTGTTAGTTGCTCAGTCATGTCCCACTCTTCAGGATCCCATAGACGAAGCCCGCCAGGCTCCTCTGTTCTTGGGATTTCCCAGGCAAGAATACTGGAGTGGGCTGCCATTTCCTCCTCCAGGGGATCTTCCCAACCCAGGGATCAAACCCCGATCTCCCACATTACAAGTGGATATTCTTTACCATCTGAGCCACCAGGGAAGCCCAGGCTTGCTGTTAGGTTTTGCAACCAGGTGACATTAGGGGGAGACTGGAAAGTAGGGGCAAGGGCTGTCTTCTTCCTGGTCTTGTCATGCCGGTCACTGCTACTCCAGCTAGAGACAGGTGTCAGCAGCAGCAGCAGCAGCAGCAGCAGCAGCAGCAGCAGCAGCAGCAGCAGCAGCAGCAGCAGGCCTCAGCCTCCTGCTCCTTCCACACTCTAGATATGGCCTCCTTGCTCCACTCGGATGCCAGGGCCCTCCTCAGAGGCTCATGGAAAGCTCTCTGGGGGAAGTGTTTAACAAAATGAAAAGAGCAAGGGCATTTCAGGTAGAGGGAGTGCCTCACGCCACAGGATAGGAAAGCGGAAGAGTACAGCATGCTCTGGGGATAACTGCATGGCCAGGGTGAGAATTATGGGCAGAGAAGTAGCTGAGAGTCTAGTCCTTAATGAATCTTGTCCCTAATCTCCTAGGGACTAGGAGGAGATAGCTATGACAAAATACCACAGATGCGGTGACTTAAGCAACAGAAATTCATTTCTCACAGCTCTGGGGGCTGGGAAGCCCTAGACTAAGGTGCAGGCTTATTCGGTTCCCATGGAGAACACTCTTCCTGGCTTGTAGATGGCGGCCTTCTTGCTGTGTTTTCACATGGCAGAGAGAAGAGATCCTGGTGTCTCTTCCTTTTCTTATAAGGACACTAATCTCATTGTGTGGGCTTCACCCTCGTGACCTCATCTGAACCTAACTGCCTCTCAAAGACCTCACTTGTTATTACTATCAGACTGGGGTGGAGGGCGGTGTCAGAGCTTGAATATACAAATATTGGGAGAGTAGAAATGTTCAGTCCATTGCAGAGCTTCAGGCTAAGTAAGATGTTTAGACTTTTTCCTGAAAACTTTCAGCTTTTAAAAAAGATGTTTTAAAGCAGCCATTATATGGTTATATTGTCATGCATACAAGAGGCTCCCAGGGAGCCAGGTGGGAAATTGAGAAGGAATGTTGACACCTGTTATATGTAGGGCAGAGACAGAGATGCAGAGATAGGGAATGGACAGGTTGGGGGTGTGAGTGGAATCAACTGGGAGTTTGGGACTGACATATATAGACGGCCATGTATAAAATACTGGGTGTGCCAAAAATTTCCTTCAGATTTTTCCATTAAACCTGAAAGAACCTTTTTGGCCCCCTCAGTAGATGGCTAGTGGGAACCTGCAGTGTAGCGCAGGGAGCTCAGCTCGGTGCTGTGATGCCCTAGAGGCGTGAGGGTGGTGGTGAGAGAGCGGTGTAAGAGGGAGGGGATATATGCATACACATGGCTGCTTCACTCCGTTGCAGAGCAGAAACCAACACACCCTTGTAAAGCACCTATACCCCAAATTAAAAAAAAAGAACTCTGGCCTTTAAGTAAGATTTTGCTTAATTCTATAGACCAGAAATCCATGGTCCCATGTTGCAAGAAACAGATGATGCTTTAAATAAAGACCCAGGATATGAATTTGAATCTAGGTCGGTTATTACTTCACGCACCCAGGGATGAATACAACACACATGCACACGTAGACACCCACCCACACACACATGCACACATAGACACACACACACACACACATGCACACGCATGCACCAGAGAGAGCCAAGACTATTTGGTTGAAAGAACAGAATGGTTTCTTCTAAGGGCACATTAGGAGAAGGCAATGGCACCCCATTCCAGTACTCTTGCCTGGAAAATCCCATGGATGGAGGAGCCTGGTGGGCTGCAGTCCATGGGGTCACGAAGAGTTGGACACAACTGAGCAACTTCACTTTCACTTTTCACGTTCATGCATTGGAGAAGGAAATGGCAAGCTACTTCAGTGTTCTTGCCTGGAGAATCCCAGGGATGGGGGAGCCTGGTGGGCTGCCGTCTATGGGGTCGCACAGAGTCGGACACGACTGAAGCGACTTAGCAGCAGCAGCAGCAAGGGCACATTAACTGAAGCATCTTTGTCATGAAGGAGGAACATGCTATACATAATAGACAGTTATACAACCGGGAAGTCACCAGAAAGCATGATCCACACTTTATAGCAAGTGGAAAAGAAAGTGGAAGTGTTAGTTGCTCAGACATGTCCAACTCTTTGTGACCCCACCAGGCTCTTCTGTCCACGGAACTCTCCAGGCAAGAACACTGGAGTGGGTTGCCTTTCCCTTCTCCAGGGGATCTTCTGATCCAGGGATTGAACCTGGGTCTCCTGCAATGCAGGCAGATTCCTTGCCATCTGAGCCACCCAGAAAGCCCTAGCAAGTAGGGGACCCAGAAGCCACTTGGAGGGTGAAGATTCCTGAAAAGAAAGAATTCACAAGTGAGACATGACCCTTTTCCTGGGCAAGAGATAGATAACAATTAGAAATTCACAGGCAACTGAGACAGAGAGGAAATTTCTGGCAGTTGGGGGGAAGGTGTACCACAGGCTCCAGATGTCTTTATAATCAGAATTTCCAGTGGTTTTGGGAAAATGCTTTCAGGGAGTGAAAGGCTAGTGGGAGGCTAGAGTCGCTTAAATGGACTTTTTCATATTTTTTTTTTTTCAATTAAAGTCTGAAAGCCAGCCTGTAAGCCTGAAGTGCTGGAGGTCGTTAACCACCGAGGAAAGGCAGTTAAGGGACATGTGTGTCCAGACCACAGTGTCACAGTGAATGCAGGGCCCAGATCTAGAATGTCTGAACCACAGGGCCCTGCTTGATGCCGAAAGGGGCCATTAGGAAACCCATCAAAGAAAATGTCACTTTACACAGTGAAAGGCAGGCACTGGGAACACACTGTCCCCAGAGAGGGTGGAGGCCGTAGAAGGAGCATTGACACGCTCTCAAGGCCACCTTTCCTGACTGCGGTCGTTCCGAGCGGCCATTACTGATGTTTTAGTCTTCTTCCCAGGAAATAATTAAGATGATCCTGCAACGTCCTGCACGAAGCTGTAAACATAACGGTGCAATTGTCCAGGAGATGCGTCAGCATCCCCATCCGAGACAACCCTGGGGAAATTCAGTTGACTGTAAGTCAGAGAGGAGGCCACAGTGTTACATAAGTAGAGAAAAAAGTGGCTACAGGCTTGAGCGTGGAAAAACAGAGAATTAAGGAATTGCTTTGTCTTGATTACTCATGGAGTGACTTCAGAGCTGATGTTACACTCTTAGAGGGATGGTGATGAGCTGAGAGGACCGGGGGTGTTCAGAGTGGGAGAGAGACACCCAGGAGCCTCCAACTCTGTGCATCAAACCATGATGGGCTGTCTTGTGAAAGAGAAATTGGACCTGTTCAGAGAGGCCCCAGAGCGGAGAAGCAGAGGAGATGAGTGGAATTCTAGGGAGACGGATTTCAGGCTGATGAAAGGCAGACGTTTGGAACAGCCAGGGCTGAGCTTTCCGACTGTGGGTTCAGCTGCCTTGGTTACAGCGAATCTAAAAAGGGTTCAACAGAGAAGAACACAGGTCCCATTCCTCTGCCCACATCCTCCCATGCGGTGGCTCCTCTTCACTTTCTTCATAGCACTTCTCAGCTGGAACTGTCTCGTTTGATTACTGGTTGACTTGCTGATGGTCTCCCGTTCAGTAGAAGGTAAACTCTGTGAGAACGAGTACCATAGTTGTCTTGCTGACTTCTGTGTCCCAAGAACACTAAAGAGTGCCGGGCACACGGTAGGTGCCAGTGAATATTGGTGCAATGACTGAAGGAATGCTAAGAACGAGACTAAAGCACTGTTTGAAAGACAGTGCTTAGAATTAGCTTTCAATTCCACTCCTGGGCAAATACCCTGAGAAAACCATAATTCAAAAAGACACATATACCTCAATGTTCCCGGAGTAGGAAATGGCAGCCCACTGCGGTATTCTTGCTTGGAAAATTTCACGGACAGAGGAACCTTTCAGGGTAGAGTCCAAGGGGTCGCAAAGAATTGGACGAGACTGAGTGGCTGAGCACACACCCCCTAGTGTTCCCTGAAGCACTATTTACGGTAGCCAGGACACAGGAGCGGCCTAAATGTCCATCAGCAGAGGAATGGAGAAAGAAAATGTGGTGCACGTGAACGACGGAATATTACTCAGCCAGAAAAAGAAAAAAAATTTGGTCATTTGTACCGATGTCAATGGACCTAGAGTCTGTCACACAGAGTGAAGTAAGTCAGAAAGAGAAAAACAAATCTTGCGTATTAATGCATATCTATGGAATCTAGAAAAATGGTAGAGATGAACCTATTTATAGGGCAGAAATAGAGATGAAGATGTAGAGAACGGACTTGCAGACCCAGGGGAAGGGGAGGGCGGGATGAATCGGGAGAGGGGCTTTGACATATATATATACTACCATCATCAAACAGCTAGCTAATGGGAAGCTGACGTATAGCACCGGGCGCTCAGCTCGGTGCTCTGTGATGATCAAGATGGGCAGGGAGGAGGCTCAAGAGGAAGGTGATATATACACACAGCTGATTCACACACAACTAATACCACATTGTAAAGCAATTGTGCACCAATGAAAAAAAAATTTAAAAAGAGAAAACAAAAAGCCCTCAAACTTTAACAAATGCATGTTTTTCTTGCAGGGAATCTCATAAGGGACCCCAATATAGAAAAGTGACTACTGTGGTATTTTGAATGCATGCATTTATATCAGAAGTTCCAATATAAATCAGTTAGTTAGTTTTATTTACAATGAGTCACTGATTATAATATAATCTATTAGATTGTTTTGATAAACATAATAAAACCTTTGAAATCAGGCTACCAGTAAACTGAGAAGGTAATTTACTCCTCCAGTGTTCTCAACTTTGCAGAATACTGAGAAAACCCGGATTCATGTATAGAAGTAGCTGCAAATGATTCCGGTCTCCAATACCTCATCTGGCAATCTCAAGATAATTCTTCAATTAAATGGATACAGGAGCTTGAAAAGGGAGTAGTTAGAAAATTGAGCTTGGGAGTCAAATCTCTTACAGTTTGTAACAGTAAGTTGTACCTTTTATCATGCATTAAGAAGTCAGACAGAAGAGGCGAAGCTTAGAATAAGTGCCAACTTTAGTTACTTTGATGTGTGACATTATCATGACTCTGATGAGTTCCACAATTGGTTATAATTGCACAGCCAACCATCGGGCCATGGTGGAAGTCAAGTACCTTCTCTTGCCTGGTTCTTAAGCAAACATAAGACTGTGCTTCTGTGCTATGGAACTGTAATTTCACAGACGTAGATGCTCAGGCAGAAATTAATCTTGGAAAAAAAATCAGTGCTAAGATGCAACCTTCATAACCAATGACTCATTTTCAATAAGTTCTGATATGGATGCATAACTATGGGGAGAAGAGTTCTCAAAATTGCATGAAAGTGATCTGTGGCAAGTTAATGGATTTGTGGATAAAATTTGATATGCAGCATATATTTAAGTTGTGTGTTGTTCTTTTAAATGAGCCTCAACGAATCAAATATATATGGAAATAAAATTTGAATTAAAAACTTTGCAAGAGTCCTGCAGCACTTGGACTTACATGCCAAAGCCAAATGTAAGGATTCCTTATGAATCTAAGACAGTTTTCCCAGACTGTCTGGGCTGTGGTCATAACCTTCATGACACCTGCGAGGACCACACAGGTTGCAGAAATGAGGGGAGACTGCAATGGGCCTAGTTGTGGGTGTGAACGTGAGCCTGGTTGTTATAAACACCCAAGTAAACAAAAACCTCCAGCTTCTCTGTCCCAAAGGTTACTGGTGTGGCCAAGGTGTTTCTACTGTAATGGACCTAGTAGATGGGCACACAGATGGGAAGATGATGGCCAACGGTGGATGGAGAGCCACCAGCCCCCAAACCTTCATTTCACAGAGATGATCGTGAATGCTAATTTTTGTTTATCAAAAGTGGGAGAAACAGTTTCCCTCACCCAATTTTAGCAACCATCCAGTTGCCAGATATGAAGTATCATCCTGTTGTTTATTAGTGACTGCAAAATATCAGATTATAATGTTTGCTGTGCTGTGCTTAGTGGCTCCGTTGTGTCTGACCCTCTGCGACTCCATGGACTGTAGCCCGCCAGGCTCCTCTGTCCATGGGGATATTCCAGGCAAGAACACTGGTGTGGGTAGCCATTCCCTTCTCCAGGGGACCTTCTCAACCCAGGGATTAAACCTGGGTCTCCTGCACTGCAGGCAGATTCTTTACCATCTGAGCCACCAGGGAAGTCTATCAGATTATAATAGCTACCAACATTTATGAAGTGCTTACTATATGCTAACTATCTTCATAATCAATAATATTCATAATATACAAATTGATGTATTCTTTCTGGTGATCTCAGAATCCCCTCTTTTTTTTTTGGCTACACAGTGTCACTTGCAGGATCTTAGTTCTCCCACCAGGGATCGAACCCTCACCCCCTGCAGTGGAAGCGCAAAGTCCTAACCACTGGACAACCAGGGAAGTCCCAGAATTCCGATTTGCTTAAGTATCCTCATTTGCTTAAGTATCCTCGTTTTACAGAGAAGGAAACCGAGGCACACAGCTGGTATGCCGTGAAGCCATGACTCACACCCTTACAAGCCGGCTCCAAAGCTTAAACTTTTAATTACTTAAAAAAAACATGAAGAGATCCTGGGAGGGAAATAATTCCAGGAGATAGTGTTGAGTCTCAGAATATCTTAGAAAGAATCCCAGACTTAATAGAAATCTCCAAAATTTGGTAAAGTTTGCAAAAGCCAAGTGCCATGCCACTGATGTATAACTCTATTATTTGATTGATATGTAGTTATATTAATTTATAGTCAGTTGTCATCATAGTCTATGGTGAGATCTTTTTTCCTTTTCATGAAACTTACTTCCAAATTTATCATTTGTGCCAAAGGGCAAACAGACTCACTCTCCATTATTTTGCTATACAACTGACACCACCTGAAAGCTTTTACTGTTGAATGAAGGACGCACATATAAATTTAAATACAGCATAGAATTTTGAGATATGCAGTGAGTAGAAACAAGACGGACCGTGAATGAATGAGTGAGTATGGGACAGTAAGAACATATATTTAGGAGACAAACTGCGGTTTTGCTACTGAGTGGTTGTATAACCTTGAGCTGTTCATTTCACCTCCAAGTCTCAGTTTCCTGAGCTGAGAAATGGGGATAGTGTAGCCGAATAGTCCTGCTGGGATAATGAAACAAGCATATTTTAAGTGTTGGTTACATAAGGGCCCTTACATGTTAGAGCTTTTCTTCCCACATCAATCTTTCTCATGAATTTGATTAAAATAACATCATATATCCAGTACATAAAATAAGTCAGTATCTTATCAAATATTGTGACAAGGAATTGGAAGCTCTGATGCAGAGTTTATAAATATCTGAATAGAAGATTGTAAGGATGAGGCTATTTTATTTCAGATCCCGTGCCTCCAGCCTTGCCAAAACTCCAACCAGTTTAGAGCAGTGAGTAAAAATGGACTTTTTCTTCCATTCTTGACTTTTGAATTGGTGGGGGGGTGGGGTGCCACTGGAGAATTCATACAAAGTCCACCCCTACTGTTTGTTTTTCTGAGTCACAGACAAAATGTCTAAGATTCCAAAAGTCAAAGGGGAAGAACAGGGACACTGGGCCCAAACAAATGACAAAGTACAAAGTCAAAAGGGCATTTAAAAACTTCCATGTCTCGGAACAATGAGCACAGGGTTTTCAGACAAGCTCTGGCTGTGGGACCCTTCTCCTTGGACAGACAAGGGGCAGATTTTGGGAGTCTGTGCCTCCCTGATGGAGTCAAAGGGAGGGGGCTCAGAATATGCTAACAGTAAACAAGGGCCCTGGGACCAGCACCTAAGCTTGGTTGGAGTACTCACCTGGGTCCCTACCTGTATCTACCTGCTTCCTGTGCCAAGTCCTGCTGCGACTGACCTAATGAGCTATTACCCCTTCCAAAGAGTGCACCCCTCATTGCAGTGACCTCACAAAGAGCTCTTACGGCCGCCAGCCTTCTTCTGTTGAATCTCGTGCGTGCACAGTGGAACCGGTGGTGATGTGAGTTAGTTCTAAATTCAGCAGGTAAATGAAAGACATGTCTGATGCCATCCAACCGGAATGAGTGTTTTTCAGTCACTCTGACTGACATTTCCCATCTGACTCCTTTCAAAGCAGGATGTTTTCCGGTAAACACACATGGGCACCCACCCACACACACCACCATTGTCTGCCTCTTTCACTGCCTACACCTGTGAGCAGCTGGGATGCCTGGTGGCAACTTTTAGGAGCAGAGCCATGGTTTCCTTCCGGCCCAGGCAAAGCCCAGAGGACAAGGAAAGTACATTTTTTCAAAGCTATCAATGGCCATCTCCACCCTAATTACATCTCTGCTCCCCCAGCTAATGAATGCTCCCCAGGCCCTGAATGGGGTGCTAGTTTCCCCCAGGTGAGCATTCTCCAGGGCTGGGGTAGGGGAAGAGTCCCCACTACCACCAGGAACATCTAAACCCAGGCACCTAGAGGATGTGGAGGCAGCTCTGCTGACCTATTCACATGGTCTCCTAGAAAGAGAGACCTCTGGGAGGTATCTGCTGGAGCAGAAAGAGGAGCCTGAAAGCAGAGACGTTCTAATAGCTTAAGGCTCTACCATTGCTACTAGTTCTGGGAAAAATCCACCAGCTCTCCTTGAGCTTCAGTTTTCTCATCTATCAAGAAATGAGATAGATGATAAAGTGGGGAGCGTTAACCTGTCTTCTCTGTCTGACCCAGTTCTGCATCCAGCTCTCTGCAACAAGGTTACCACTGAGTAAGACTAAGTTCTGGGTCAATGGGCTTGTGAATAGCTCATGTTATCAATACTTTCCATCTTCTGGCCTGATGGAAAGTCAGGCCATTTCTGATCTCAGGTCCTTGGCTCCTGGTCTCTGTGGTGGCTCAGTTCAGTTCAGTTCAGTTCAGTTCAGTCGCTTAGTCGTGTCCAACTCTTTGCAACCCCATGAATCACCACACACTAGGCCTCCCTGTCCATCACCAGCTCCCGGAGTTTACCCAAACTCACGTTCATAGAGTCGGTGATGCCATCCAGCCATCTCATCCTGTCGTCCCCTTCTCCTCCTGCCCCCTATCCCTCCCAGTATCAAGGTCTTTTCCAATGAGTCAACTCTTCGCATGAGGTGACCAAAGTATTGGAGTTTCAGCTTCAGCCATCAGTCCTTCCAATGAACACCCAGGACTGATCTCCTTTAGGACGGACTGGTAGGACACACACAAATCTCGGGCCCGGGACCAGTCTTGCTCCCTGGGTTCACTCCCCCTTCCTCTCTACTCTAGGCTGTGTCTAGGGTCTAGTGCATGCTCAGTTTGCAGTGGTAAACTGGACACAGCCTGACCTCCCCATGGATTTATCAGCCAGCATTCCTGGATCGCCCCCCATTCTCCCCTTTTGGGTGCTGGGGGCAGAGAGGAGAGTGAGATGGTCTCTGTTCTTGAAGACCCTAGAGAGTGAGCCAGATGGGCGAACAGGCACGGATGAAGCCTTGGGATGCACATCAGTGTCAGGCGAGGCACAGGGGTGGGAGGCTAGGGCAGGTGGTCTGGGAGGCTTCAAGCAGGAGCCTGGACAAAAGCGATTTGTGGGGAAGGAAAGCTGGGGAAGCATTCCAGGCAGAAGAAGACACCAGCGCGCATATGTGCAGACAGACGGACCCACTCCAGGAGTTTCAGGACGTGTGTATACAGTTTGCATTTGACAGAAGAGAAGACCAGACTCTGGGAGGTGAAGACCTGCCCACTCTCCCAGCCAGTAGACACAGCCAGAGCTCCTTCTAGAACCCACTCTGCTTCTCCCAGAAGCAGAGCAGTCAGCACTGCCAAGGGCGCTGTCACTAAAGTAAAGCAGACGTCACTGGTGCCTTCGCCACAAAGCCCGTTAGACTGGGGATCAATGAGCTGTTGTAGGAGCCCTTTCTAAAGAGGACAAGGATGGGTTATAGCTAGAAGCAAAACAAGCCCGCAATGCCCTGGGGTTTGCATTCTACCCTCCATGATCAAAAAGGGTCAACCAAGGGCAATCAACTCAGGTTACCCAGAGGGGAGAGGGTCTCCCCTTCTCACTTTTAACACATTCAGCCCCTATGCTCCTGCCTCCTCTTCTTCTGCTGACCTCTCAGGAAGGCACCAGCCACTCCTCGGAAGGGGTGGTACCATCAGCTCCTGCTCCCAGGTGAACAAGGCATGTTAGAACCTGAAACCTACAGAGGCTGGCACTGTGCCACCATCTGCTTCCCGGCCTGAATGCAGGCTTTAGAAGCTCTGATGCTCTCAGGGTTTTCTCACTAATCTTCTTATCTGGATATTTATACAACATTCTGCAGAGCTGACTTGCCTCACGCTTGTATAAAAGAGCAGATATAACAACGTCAGCATTTCAAGTACATATTTCCAATTCCCCCTCCCCAAGGCATTCTGAGCAGCAGCTGGGTGGGATGCAGAGAGCCCAGGAAGGCGGACCAGGCTCTGGTCCCAGGTCCATGGCGTTATCGCACATGACATTCAGCTTGGGGGTCTGCCAAGCAAAACAGGAAAGGACCGGAAGGGGTGGAATGGTAGGGAAATAACATTTGTTAAGGAAATAACATTTGTTAAGGGCATTGTATGCACAGGTAGACACGATTCTGATTCTGCAGCAAGGAAACCAGGGACCAGGAGACGCTAACTCATTTGCTGAGGTAATGCATCTCAGGAGATCTGTTCACTGGTTGATTCCTGGATGACTTCTGCATTCTTTTTGCTGAAAACTTGCCTCATTAAAGTCAGAAGTAGACCTGGATCCCTCACTCTTCTACATCAGTCAATAAAGGTGCCCATTCATTCACAAACTGGTTTCCCAGGCTGAATGCGGGCCGCTTCCTCTGCTGGGTCCCCGCCCCTCAGGAGCTCCATGGTGAGAACTAGGATTCGGAGGCAGAGGAAGAGCACCTGTGAGTGACCCGCCGTCCACCAAGAGGATGTGCCTGGGAGCTAGCGCTCTGCTCTCAGTCTGCACTGACTCTCTCGAGGCCCAAGGAGGCACAGATCATTATCATGCCTGCTTTGTAGTTGAGGACTTTGAGGAATCAGAGACGCCTTGTAACTTGCTCAAGGTCACATGTCAGTAAATAATCAAACCAAGATCCAAGCCCCAGTCTGTCTGACATCAAAGTCTGTTTTCTTAAATTTATATTAAAAAAAAATGCTATGTGTCTCCCATTCAAAGATGGATGGGAGTCATGGAAGGTTTCCAGGAGGAGGTGATCTCAGCTGAGTGCAGACAGTTGGTTTGGGGTCAGCCAAGGGAAGGAAGAGGAACATCAGACATTCTGTAAGATTGCAACCAGAGACTGGAGAACAGGAACAGAAATCTCTGAGTCTGGACAAGAAAGCGGGACTCAGGCAAACAAAACATTTCCTGCTGTGCAAAAGAGACTGGAGTGTATCTGAAAGGCAATAGGGAGCCAAGAAGAAATTCATTCAAAGAGGGAGTTGATCTGATTTGCATTTTAGGGAGGTCACTCTTGCTGCAGTGGGGATTGGACGGAGCTAAGGATGGAGGCAGAGAAATCAGCGGATGCTGTTAAGACTTCTGAGCAATTACAAAGTCAGAGGCAGCAGGGACTCGAACTGAATTCTGATACATGAAAGGTGTGTTGTTTCTTGCAAGAAACACATCTGAGAGATAGTCCCAGCCTTATCATAGCTTCGTGTCTAACTGTGCCTCCCGCTGCCCCACCACTGTTCCCCCTGGTGCTCCAAATAAGCAGGAATGATGGCAGGCTGGGGTTTGGGAATCAGGATTGAGGCTGGGGAGGAGTGGCAGGGGATCAGGCCGTGCAGACAAACACGCCTGTGTCACAGCCACTTCATCCCACTAAACTGTATGTTCAGGAGACCTTCCGAGCATCCATCGGAGAGAAGATACAGTGCGGGACTTCCCTGATGGTCCAGTGGCTGAGACTCTGCACTCCCAATGCAGGGGACCAGGGTTTGATCCCTGGCCAGGGAACTATATCCCACATGCTGCAACTAAGCGTTCGCACGATGAAATGAAGATCAAAGACCCTGCATGCTGCAAGCTAAGCTCCAGTGCAGCCAAATAAACGAAATTTTAAAAAGTGAAATAAAGACTGCAGTGCAATGACCTGGACCAAAGCACCTTGGGCTCCATCCCCTATTTGCTCTCATTTCCCCAACACCCAGAAAACAGTTAATGGATACCTATGTTTTTTTTTTCATGTTTAGTTCTTCTCGCATAAATTTCCTTAAGCCCCTGGCAGCAATTACCACTTGTCTGCTAGCACATACCCACCGACGACAAAGGGAGCGAACAATAGCAAATAGATATTAAGGGGAGAACTTGAAAACTGTCGATGTGCTTCATCTGACAGCCCGTTGTTGGGTTTTGTTTTGAGAGTAGGAGGGGTGCTTGTTCATGGGCACATTTTCTCTGGGTTGTGATTGGAGAGCAAGCATATAATAGAGTCATATTTTCTGTGGGTAAAATTGTTGCTGGTTCTCGAGACAGAATGGAATCTATCAAAAGTTGCAGGTGTTCTGCTCTGAGCCCCCGGGTATCCAGAGCTGCTGTTGCCAGAATGAGCCTGAGTTTTCTGCTCAGGTCCTTGGATCACATTATTTCCTGGCACTCCTGGCCTGTAGCATCTCATGGCCTTTACCTGAGCCCAGACCTCCCAGTCCCAGCAAAACGACTTGGACCTGGTCAATCCAGCCCAGGGCAGGGCTGGGAAAACCACATCTAGCGTCAGTCAGAACCAGGGGTCTGGGTGGATGGGCAGAGGATGCTGTGGAAAGAGCCCTGGTTGGGGAGTTAAAAGATGTGGTTCTATTGGTACCAAGTGACTCTGGGCTTCCATTTCCCCACCCCTAAAAGATGGCGATCCCAAGAAGGGTGCAGGGAACCAAATGACTTCAAAGTTCTCTTCCAGAAATCGAGGGTGATGGGAGGAACTGCCTCCTCCTTGAACCACTGGGACAGGGCAAGAGCAAGCACTCAGGGTGGTCCAAGGAGGACTCCTTCCTGCACTCTCCTGCCACCAGCCAAGAAGACGGGGCTGGCACGGCAGAGGCAATGATGCTGGGGCAACCCTGGGAGAAGCCGATGGGAGTTAGCCTTTCTGACGGGGCATCCAGTGTGAAAGAGAAGGAAGCCTCCTGTCTAACTCAGTGCCAGTTTTCAAAAACAAAAAACAGAAACAACAAAAAGAAAGGTCTCTCTGTAAACCCCACGCCTCTTATTCTAGAAGATGCAGACACGTTGGAAGATGTAAATCGGGGTTCTCAGCTTCAGTACTATTGACTTTTTTGGACTGGGTACTTCTGCATTGTGGGGGCTGTTCTAAACCTTGTAGGATGTTCAGCAGCATCTCTGGCTTCTCTCCAGGAGATGCCAGAATCTCCCGCAGTCGTGATAACCAAAAATGTTTCCAGACATTGCCATATGTCCCCTGGGGGAGCAAAACAATCCACAACACAGAGCTACTTCTTGCCGGGAGACAGCGTGAGGAACTCCGCCCGTGGCAAAGGTCATGAGGAAGGAGGCTTGGCATTAGACAGAGGTGGGATCGAGCCTCAGGAGACCCCCTGTTCCCGAGCATCTACCCCCAAAACCAGAGTCTGCCTACTTTACTGTTTTATGCTCTCGCCTGCACCTCTGACTTTACGGGGGGCTGACCCTCACCACCTCTTTCGGAGAAGGAGTTAACTTACAGCTCCAAGTTAATAAAAATTCCTGGGCGTGACAAGAGTGTTTCAGCTTACAAACTCCTCTGAAGGTTCTCTAGCCTGCCTAAGCAGGTTCGTCCAGCCACATGTGATTGTTTACAGCCTCCCAATCGTGAGAGGCATGAGATGCTGTAAACTTTCTAAATACAGATTCTTTTGAGAAGTCAAAAAACTATTAGTATACCCACTATAGTATAGTGGGTTGACTAGAAATTATATTAGTGAAGGGTTTTTCATTTGTTGAGCCAATATTTGCTGCTAAATCTCCATATTCCCTGCCCTTATAATGAATATAACTAGCATATGGGAGAAATAAGTATTAACCTTTGATATTAATCATGTTAAACCTTAGGCTAAGTAAATTCCTTTTCTTGATCATAACCCCCTGCACACTCACCCTGTAGGAATGCAACTTTATCTGGTGCCTTCCGAGGGTGCCGCCTAGTTTAAGAAAAAAATCACCCCTGGAAAAAATAAGTTTTCTGGTTGACTGACCGTTATCAGAAAGGGCCATAAAATGTCAGCAGGCCTTATGGCCGGAAGATGATGTAAAACCCATAAGACCTTTGTATACATTTATATGAAGCACCTGATTTTGATAAAGGTCAGGTCTGCTGACCCCGCGTGACTCTGTATTCATCCCGACGTATAACAAAAAGTATATTAGCAAACCTGAAAATAAAACAGATCAGTTTCTGGAAAGACTGATTCCTCCACGTCGTTCTTTCTTTCCCCTTCTGGCTGAATTCCCATCTGGAGCGTGGATACTTGCCAAGCCTGCTAATTTTGCCTGGGCTTCTAAGATCTGACCGGGGAGGCCTCTCCTCTCCTTTGGGAGAACGGAAAGATGCCTGTGGCCTACGTAGGTGGTGCAAACTCCTTGTCTTGGAGTTTTATTGGTATTCCACGTAAACCAAGTTATTCAGCCTCTTTTTCTCCACTAATATTTCCTACTACACTATCCTTTTCTAATCTCTCTTTATATCTTTAATTAAATAAGTTCTTTCCTAGGACGCCTACTCCATCTCCCCTTCGAATTACCCTGGATCCACCAGGGCTGGACCCTGGCAACTTCTCTAAAAGGATGATCAGCCTTTTAGAAAACTCAGTTTGCGCATCTCCCAAATGGGATAACACCCGATCTGCTCTGTCCACAGAGTAATGGTGGGAAATTGAAAACAACAACTCAATGAGAAGTCCTGAGAAGTCCCATTTCCAAGGCTGAAGCCAGAGTGTCCACCTCCAGGAGTCAGATGAGACGCGCCAACCAGCTATCAGTCACCCTTGCACTGGGATGCACGCCAAGCACGAGATGTGTAGCCCCCAGTGCCCCTAGCCTGCACCAGTGACTCAGGCCTGGCTTGCAACACTTGCACCAAATCAGCTCAGCTTCTCTCCTGAGTTTCAGCAGAGTAAGGATGCTAGTCAGCCAGCCGGCCGTGCAAGCAGAGCGAGGAGCCCTGCCTCCATCCATCATCAAGTGTGGCTGCTTTTTAATAAGGAAAGCTGGGAGAGCAATGAAGCCCTTTGCCAAATAGGCTCAGTCCTTAATGAATCTTCTGGATACATAAAACCCTAGAAATCAGTGGAGCAGGAACTTTTTCTCTGAGTCTTTATCCTTGATCACTGTGGATTATAGTCTCCTATGAAACTCCAGTACTTTGGCCACCTCATGCAAAGAGTTGACTCATTGGAAAAGACTCTGATGCTGGGAGGGATTGGGGGCAGGAGGAGAAGGGGACGACAGAGGATGAGATGGCTGGATGGCATCACTGACTTGATGGACGTGAGTCTGAGTGAAGTCAGGGTGTTGGTGATGGACAGGGAGGCCTGGCGTGCTCCGATTCATGGGGTCGCAAAGAGTTGGACACGACTGATCGACTGAACTGAACTGAACTGAATAGTGGGGAAGAATATCTACAGGGGCAGCAGGGGGTAGGTCGATATTGGCTTAACCTTCTCCACTGGCCTCAGAATGACCTATGCTCCCCTTCCTATTGATGATTGGAGGCTGTTGACCACCTAATACAGGGGAAAGAATGGCAGGAGGCAGCTGGTGTCCAAGCATCCCCTATGTGAAGGCACAATGCTGGATATTACATGGGTTATCTCAATCCACACCCAAGTTCAGTGTACATTAGTGAAACTGTTAGTTGTTCAGTCTTGTCTAACTCTTTGCAGCCCCATGGACTGTAGTCCCCCCCCCCCCCCCCCCCCCCCCGGCTCCTCTCTCTATGGGGATTCTCCAGGCAAGAATACTGGAGTGGGTAGCCATTCCCTTCTCCAGGGGGTCTTCCCGACCCAGGGATTGAACCGGGATCTTCCACATTACAGGCGGATTCTTTACCATTTGAGTCACGGGGGAAACCCAATGTACATCAATGCCTACGATTTTATGGCCTAGGAACGGAAATACAGAAAGGTTAAGTGACTTTTCCGGGATGCCTAGGGAGTCAGCATTCACATTCAGGGCCGTCTGACTGCAAAACCATGTTTCTTTTCCTATCCCTGCTGCCTCCCAATAAGGATACAGTTCTCTCAACCAGTGGAAAAACCACTTCTGAATATTCACAAAGCTCTTGAGTGGACTCTTTAGAGGGGTTCTCCCTACAAAGTCAGTTGTCTTTATTACTGGTTGAGGTGCACGGTGTGGCCTGTACTGGTGCAGGTGTGTGGGTTGTGCACAACCATGCACCTATGTATCTGTGTGCATGCGCACACCCTGGAGCACGCTGTGCAGTGACGTAACTCTAGGGTGAGCTGGTGTAGTTGGCACGTAAGCAAGCGCATATGTGCTCAATGTGCATGCTTGGGGCATGCGCATAATCGCGCGCCTCTGTTCCTGAGGACCGCAGAACCCTGGGATGGAGAAGGATACCTCTGGACTCAATGGTGCACACGCCAGTGGGGTCGGGGAGGTGGTTTCTCTAAGGAGAAGCTGCAGAATGAGCAGAGGTGCTCGACATGCTGTACAGATGTGCCAAGCGGAAGACACTTGAACAAGCGTCCTCCGTGGATGGTTCGAATGGTGTGTGTGCACAGCTGAGTCAGCCGGGGCTGAGATCTGGGGACCTCTGTCGCACACATGGCCAGCTCCCATTTGTCATCAGCCTGGGATGAGCTTTCCCCTTATGGGGTTGTCCTCCCCTGCACGTGTGTGTTAGCTGGGGGCGGCTGATGTTCAGAAAGCTCTGTGCTGTCTCCTGGGCTGGGTGGGGCTGCTGCTTCGCCACTTCCCTCTGGTTGCTGGTCACCAACGGAAGCAGGAGGAACCTCTGACTCAGGGTCCTGCTGGGAAGACAGTCGAGTTAGGCAACTAGACGAGCAACGGGCATTCTTCCTCTAAGATGGAGAAGGGGAGGCGTGGAAGGGCATGCAGGCAGCAGAAAGTCTGGCCAAGGGAGAGATGTTTGTGGATAAACCAACTGGCCAAGGCAAGGAGCTTGGGAAGGTAGATGGGATGATGGGAGTGGGGAGGGAGGGATACTCTGAGATCCCCTCTGTGTACATGAGTACATGAGCATGACGTGCTCCTTGTCACGGCAGGGGGAAAGCTGAGAGTTAGCCAGCCCCAGACTGGAGACCCTGATCTGCTCCCAGATGGCTGTGGGACCTGGGGTTCATCATTTACCCTCTCTGGGTTTTGGTGTTCTGATTCTCTTTCTGATATGGTACATGGAATGACCCGGAACCAAGCCAGGACTTAGCAAGTGCTCAGTCAAGGTCAGCATCCTCAACAGCAAAGCACGGTCCAGCTCCTCCGGCTTAGGATCAAGGGTTTGTCGAGTGAGTGTTAAGGACAGTTCAGGTAACACCTGTGGGGGAACTGAGTCCTGGGAGTACTCTGAGCTCGGATCCTCTGCAGAATTCCCATAGGCAGCCGGGTAGACACCTTTCTACATCCCCCAAGGAACCCCCTCCAGGCTCGGCCCTACCCCATGTCCACACTTCTTTTTCATTTTAGGTCATCTACTCAGAGGAAGACACTGACCCACACACGTGGCATGTGTTAATTTGTGCAAGTAAGCAAACAACCTACAAAGGGGAAAACACAAACCTCTCTCTACAGATAAGGGAACCGCATCTCGTACCGGGAAATGAGAAACATCTGCAATGCCATCTCCGCCATAGCAAGACCCCTCTCTATACGCCTCTGTGTGGCCACCCTGCAGGGTCCAGCCTGCTGGTTACAGAGAAATGGCTAACGAAGATCTCTGTGCTGATAACCCAGGAGCAATTCCCTCTGTGCTCTCAGCTACAGATATGAATTTTGTTTAGTTCAAAGACCTCATTAACACCAGGGTTAGTGGAAGCAGCTTCACAGCTGGTTCATCTTCAAGAATCAAAGGCAGCCTTAGCCCCCCGGGCAGTTGAGGGCCAGGCAGCTCTGTGGGGCACCTTTGCAGCTCTCTGACCTCCCGGGTGCTTTGCGGCCATTGCGAGGGCCTCAAATGCCTTCCCTCCGGGTTGGATCAGGAAGAGAAGAAGAAGAGCTCTGTCCAGGAGACCTTTGGGCTCCCTCTAGGAATCTCCAGGGATAATATGCATCTCTGTTGATTCACCCAGGTCCTAATTTCTAGAACAGCATATACAGGTTGTTGAAGGTCGTGGCAACCATTGCCCCATGCTGGACACAGGGAAGGGGGTTGTAGGGAGACCAGTCCTGTCACTGACTGTGTGATCTTTGAGCCCCTGTTCAGCCACATGAATGAACTGATTGAGAAGTTCATCGAAGTCTCTTTCAGCTCTGATACTGACATGGCCCAGACTGTCTAGGAACTGAAACTGTCCTTGGGAGGATAAAACCCATTCATTCATGGAATTAGCATTCACTGAGTGTGTATGATGTGTTATTCATTGTGCCAGGTTTTAGGTGGCTGGGTCCACGTGCTTAAATACCCCTAACAGTTTTAAAAGGCATGAGATAAGGAGCAAAGAAAAATACTAGTGTGCTATTTATGTGAATTTCACCTCAATACAAGAAGTAATAATGGTCAGGACTTCCCTGGTGGTCCAGTGGTTAAGATTCCACGTTTCCACTGCAGGAGGCACTGGTTCAATCCTGATCGGGGAACTAAGATCGTGCACGCTGTGTGGTGAAGCCAAAAATTTTTTTGAAAAGAAGTAATCATGGTGAATGACTTGCCCCAGATCAAAAAGGTACAAAGGAGGTTCTCCACGTCTAGAAGCCGTGGCTGTGATTCCTAGTTCTGTCTGCAGCCCAGTACAGTCTAGCCCAACGTTCAGTGCTTGGTATGCATTCAGCAAAGATGTGTTGAAAGAAAGAGGGAAAGAAAGGAATCGGTGATGGGAAAGGGGAGGATGGAAGGAAGATAGGTCAGAAAAGAGGTGGGGGTGTCACTTTCTCAACTGAAGTTAAGTCAAGAGGTTAAGTGACTCACCCAGTCACACTGGGAGCAGTTGTCAATCTTAAGCATAGAACAAGGTCCCCATTAACTGGGGCTGCTAGGAAAAGGCCTCACGAAGGCAGAGTGAGTAAGAAGGTAAGGGTTGGAAATCAGCAAATCCAAAAATCACAGTCGGCAAAGAGAGGGACGATGTGAACCAAGGATAATGTGGGGGCGTTTTTTCTTACATATGTTCCTTACGTGCCATCAGAGGGACTTGGGGACAGCAGCGTGGGGTCATGGCATTAGCCTTCTGACTCTGCCACCTGCCAGCTGGGAGGAGAGGCTCTGAGGATGGCTTCGCTCTGCTCTCCTCATCTTTGACGTGGAGATTATGGTACCTATATTCTTGATTTTTTCTAAGGATGAAAAATCCTTACCTCATTAAGGATGCAATGAGGTAAGGCATAATTCCTGCTCAGTAAACACGAGCCCTTCCTTTCACTTTCTTCTCTGTAAGCAGAGATGATGGGGAGGAGAAGGGTAGGCTGCTCAGAGTTCTTGAACTTGAGATATGAAGTCACAGGATATGCACTGCCTTCATTTCTCGAGCTGCTCTCCTTTCTGGGACAGAGTCAGTCACGGCCTATGCAGTCAGATGCAAGGGATCGAATGCATCTCCTTCCTGGGGGGCATATACTCTACCCAGAAATGAGAACGAAATGCTGAAGTTATTAAAAAGCTTAGGCTGAGCACTTCTTGGCAATGGTAAACTTTTCTATATTGTACACAATGTGAAAGTTACTTGTTTCTAAGAAGCTAGACCACGGGTTGAGTAATTCCCCAGGTAGAATGATACGGTAGCTAATACCAGAATGGTGTAATCATAGCAGAGCCTTCTAAGACTTCTTGCTACACTGACGTTTTTACTGAGCTTTGATTCCATAGCACAAGTGCATTTTTTGCAGGATATACTTTTCCCTGTCACTATGACGTTCAAAGTTAGGGCTTCCTTGGTGCTCCATTGGTAAAAAAAAATCTGCCTGCAATGCCGGAGACTTGGATTCGATCCCTGGGCTGGGAAGATCCCCTGGAGGAGGAATGACAACCCCTCCAGTATTCTTGCCTGGGAAATCCCACAGACAGAGGAGCCTGGTGGGCTACGGTCCATGGGGTCGCAAGAGTCAGACATTACTTGGCAGCTAAACCACCACACCACCATGAAGTTCAAAGTTAGTCTGTCCTGTATACAGGTGCATGTCTGGTGAGGGAGATGCCAGTGGACCATTTATTCTATCAGCACTAATGAGTGTGTCCCAGTGACATTTCCCACACTCCCTTGGAAGTGGGGGGTGCAAGAATGAGCAGTTAAGTTGAGGCCTCCATCCTCAGGGGTTTACAGCCTCGGTCACAGAAAATCCAGGGCCCACACTCATGTACTACACGTGGGAGTCTGAACTAGCACCATCCTTCTGAAGCACAAGCTGTCCATCTGTATCAAAATCTGCGAATTCTTCATTCTTTTTAACATGATAATTCTTCTCGGCCAAGATAACCATCTGAGATATTAAAAAGGAACAAAACCCCTTGTATGTACAGAGGTGGGTATTTTTACATTAGACTTGAAAGCATAAAATTGAAAACAGTCTTAATGTCCAGTAATAGGGAGTGTTTAAGTACCTTAGGTCATACCCACTTTATGGGCTGGAAGGAAGTCATTAAAAAGACAGCATTGTATAAAGAGTTTCCAGAAACGTGGGATCTGTTTAGGGCCCAATGTGAAATGAAAAATACAGGATTCAAAATTGTTTACGCAGTAACGTCACAGCTATGGAATACTTTTTCACACTGATTGTGGGGTTTTACAGCTTTCAAAGTAGTTTCACATGCATTCCCTAATTTTGAGCTTCACGGTGGCCCTTCCATAGAAGCCATCCAGAGATGATTATTCCCATTCTAAACGTGAGGTGACTGAGGTTTGCTGAGGCTCATGCATCTAATAACCAAGCATTTCCCTTGCATTAGAAATGCAGAGAGTACAGGAGAATCATTATGAAAACTATAAAACATGCCTTTTCTTTAGGCAAAGATTTGGAGTAGCCTGCCTCTTTCCTTCTCATCCTCTTTCTCCCCCTTCTGTATCTATGGTGAATGCCTCCCATCCCACCCTCTTCCTAGAGGATCACCACTGATCGGGTGAAAGGAATACATTTCCACATTTGTCTTCCGCTACTGCTTTCCTGTAGCAAAGTTCTGTGCTTTTACTCAGATACTGCTGTGACCAGAAATGGTTTCTTGCTACAATATATAAAATATCCTTGCATAGATACCCTCAGCGACAATTCCCTCTGACTCAGGCCCAGTGGCAAAAGCAATACGGAGCAGGTGGAGACGGTGGCATAAGCAAGGTGGCATCTAACTCCTTGTACATGCAGCCCTTCCCCACCTCTCTGGTCTCTCCTGCATCAGCTGGCCCCTGTGTCTGATCTGTACGACACTGCTCTCTGGACTTAGGTCACGTGTCCCACTGCCTTCAGCCCTTCCTCAAGCTTTCTTTCCGCCCTGTATTTCATTTCTGTGATCTTTCCCTTGAAAAACACCCCTCCCTTCAAGATCAGTGAAAATGAAGCCTCAGGAAAAATGAAGTCCATGGCAGCATCAGCTGCTCCATGCTCAGGGTTCTCCAAACACTATGTCACATCCTCTCAATATCTGGAACACACTGTATTCTGGTGTAGGGTGTTTTATTTAAATGTATTTATTTTTTAATTGGAGGATAGTTGCTTTACAATGTTGTGTTGGTTTCTGCCACACACCAACACGAATCAGCCCACAGGTACTGGCCGTCCCCTCCCTATTGAGCCTCCCTCCCTCCCACCCTGTCCCAGCCTTCTAGGTTGTCACAGAGCACTGGATTTGAGCTCCCCGCATCACAGAGGACATTTCCACTGGCCGTCCACTCCCGCATGTGGCAATGCACATATTCAATGCTGCCCCCTCAGTTCGCCCACCCTCGCCTTCCCTGCGTGTCCACAAGTCTCCTCTGTGTCTCCACTGCTGCCCTGCTGGCTTAATTTTATGATTCCGTCTTCCCCACAAGACTGTGAAGCCTCAGGACCAAAGAAGATACAATTCCACTTAATCCTTACAAAAGCATCTCACATATAAGTCGCCTTAATCCCAGTCGTTAGATGAGAAATAGGTACAAAAATGTATTTAGGGTAAAATAGCTAGTAAGTGGCAGACCCATATTTGAACTCACATTGACTTAGGTGTCCCCAGCTCGTCCCATAATACCCAACCAGGCCTTCCATAGCTGAAAGAGCAAATGAATTAGTGATTAATCAAAGAGATTGTTTAACAGCATCTCCTCCCTGGGCACCCACGCTCACAGGTGGTCAGAACTCAGAGAAAGCCTGGCAGAAATGGACTCAACATCAACTCCTAGAGTCTGTAATTAGCCTCAGCTACAGTCTGTTCTCCCGTGATTGCTAGAACCAGAAAGGACTTTCAAGATTACCGGGGTCACTGTTCTTTTTTTAGTATCCTGTAATCAAGCACTGACTTCCTTCTCAGCTCTCTTTCAGTCTTCTGGTTTTATCTACAGGTAAAGTCTCAAAGTGGTATTAACATGCCTTTTACAAGTCTCTAAACATTTGCTAATTTTCCTTTTTAACAAAGAGAGAACAAGTCTTGGGCACAGAGCCTTGGAAGAAAACAACACTGAGCTACAAGCTAGAAGCGCTGTTTTGTTTTCATTATACTCATTTTTACAGCTACCTTCTATTCATGGTGAACGATAATATTTTACCTTTTATATAGTGACTTAAAGTTCCCATTATAAATACACACATGAAGGGGAAAAAAGAGAGTTAATTTAAAGAAAAATGTTGTAAGAATAATAGTATAGGAGGTATGCAGATACAGAGCAAATCATGCTGTATAAAAGAAGCTGATGTTTTGGAAATGCTAGTAAAGTCCAACTACCTATTTAACAGGTGGAACAGAGGCCCAGAAAGGGGAAGTGGGTGCCAGAAATCACCCAGCCAGCTTCTGGTTCAGTCTTCCCCACTCTCCTCTGCCATGCATCTCTCTCTCTAAAAGCTCTTTCTGTATTTATTTTGTGACTAGGAAAGAAAATGCCAACCAAAGATGTTGATGTTGATCTTTTGATGGCAAGGGGCATGGGGGCTGGGGATGGGTAGGGGGGATGAGGTGGGTAGGGGCTATGTTCTGGATTCCCCAGCAGTGAACAGGCACCCTATCTTCTGGGCAGGGTCAGCAGGGTGGCAGGCATCTGAGTGGCATCAGGTCACTCAGTGACTGAGCGAAACACAGGGGAAAACAGACCATTAGGAGACGAACGCAGAGGAATGATCACAGCTTACAAAACACAGCGTTAATAAAGACCACAAAGATACACCTAAGAGAGGAAAATGAGTCTCTGCCTCTGTAAATAAATCCACGGCTTGCAAACAAAAACACGCCGGAAAAGCCAACTGCAAATGCACTCCTAGAAAAGGAGACCAGATGTCCCTGGAATCTTTTTAATTAAATTGTGAGTCAATTGCAAGCCAGAGGGTGGGGGTGCTGAGGGGAGTGGAATTTTGCTTTCTAAGACTGCCAGATGCAAAGTCCAATTTCCAGGATAATATATCCAGGGTGGAAGAGGCTTTCCAAAATTTAATTACATATTGCCTAGCAACTGAGAAGATGAACAGGAATAAAGTTGGGGGACCTGGGGTGATGCGTTAAAGATGTTGATGCCCCAGGTTGGAGAGCGCACATTGACAGCAGGCTGTGGTCAGGAGCTACAGGAGGTAGCTTCAGTTACATGAATTATAAGTCTCATTCTGCTGTTTCCCCTGGGCTGACCAACCCAGCAACCTGGCAGAATTAGGATTCTGCTTTCTTCATCTTTCACAATAGGAGCGCCTTCCCTATGTGTAAAAAGCAATACATACTGTAAAAAATTCAACAGTATAGAAATCTACAAGGCAGCCAGTGAAACCTCTCCGGCCGACTAGAGCCACTCTTAACATCTTGGTGCATCTTTCCAGGATTTTCCATTCAGGGTTCATTTTCCTTTTTTCGCCTAAATGGGCTATTACTACATACTTTTTTTAATGTTTTATTTTATATTAGAGTACAGTTGATTAAAAATGTGTTTGTTGTATGTGCACAGCAAAGTGATTCAGTTATTCATATACATGCACGTATTCCTTTCCATTGTTACATAACATTGAGCAGAGTTCCCTGTGCTCCACAGTAGGTCCTTGTTGGTTATCCATTTCAATATAGCAGAGTATACCTGTCAATCCCAAACTCCCTTGGGATGGATACGTATACATTTATTGGTACTATGTATAAAATAGATAGCTAATGAGACTATACAGCGCTGGGAACTCTACTTAATGCACTGTAGCGACCTGAATGCAAAGAAGTCCAAAAGGGATGGGGTATATGTGTATGGACGGCTGATTCATTTTGCTGTATAGTAGAAATTAACACAGCATTGTAAAGCACCTATACTCTGAATTCATGTACACCCATGGCAGATTCATGTCAATGTATGGCAAAACCAATACAGTATTGTAAAGTAAAATAAATAATTTTAAAAAATTAAATTAAAAAATTAATACAAATATGTCGTTTCATAATCTACTTTCCTCTAAGAGATGGTGGATTTTTTAAACTTTTGTGTTTTTTTTTTTTTTATTGAAATAGAATATATAGCCTGCCAGGCTCCTCTGTCCAGGGAATTCTCTAGGCAAGAACACTGGAGTGTGTTGGCATACCCTTCTCTGAGAAAATACAGAAAAGCCCACAAATAGTGACCACCACTGAGAACAATACATGGACCATTGCAACCCTTTCTCCCTCCCATCCAGTTTTCTCATATCCTCTGCCAATCACTACCCCATCCCTTCTCTCCAAGCATGTTCATTCCCCTGACTTCAAACATATATTAGTTTTAGCTGATTTTGAACTTCACATGAAAGGAGTCATACACTATGGATTCTTCAGTGTTGGCTTATTGCCCAACATTCTATAAGACGCATTTATGTAGTTGGGTGTTTGCTGTTGTTCAGCCACTCAGTTGTGTCCAACTCTTTGCAACCCCATGGACTGCAGCACACCAGGCCTCCCCGTCCATCACCATCTCCCGGAGCTTGCTCAAACTCATGCCCATTGAGCCAGTGATGCCATCCAACCATCTCATCCTCTGTCACCCCCTTCTCCTCCTGCCCTCAGTCTTTCCCAGCATCAGGGTCTCTTCCAGAGAGTCGGCTCTTCACATCAGGTGGTCACAGTATTGGAGCTTCAGCATCAGTCCTTCCAAGGAACATTCAGGGTTGATTTCCTTTAGGGTTGACTGGTTTGATCTACAGTTCAGTGTAGGTGTCCTTTCTTTTTGTAGTGCTCCAATGTATGATTACATAATAATTGATTTATCCATTCCAATACTGATGAACTTCTGGGCTGTCTCCAGTTTGGGGCCATTACATATAGAAATGCTTCGTGCGTTCCTTTTGGTACACATATAAAGATCTTTCTCAGGTAAATACCTAGGAGTGAAATCGCCACCTTCCTGAAATGTCTGTACCAATGTACACATCCCACATCAGTTTATGAAAGTTCCTAAATTCATTGTTTTTAATGTCTGCTTCACGTTTTATTGTATGGATAGCTCCATAGTGTTCTAGTGATGGAATTTTTGGTTGTTTCCAGTTGTATTATACATATATGTCTTTTTAAAAAACAATGTTTCCATGAAAATACTTCTGCATTTATCTTTGACTACTTACATGATTATTCCTTAGGATGAATTCCTAGGAGCGAGATTTTTGGGATCAAAAAGTATACGTATTTTAAATTTCCATCTATCCAGGTTTCCTGAGTTTTCTTCCTAATTTCTTGCAATCCCATATTTCTTTTGGCTGTTCCTGAATTTTACCTTTCTGTTTTCTTTCTTGAACACTCTCCAGTTACCAATTGTTCCATAAAAGGTGGGCTCCAGAAATGATCTCTGTACTTCTTGGGGCAGGCCTGAATGAACTGGGTGGAACGATGAGGTCTAGAAATGCCCTGGACCTAGACATGGAGTTCAGTTCAATTCAGTCACTCAGTCGTGTCTGACATGGAGATCATGGCTCACAAAATCTATTCCAAGTCTTAAGAAAGAGTTGGTTGCTAAAATGTGCTTCTTGAATTTTGTCTGATCCTCCCATTACCTTAGAGGAGCAAGCTTGGACCCAAAGAACATTATTCATTTGGACTCCAGTGATTTCTGGATGTGTGGTCCTTAGGACATATCAGTCACATGGGAAGAAAAGAATCCATCAGGTGAATGCTGACATTCAGACATTTATTGAGAGCATTATGTGCCAGCTACTATTCTAGACCTTGGTTATCTGAAGACAGTTAGTATCTAGGAGATAGAGATTTAGGGCAAAAATTCTGCAATGAAGATACGACATGTTATATGAGCACAGAAGGGGGAACAAACACTTACAGAGGGACAGAAAAGGCTTAATGGAAAATTCATTTATTTGCTGCTCTATCTGGGTCAGTTTGGCTGAGGATTAACCACTTTTAAGAGGGATATGAATTTGTCAACGATTCGTATTTCCTGTTCCCCTCCGACACACCAGAACCTACAGGATGATGTTTTATTTAGGCTATCTATGTCCATTTTTACAATAGCCCTATAGATTGATCATTCACCCCATTCCTCAGAGGACGAACTTAAGGCTCAAAGAGAATACAGGGAGCGTGCCAAGGCTGCGGAGCTAGTCACAAGGAAAAGGAAGATGAGAAGCCACCACTGTCAAAGCCCCAAGACCGAGCTCCTTCAGCATCTGTGGGGCATTTTAACAAAGGGCCAAGCAAAAGCCCAACTAGGAAGGCTTTGAGATTGATTGCGAAGGCAGGCAGGCAACAGGACACAGGGGAGGAGTATCGGTCTCCACCTGAGGAGCTGAAGTTCCACTGGGGAGATGGCTCTTGGAGGGCGAACACAATGGTTTTTGGGCCCTCATGGACAGATGAGCAGCGCCCATCACCTGCTACAGAAAGAAGCCACAGAAGTTGCCTCCCTGTGCTCACCTCTGCATCCTCGCACTCGGGGCATCCCGTGAGGAGCACACTGACAAGGCAGATGGGAAAATGCAAAGAGGGATTCAAATGCCCCAGCTGCACCAGAGCTCTGGCATGGTCAGCACCTTCTGAAAGAGTCCAGGGACATGGGATTTAGGGAGAATGACATTAATGGTTCCTTCCCAAGAAGACTTAAATAAGGCGCAAAGCTGAGACTTGAACTCACATCTCCAGGTTCATGGTTTCCATGTGAGAAAGTTGTTCTACTATAAGGCACTGATGCTGTTTGCCCTTAGCAAGAGCTAGGAACATTTTTTCTCTGTGCTATGAAAGTACTATTAATAGTCATATATTTATATACTAATTAAATTTTATTTACTCATTTATTTATCTATTTGACAATATTTAAAGCAGGGGCAGCAATTTATTTATTTATGTGAATGTTGCTACAGTTAATAGTTGAAGCTTATGAGCCTTGTGGTCTCTGTAACTACTCAACTCTGCCACTGTATCACCATGGAAGCAGCCTTATAATATGTAAATGAATGGGTGTTTTCTGTTCCAATAAAACTTTATTTACAAAAACAAATGACATAGGACATGGGGTAGCCACTGGCAAAATAAAGTGAGACCCCCTTCCTCACACTGAATTAAAAAATTAACTCAAAATGGATTAAAGACTTAAATGTAAAGGCTGAATAAATAAAGGCATAAATCTTTATGACCTTAAATCACACAACAGTTTTCAGTTATGGCACCAAATACACAAGCAAAAAAAAGATAAATCAGACTTTATCAAAATGCTTTTTTGTTTTTTATGTTGCAAAGAACACTATCAAGAAAGTGAAAAGAATCCACAAGATATAAGAATATATTTGCAAACTATATATCTGGTAAGTGTGTCATATTCAAAATATATAAATAACTCATACAATGTGGGAGACCTGGGCTCGATCCCTGGGTTGGGAAGATCCCCTGAAGAAGGGAAAGGCTACCCACTCCAGTATTCTGGCCTGGAGAATTCCATGTACTGTATAGTCCATGGGGTCGCAAAGAGTTGGACATGACTGAGCGACTTTCATTTTCATACAACATAATTATAAAAAGACAAGTCACCCAATTAAAGAATGAACAAAGAATCTGAAGAGACATTCCTTCTTAGAAGATATATAAACGGTTGATAAGCACATGGAAGGATGCTCGAGATCATGAGCCATTAGGGAAATGCAAATCAAAACCCACAAGGAGATACAGCTCCACAGAGAGCTGGCTCTAATAAAGCAGACAAAGAAGAGTGAGTGATGGTAAGGGTGTGACGCCATCTCTCGTCCTGTCTGATGAAACTCTCACACCCTACTGGTGAGAATGAAAAACGGTACAGTCATTTGGGAAAACACTGATGCTTCATCAAAAGGTTAAACGTAGAGTTATCCCATAACCCAGAAACTCCATTTCTAGATACATATTTAAGACAATGAAAGACATATTTCTATATAAAACTTGAACACAGATGTTCTTAATAGCATTATTCATGATCACCAAAAAGTGGAGACAACCCAAATGTCCGTCAGCTAATGAACATAAAATGGGGTCTGGCTGGACAATGGAATACTGTGTGTGTTAGTTGTTTAATTGTATCTGACTCTTTGTGACCTCATGGACTGTAGCCCATCAGGTTCCTCTGTCCATGGGATTCTCCAGGCCAGAATACTGGAGTGGGTAGCTGTTCCCTTCTCCAGGAGATCTTCCCAACCCAGGGATGAAACCCGGGTCTCCTGTATTGCAGGCAGATTCTTTATTATCTGAGCCACCAGGGAAGCCCTCAGTTCAGTTCAGTCGTTCAGTCATGTCTGACCCTTTGCGACCCCATGAACCACAGTAGGCCAGGCCTCCCTGTCCATCAACAACTCCCAGAGTCCACCCAAACCCATGTCCATTGAGTCGGTGATGCCATCCAACCATCTTATCCTCTGTCGTCCCCTTCTCCTCCTGCCCTCAATCTTTCCCAGCACCAGGGTCTTTTCAAGTGAGTCAGCTCTCCGCATCAGGTGGCCAAAGTATTGGAGTTTCAGCCTTAGCATCAGTCCTTCCAAAGAACACACAGGGCTGATCTCCTTTAGAATGGACTGGTTGGATCTCCTTGCAGTCCAAGGGACTCTCAAGAGTCTTCTCCAACACCACAGTTCAAAAGCATCAATTCTCCTGTGCTCAATCTTCTTTATAGTCCAACTCTCACATCCATACATGACTACTGGAAAAACCATAGCCTTGACTAGATGGACCTTTGTTGACAAAGTAATGTCTCTGTTTTTTAACATGTTGTCTAGGTTGGTCATAACTTTTCTTCCAAGGCGTAAGCATCTTTTAATTTCCTGGCTGCAATCACCATCTGCAGTGATTTTGGAGCCCAGAAAAATAAAGTCAACCACTGTTTCCACTGTTTCCCCATCTATTTGCCATGAAGTGATGGGACCAGATGCCATGATCTTAGTTTTCTGAATGTTGAGCTTTCAGCCGACTTTTTCACTCTCTTCTGTCACTTTCATCTAGAGGCTTTTTAGTTCTTCTTTACTTTCTGCCATAAGCGTGGTGTCATCTGCATATCTGAGGTTATTGATATTTCTCCCAGCAATCTTGACTCTAGCTTGTGCTTCATCCAGCCCAGCGTTTCTCATGATGTACTCTGCATATAAGTTAAATAAGCAGGCTGACAATATACAGCCTCAACGTACTCCTTTCCCTATTTGGAACCAGTCTGTTGTTCCATGTCCAGTTCTAACTGTTGCTTCCTGACCTGCATACAGGTTTCTCAAGAGGCAGGTCAGGTGGTCTGATATTCCCATCTCTTGAAGAATTTTCCACAGTTTGTTGTGATCCACACATCCAAAGGCTTTGGCATAGTCAATAAAGCAGAAATAGATGTTTTTCTGGAACTCTCTTGCTTTTTCCATGATCCAGTGGATGTTGGCAGCTTGATCTCTGGTTCCTCTGCCTTTTCTAAAACTAGCTTGAACATCAGGAAGTTCACGGTTCACGAATTGCTGAAGCGTGGCTTGAAGAATTTTGAGCATTTCTTTATTAGTGAGTGAGATGAGTGCAATTGTGGGGTAGTTCGAGCATTCTTTGGCATTGCCTTTCTTTGGGATTGGATGCTCAGCCATAAATAGGAATGAAGTAAATACATGTTATAACATAGGTCTTCCTTGAAATCGATGTGCTAAGTGAAAGAATCCAGGTATGTGGTATGATTCTGTTCATATGAAATGTCAGGATTAGGCAAATCTATGAAGATGTCATGCGGATTAGTGGTCGCCTACAGCTACAGGTGAGGGGCTGTGGGGATGCCATTGTTAACAGCACGTCCCTGAGCTGGGCCCTCCTGGATTTCCCTCCAGCTGTATGACTCTGAGCATGCCACTGATGGCCTGGTTGTGCCTCAGTTCCCTCCCCTCTAAAATGACTAGAACTATACCTATGTTTTCCATGTGGCACTAGTGGTAAAGAACCCACCTGCCAACACAGGAAACATGAGACTCAGGTTGGATCCCTGGGTTGGGAAGATACCCTAGAGGAGGGCATAGCAACCCACTCCAGTATTCTTGCCTGGAGAATCCCATGGACAGAGGAGCCTGGCGGGCTACGGTCCAGTAGGGTGCAAAGAGTTGGACACAAGTGAAGCGACTTAGCAAGTACGCATACCTACGTCACTGTGAGATGCAGGGAGTCAACACATGCAACGCTCTCAGAGCAGTGCTGTCGCTGTGTTTTGAGAATCAGGGCGGCCCTCGCCAAAGGGAGTCGGGGGAGGCACTAGGCCTCGTGGTTGACGAGTCCCTGAGGAGCCCCTGCCCCTGCTGGGGCTGCTTTTCCTCCAGTGTGAGCCGTGGGAGTCCATGATCAAGGGCAGTGACAGGCCCCACCTCTCCCACCCAGGCTCCCTTCAGGCTCTCCCAGATACACCCCAGGCCTGGGGCTCAAGGTGACTTCTAAACACACCCCCTGGGAGGACTGAGCTCCCTGGGGTCCTGGCAGGAGGGCCTCCAGGGGTGAGATGCTTCCTGAGGTCGGGGGTCTCTGTCAGCTCAGCTGGCAGCTGGGAGGGGCCAGGGTCAGGCTGCAGCAAGTCACCACCTTGGGATAATTAAAAGCGCACTTCACATGGCAACTGTTCTGGGCAACACTCGAAGAAGAACACTGGTCGATGCTAATTGACTGCAGCAAGGCAGCAGAGTGCCCAGTCACATTCCTTCCAGTATCTCCCCAGTGCTAATCCAGCCTCCTTCCTGCCTGCTGAGGCTGACCTGCCGACTGTCCCAGTTTCCAGGATGGACGATACGGGAGTAGACCCCGTGGGCAGGGAGGAGCTGGGAAGGGGGCAGCGGTGTGTGGTGATGCTTCTCCCTGATGCACCCTTGTCTCATTCAGGTGCCTCCCACCCCTTTCATCCTAGTCTAGAGGTGTTTTCTCACAAGGCGGCTTTCTCAGGAAGCCAGGGGCTTCTGTGTTTTCAGAGCCCTCAGAGGGAGAGGACTCAGCTTGCCTGAATGATGGAGGGAGGCAGGGAGAGATGGCCACAGGAAAGAGGGAGGCTGATGAATTATGCATGGCTGGAGGTGATGGTAAACATCCCTGGATGGCTCTGATGAGCTGACGGCAGACAGGCGGGCGGCAAGGGGGAGCGGGACTCTGAGTCACAGCAAAGGGGGTGATTAGTCTGTCAGCCGTACCCACCTCTGGGTGTGGTGCAGTATCGGGGCTGAGTCATGTTCTGCAGGAGGAGAGTGAGGCACGTGGACCCCAGAAGGATCAGGGAGGGAGCATATGTTTCTGATGAGCGATGCTGTTCAGAGATCCCTCCTCCCCTCCTACCTTCAGGCTTAGTCCCCCTCCCCAGCACCCTTAGAAATTATCCACCCTGGACCAGCCAGCCAGATCTCAGCCGGGAGAGATCAGACTCCTCTCTCCTCAGCCAGGAGGGGATGCGGGTAGCCTTCCATTGCTTCTTCTGTGTCTGACTTCTCTCAAGGGTGGCCTTGAAGCCCAGCCTGGGAAATCTTGGAGCTGGGCCTGAAGTCAGGAGTGGGATTGATGGACAGGACATCACAGAGCATCAAGCCATGGAGACCTGAGATGGAGGGAAGCCCAGAGCCCACAGAGCTGGAACCAAGGGTCAGTCTGAGCAGGCCTGGCAGGGAGATACAAAGGGAGGAAAGAATGCAACCAGAGACACCAAGATGGAAGGGTGGATGGATGGGTTCATTCATTCATTCATTAACTGGCACAAACTTATTGAGCACTGCTACATACCAGGCACATACCCCTCACCTAGAGCCAGCCATCCAGGAATGTGAAGTCAAGTGGGCCTTAGGAAGCATCACTATGGACAAAGCTAGTGGAGGTGATGGAATTTCAGTAGAGCTATTAAATCCTAAAAGACGATGGTGGGAAAGTGCTAAAGTCAATGCCAGCAAATTTGGAAAACTCAGCAGTGGGCACAGGACTGGAAAAAGTCCATTTTCATTCCAATCCCAAAGAAAGGCAATGCTAAAGAATGCTCAAACTACCACACAATTGCACTCATCTCACACCCTAGTAAAGTAATGCTCAAAATTCTCCAAGCCAGGCTTCAGCAGTACGTGAGCTAAGAACTTCCAGTCAAACTGGATTTAGAAAAGGCAGAGGAACCAGAGATCAAACTGCCAACATTTGCTGGATCATGGAAAAAGCAAGAGAGTTCCAGAAAAACATCTATTTCTGCTTTACTGACTATGTCAAAGTCTTTGACTATGTGGATCACAACAAACTGTGGAAAATTCTGAAAGAGACAGGAATATCAGACCACCTGACCTGCCTCTTGAGAAATCTGTATGCAGGTCAGGAAGTAACAGTTAGAACTGGACATGGAACAACAGACTGGTTTCAAATAGGGAAAGGAGTACGTCAAGGCTGTATATTGTCAGCCTGCTTAGTTAACTTATATGCAGAGTACATCATGAGAAATGCCGGGCTGGATGAAGCACAAGCTAGAGTCAAGATTGCCGGGAGAAATATCAATAACCTCAGATATACAGATGACACCACCCTTATGGCAGAAAGTGAAGACCTAAAATGCCTCTTGTTGAAAGGGAAAGAGGAGAGTGAAAAAGTTGGCTTAAAACTCAACATTCAGAAAATTAAGATCATGGCATCTGGTCCCATCACTTCATGGCAAATAAATGGGTAAACAATGAAAACAGTGAGAGACTTATTTTTTGGGCTCCAAAATCACTGCAGATAGTGATTGCAGCCATGAAATTAAAAGACGCTTACTCCTTGGAAGAAAAGTTATGACCAACCTAGACAGCATATTAAAAAACAGAGACATTACTTTGCCAACAAAAGTCTGTCTAGTTAAAGCTATGGTTTTTCCAGTAGTCATGTACGGATGTGAGACTTGGTTTATAAAGAAAGCTGAGTGCCGAAGAATTGATGCTTTTGAACTGTGGTGTTGGAAAAGACTCTTCAGGGTTCCTTAGATTGCAAGAAGATCCAACCAGTCCATCCTAAAGGAAATCAGTCCTGAATATTCATGAGAAGGAGTGATGCTGCAGCTGAAACGCCAATACTTTGGCCACCTGATGGGAAGAACTGACTCACTGGAAAAGACCCTGAAGCTGGGAAAGACTGAAGGCGGGAGGAGAAGGGGATGACAGAGGATGAGATGGTTGGATGGCATCACCAACTCAATGGGCATGAGTTTAAGTAAAGTCCGGGAGTTGGTGATGGACAGGGAAGCCTGGTGTACTGCAGTCCATGGGGTCGCAAAGAGTCAGACACGACTGAGTGACTGCTCTGAACATACCAGGCAATCCTCCTTATATGTTGGGGATACAGGGATCACCAAGATGGTCCAGATACCTATCCTCATGGGACAGTTTGGTGGGGACCAAAAAAAAAAAATTCAAGTAAGCCCTGGACATCCATGCTTCTGCCATCTGATGCAAAGAGCTAAGTCATGGGAAAAGACCCTGATGCTAGGAAAGATTGAAGGTGAGAGGATAAGGGGGTGGCAGAGGAAGAGGTGGTTAGATAGCATCACTGACTCACTGGACACGAGTTTGAGCAATGAGCGTGGTGGTGTGAAAAGACCACCTTGGGTAGGAGACCTCAGAGCTGGTACTTGGACATGGGAACCTGGGGGACAGGGTGCAGGAAGGGCCCAAGGCAGGGAAGAGCTCCCATATTCAGAGCCCCAGGAGCACTGCTGTGGCTTGAATAATGAGGAAAGAGGAGGTGGGGTGGGAGCCGGAAGGGGGCCGGGTCACACAGGGCATGGTGCAGAAGAGACTGGATTTCCAGTGCTGTGCGAAGCTGTGCATAATTTTTGTGAGGGAAAATCCCAGGAAAGTGGCTGCTGCGGACATGTTTGCCACTCTGCTTTGCCACTCTGACCCTCTCTGGAGGCTGGAGGTGCAATGCTTGGTCTTGATAGGCAGTCCTTACCCACAGCCTGCAGGCTAGCCTCCAAGCTGCAGAAGCATCAAAACACTTGAAGACAGGATAAGAGGAATGTTTACCAAGCACAAATTCTCATCACAGTGGAGATAAATAGAATCCAGAGTTAAAAAACATGTCGACTCCGAAAGTGGTAGGATTTGACTCTGACTCAGAGCCCATGATCTGAACTGTTTGTCTGCACTTGAAAGAACTGGAGGGTGTAGTTAAGATCCTGTATTTCAACTTCAGAATCTGACTTGTGCTGAAACAGCTGGCTGGTGGTTGAACAGAGCTAGGACAATGGCACCCCACTCCAGTACTCCTGCCTGGAAAATCTCATGGACAGAGGAGCCTGGTGCACTGCAGTCCATGGGGTCGCTAACAGTTGGACACGACGGAGCGACTTCACTGTCACTTTTCATTTTCATGTATTGGAGAAGGAAATGGCAACCCACTCCAGTGTTCTTGCCTGGAGAATCTCAGGGACGGGGGAGCCTGGTGGGCTGCATAGTCCAGTATATAGGGTCCCACAGAGTCGGACACGACTGAAGAGACTTAGCAGCAGCAGCAGCAGGGCTGGGGCAGAGACCTTCTGCCTTGAGATTTGGGACTCTCCCACTTTGCTCTTGACAGGCTCCTGGGGCAGTAGAAAAGGGAGGATTTCGGATCCTTCCCATGTCATCACTTAATACTGGGTGACCTTGGACAGGTTTCCTTGCTTCTCTAAGCCTCAGATCCTTATCTGTAAAGTGGGGTGTTAGAACCAATTTCAGTCTTACAAAGGATTGCTGTAAAGGTTAAAAGGAGTAATGCCATATGCAAAAACGTCTGAGGCTGTTTTTGAAGCCTCAAGCAGAGTTGAGGTTCAGACCCAGGAACCAGTGCCTCCCAAGGCTGAGAATTCTGTGTGTGTATGACCTCATCTGGAAGCAGATGACCCAAACTCCTCTTTGGGGAAAGTATAGCCTGGGGCTCTGATCCCCTCCCGCAAGCCTCCAGCCTCCGGCACGTGGGAGAGAGAGCCTCAGATCTATATTCTAGCTGGGCAGCTGGATGGCCCGACTCTGACCAGGTATTGCCTTCCTCTTTCGAGATGGTCCTGCTTTCAGTCTTTCTCACCTCACAAGATTTCCCAGTCACTGGTCTGGAAACCAGGGCGTTAGCCCCACATCTTTGGGTTTGGCATCATCTAGGTTCTAACCTCAATCACCTTGCACTTGACTTTGCCCCTCCCCCTAGGATTTGACTGACAGAAGCATCTAGAGATGCCCAGGTGACAGGAGAAAATGCTGTGTCTGCCAGAGTTGGCTGGACCCTACTTACTTTCAAAACCCCTCACAATGTACACTATACCCTTCTGACCACATGAGGAGGAGGAATGGGAGGATCTTCAATCTCTTATTTCAGAAGAGTTGCCAGATGAAATACAGGACACTGTTAAATTTGAATTTCAGAGAAGCAACACATTTTCAGCAGAAGTGTATCCCAAATATTGCAGGGAATATAAAAACTAAAAGTCAATCTGTTGTTTATCTGAAGTTTAATTGGGTGTTTTCTAATTTCATTTGCTAAACCAAGTGGCCTTAGTTTCCAATCAACCATTCTTCCCACCATGAGCCCCTGACCTTGAGCCTCAGTTCTGAGAATGGCTTAACCGGGCCTGGGACTCGGCCTTGAACCCCCTGTACCCAGACACCTCTGATAGACGTGTCCCCATTCTCCTGTGGCTGACCCTCATCGTGACAGCCTCTTTCCTAGCGTCCCAGGCTCCCTGACTTCCTAACTCTCCTGCTGTTTCACGGGTACAGTCTTCCTCCACCTCTTCGCTGGACACAGACTTCCCTCAGGCCAGCCTTCTGATGGCCTGTACTTCTGAATGGGGCGGGGAGGAGTTTGGGGGCTTCCCTTATAGCTCAGTTGGTAAAAAATCCACTTGCAATGCAGGAGAGCCCGGTTTGATTCCTGGGTCAGGAAGATCCACTAAGAAGGGAAGGCTACCCACCCACTCCAGGATTCTCTGCCTTCCCTTGTGGCTCAGCTGGTAAAGAATCCGTCTGCAAGGTGGGAGAGCTGGGTTCGATCTCTGGGTTGGGAAGATCCCTTGGAGAAGGGAAAGGATACCCCCCTCCAGTATTCTGGCCTGGAGGATTCTAAGGACTGCATAGTCCATGGGGTCACAAAGAGTCCGACACGGCGGAGCGACTGTTACTGCACTCACCAGCACCTTGCTCCCCACTGCCTGAGGTTCGCTCTGGTGAAAGTCATCTCCTGCTAGTCAGCACACACTCTTTGTTTGCTTGTTTGTTTGTTTTGCTTTTAAATTTCAGATTATATATATATATATATATATATATATATATATATATATATATATATATAGTTTTGGTCTGTGTGGCACAGCAGGTGGGATCTGAGTCCCCTGACCAGGGATCGAACCCCATGCCCCTTGCATCGGAAGTGTGTGTGGAGTTTCAACCACTGGACCATCAGGGAAGTCCCAGCACACACTCTTTGGACAGCTTGTTCTCCCTGTCTTACCAGGGAGGACGGCTGTTACTAGTCTTGCCCCTTCTTCCTGGTGGTGCTCCAGTCTTGTTAAAAATAACTGCCCTTCCCTATGGAACACAGGGAAGCTTCCCAGGCAGCACTCGTGGTAAAGAACCCGCCTGCCAACGCAGGAAACATAAGAGGTGTGAGTTTGATCCCTGGATCAGGAAGATCTCCTGCAGTAGGAAATGGCAACCCATTCTAGTATTCTTGCCTGGAGAATGGCCACAGACAGGTGAGCCTGGGGGGCTACAGTCCGTGGGGTTGCAGAGTCAGACACGACCGAAGCTACTTAGCACGCAAGTACATACTACGTCCCTTAGGAAAAAAAGGCCCCTACGGAAAACATTATGGAAGCTTCTTACAAATTTGAAAATAGAATTACTATATGAACCAGAAATCCCTCTCCTGGGACTATATCTGGAGAAAACCATCATATGAAAAGATATGCACACTCCCATAGCAGCACTATGCACAATTGCCAAGACATAGAAGCAACCTAAGTGTCCATTGACAGATGAATGGAAAAAGAAGAGGCAGTGTGTGTGTGTGTAAAACACAATGGGACATCACTCAACCATGACAGAATAATGCCATTTACAGCTACATGGATGGACCTAGAGATTATCATAGTAACTGAAGTCAGCCAGAAAGAGACAGATATCATATGATATCACTTACATGATAGGAGGAGAGTGAAAGAGCCAGCTTACAACTAAATCTTAAAAAAAACTAAGATCATAGCATTGAGCAAATGGAAGGGGAAAAGTTAGAAGCGGTGACAATTTCCTCTTCTTAGGACTAAGCGACTTCACTTTCACATTTCACTTTCATGCATTGGAGAAGGAAATGGCAACCCACTCCAGTATTCTTGCCTGGAGAATCCCAGGGACAGAGGAGCCTGGTGGGCTGCCGTCTATGGGGTCTCACAGAGTCGGACACGACTGACGTGACTTAGCAGCAGCAGCAGCAGGCTCTAAAATCACTGCAGATGGTGACTGCAGCCATGAGATCAGAAGACGATTGCTTCTTGGCAGGAAAGCTATGACAAACCTAGGAAGTGTGTTGAAAAGCAGAGATATCGCTCCGCTGACAAAGGTCATATAGTCAAGGTTATGGTCTTCCCAGCGGTCACATACGGTTGTGAGAGCTGGACCATAACGAAGGCAGAGCACCAAAGAATTGATGCCTTTGAACTATGGTGCTGGAGAAGACTCCTGAAAGTCCCTTGAACAGCAAGGAGGTATAATCAGTCAATTGTAGGGGAAATCAACTCTGAATACTCATTGGAAGGACTGATGCTGAAGCTGAAGCTCCAGTATTTTGGTCATCTGATGTAAACAGCTGACTCATTAGAAAAGTCCCTGATGCTGGCAAAGATTGAGGGGAGAACAACAGGGTGTCAGAGGATGAGATGGGTGGATGGCATCACTGATGCAATGGACATGAACTTGGGCAAACTTTAGGAGATGGTGGGGTCAGGGAGGCCTGGTGTGCTGCAAGCCTTGAGCCCACAAAGAGTCAGACAAGACTGGGCAACTGAACACCAACAACAATCACTTATATGTGGAATCTAAAAAAAAAAAAAAAAAAACCAATTCAAATAAACTCAGGTACAAAACAGAAATGTACTCGTAAGCATAGAAAACAAACTTATGGTTACCAAAGGGGAAAGGGGAGAGGGATAAATTAGGACTTTGGGATTAATTGATACACACTACTATGCAGATGGTGACTGCAGCCATGAAATTAAAAGACGCTTATTCCTTGGAAGAAAAGTTATGACCAACCTAGATAGCATATTCAAAAGCAGATAGATTACTTTGCCAACAAAGGTCCGTCTAGTCAAGGCTATAGTTTTTCCTGTGGTCATGTCTGGATGTGAGAGTTGGACTGTGAAGAATGCTGAGCACCAAAGAATTGATGCTTTTGAATTGTGGTGTTGGAGAAGACTCTTGAGAGTCCCTTGGACTGCAAGGAGATCCAACCAGTCCATTCTGAAGGAGATCAGCCCTGGGATTTCTTTGGAAGGAATGATGCTAAAGCTGAAGCTCCAGTACTTTGGTCACCTCATGCGAAGAGTTGACTCCTTGGAAAAGACTCTGATGCTGGGAGGGATTGGGGGCAGGAGGAGAAGGGGACGACCGAGGATGAGATGGCTGGATGGCATCACTGACTCGATGTATGTGAGTTTGAGTGAATTCTGGGAGTTGGTGATGGACAGGCGTGCTGCGATTCATGGGGTCGCAAAGAGTCGGACACGACTGAGTGACTGAGCTGAACTGAACTATGTATAAAGTAGATAACCAAAAAGGACTTAGTTTCAGAGCACAGGAGAACTGTATTCAGTATCTTGTAATAACCTACAATGGAAAAGAATCTGAAAAGGAAAATAACTGAATCACTTTGTTGTGCATCTGAAACCAGCATAACATTGTGAATTAAATACACTTCAATTAAAAAAAAGAAATAAATAACTGCCTCCCTCCCTCTTAACCTATGCCAAGCTCTGGTGACAGTCAATCTTTGAACTCCAAGAGGGCAGGGACTACATGTTTGAGCCGATATCTGTTATACTCTCCATCACCTAAGAGCACCAGTCCCATAGTACACGCTTAGTAAATATTTGTTGAGTAAATGAAAATAGAGAAGACAGGAAACTAAGGCTCTGAGGACAGCTGGACTTTCAATTATTACTATGGTTTTTACAAAGAGAAACATTTCTGAGAGGCAACCGAGATTTCCAGAGTGCTCTTGGCTCATTTCTCCGGGATCACCAGCCCATGGTTCTCTCACCACAGGTATTTTTCATCACCATGTACATAAGGACATATAAAGTATGTGATTCCTTTGGCAATGGGCTTCCCTGGTAGCTCAGATGGTAAAGCATCTGCCTGCAGTGTGGGAGACCCAGGTTCCATGGATGGAGCAGCCTGGTGGGCTATAGTCCATGGGGTTACAGAGTCAGACACGACTGAGCGACTTCACTTTCACTTTCTTTCCTTTGGCAATAATGGTTCAAGATGAAAGACGTCCCAAAAGAGAGAGAAAAGGACAAAGAAAGAGAAACTACTTAATGACTTAGGCTGCCCCTCCCAGCAGAATTCTCAGCCCATAGCCAGGATCTTGTGTCTCCGTTACTCAATACGCACTCATTCACCCAGGCTTTCAGGGAGCTGTCCTGGGTTAGTCACTTTCTTGCTTTCCTCCCAGACCCCTTTCCTGTCCAGGTCCTGCCCTCCTTGAACCCTGACCCCCAGCTGTGTACTAAGATGCTTAACAAATGAGGCTGCATTTCAACTCTTAGCCCCTACGTTTCACTCCAGCTGAAGGAACCCAGCCCACAGGAAAATGATGAACTGGATGGTGCTTTTCTTTAAGAATAATCCCCTCGAGAGGGCAAAGGGGCTGCGGAGTGGTTCAATTCCAGTTTTTATAACATCACTCAGTGGAGATCTCTTAAGTCCAGTGAAGAGCAATGAAGCTTTATTGATTATCACTAAGAAAAAAAAAAAGGAGGGGGAGAAAAATGTGCGAATTAGGAAAATTTCTCAATTGTGAATTTTTTTAAAGAAAAGAGGGTGGCATTTCACATCAGACATATTTAAAATACAAAATAAAGAATTAAAAATGGGCCTGGGGACTTCCCTGGCAGTCCAGTGATTAAAACTCTGGATCTCCAGTGCAGAGGGTGTGGGATAGATCCCTGGTGGGGGAATTAAGGTCTTCCACGCCATGTGGCAGAGAAGGAAATGGCAACCCACTCCAGTGTTCTTGCTGGAGAATCCTGGGGACGGTGGAGCCTGGCGGGCTGCCGTCTACGGGGTTGCACAGGGTCAGACACAACTGAAGTGACTTAGCAGCAGCAGCAGCAGCAGCAGCAGCAGCAGCAGCATGCCATATGATTTGACCAAAAATGAAAAAGAAAGTGAGCCTAAATGAGCAGCAGGCACATTTTCATCAAAGGGGTATGGAACCAAGATGCCACAGACTTTGATTCCAGGTCTCTCCGTGGTCCTTACTGGCCGTGTTACCTTTATGTCTTCGTAACTGTTTTCATCAGTAAAATGGAACTCATGTTACGATCTTCCCTAACTCACGGGATCATGGTGGGTGGGAAACATCAGGAGATGTACTCACTCCACTCCTTGAGGAGTCACGCACAGAGAGGAGGCAGCCGTAGAGTCCCCCTCGTGGAGTCTCCCACCTGGGAAGGCCCCCGGGACTTTGCCTGTGTGAGTGCCGAGGGCACCTGGTCATTCTGCATCTGCCGAGGTTAGGAAACAAGACTTTGTGGGTCCCATTCAAACCAGGACATCTGTGATGAACCACATGGTTTAAAACTAAACCTAGTAAACAACAATAAGAATCCTGAGTGCCGTAATTTATATTTTGTAACTTCCTATCCATTGATCCAGGACCAGCATGTTATTGCATAATTTCAATGCTTTGGACAACTCTACAAGGAGAATAATGACCATCTCCATTACCTAGATGAGGACAGTGAATCACTGGGAGGTGAAGTAAGCTGCCCAAGGTCTTACAGCTCAATGAATGAATGGTAAAGCCCATTTTCCAATAAATATTACGTTTTCTTAACTATCCTGTCTTAAGTTCCCTATATCTTCATTCCTTTGACAGCTGTTTGTTGAGCACCTCCTGTATGGCCATCACTGTGCTAGGTACAGGGAACACCATGGGGGAGGGTTGTGTGAAACAGGCAGTCTCCATTTGAGCAGAGCTCACAGTCCAGCTGTCCTTGAACTTGGAAGCTGAACCAGGTCTGCTTCTCAGTTGGATGGGCAAAGGAGTAGAGCAGTCCAGCCTAGCCCCACAGATAAACTGTTATCCAAAGGCCATGTGATACTCAATGATTCTGCAGAATTGACTCACTATGCACCTCTCTGAGAACTGCAGCTTCCCTGGAAACACTGCTGTTATCCAGTAGTCCATGTGTTGAGGTTGGGATCTGAGTTCCACATCAAATTTATGTTAACTCTGCTTTTCTGATCTAGGGAGCGAAGCTCGACATTATTTCTCAGCTCACAAAACCCAGCAGTGTGTGCTTTGCCACAGTAAATGGTAAAGCATATCTCAACATTTTAAAATAGATAACAGCTACTAGGAGGTCAAGGGCATTTACTGTTTATTTTTACTCTTTTCTCCTTCTTGTCTGATGTCCTGTATCTGCATACTGAATAAAATTCTGATGAATGAATGTTACCAGTGGACCAGTTGGCTTCACGCCATATAAAGACTGCAGACTTTGCTTCTGGGTCTGTTCAATCATTTAATACATAGCAGAATTTGTACCCAGGAGGGACCAGGTAGAGTGTTACGTGTTTTGCTGCAATGGGAGGATTAAGTCAGAGCAAATAGATCAGTAGCCTCACAAAATACAGAAAGCTTGCAAATCCTTCCTTCCCACAGATTTTCCCTGGACAGTTCTTCCATTGGTCTGTCTTAAGAACCATCACTGCCACACAGATGAGTCCTGAATCTTTTCTAGCCCCATGAGTTTTCTTCCCAGCCCCATGCACACGTCAGTTTGCCTGCTGGCTACCTCCACATGAACAGTCCACAAGAACCATAGACTCCATAAGAACCAGACTCAAGACAGCACTTCCCTTGCACCTACGTCCAGCAAGTATCTCTCTGAATTCCCTGCAATAGTGGATGTACCATTCATTCTGTAAAACAAAGAATGAAAAACAAACCAAAGCTCACCTGCATTTAGTACTTGCGTTCCATGCTCCGCTGCGGCTGCTGCTGCTAAGTCGCTTCAGTTGTGTCCGACTCTGTGCGACCCCAGAGATGGCAGCCCACCAGGCTCCCCTGTTCCTGGAATTCTCCAGGCAAGAATACTGGAGTGGGGCGCCATTGCCTTCTCCGTTCCATGCTCTATCTTACAACAATTAAATGTCTTTTCTTACAGATGAGAAAACTGAATTAACTTGCCCTCGGTCACATTAGTAAGTTCAAGACTTAGGATTCAAATCCAGGAAATCCAGAGCCCAGTGAGCAACCATACAACTATCTCTCTGCCTGAGCACTGAGCTTGGCATGCTTTGTTCACGACTCTACACCAGTCATTTCTCTGCCCTTTTTTTTTCTTACTTTGGACACCAGGAGGCTGACCTATGCACCATGTCGTCTAGGCTCCCGTGCCCTCTGGCTGAAGGCTGAAGGCTGGGTATGGTCAATGGGAGATTAAAAGGCTGGAAGGAGGGGACATTTGTATATCTATGGCTGATTCATGTTGATGTTTGGGAGAAACCAAAAAAATTCTGTAAAGCAATTATCCTTCAATTAAAAATAAATACATAATAGTGAGGGTATGGAGAAAAGGGAACCCTCTTGCATTGCTCGTGGGAATGTAAATCAATACGGCCACTATGGAAGACGGTATGGAGAGTCCTTAAAAAAAAAAAAAACAACCTAGGAATAAAACCACCGTATGACCTAGCAACCCCTCTCCTAGGCATATACCCTGAGGAAATCAAAATTGAAAAAGGCACGTACCCCAATGTTCATTGCAGCACTATCATTCTACAATAACTAGAACATGGAAGCAACCTAGATATCCATCAACAGATGAATGCATAAAGAAATATTACTCAGCCATAAAAAGGAACACATTTGAGTCAGTGACAAACTGAGAGCCTATTATGCAGTGAAGTAAGTTGGAAAGAGAAACATAAAGATCATATACGGATGCACATATATGGAATCTAGAAAGACAGTACCAATGAATTATTCATCTGTAGGGCAGCAATGGAGAAACAGACATAGAGCACAGACCTATGGACCCGGGGGAGGAAAGAAGGGAGAGGGTGAGATGTACGGAGAGAGTAACACGGAAACTTACAATACCATATGGAAAATAGATAGCCAATGGGAATTTGCTGTATGGCTCGGGGAACTCAAGCAGGGGCTCTGTGATAATCTAGAAGGGTGGGATGGGGAGGGAGGTGGGAGGGAGATGGGCAGGAGAGGACATATGTATACCTATGGCTGATTCTTGTTGATGTTTGACAGAAAACAACAAAATTCTATAAAGCAATTATACTTCAGTATGGGTAGGGAGGTGGGAGGGGGGTTCAGGATGGGGAACACGTGTATACCCGTGACGGATTCATGTTGATGTATGGCAAAACCAATACAATATTGTAAAGTAATTAGCCTCCAATTAAAATAAATAAATTTATAATAAAAAAGAAATAAAGTGGAAATCTATAAACACATTTTTTAAAAAAAGGCTGGAAGGAAGGTCGGGATATTCACTCCCACGTCCACTCTGCTTCCTCCTAGCCTCGCTCAGTACTAGAAGGGGCCGAGTTCTAAGGTCCTCCCAGCTCCTCCCTGGGTCTGTAGTGCCCCGTCCCCGCCTTGCTCCTCCACGCCCAGGGGTAGCAAGAACTCCCTATGTGCTTTGTCCCTGGTATGCTTCTCCAGAGCCGGTGCTTCCCTACCCGCTGCTCAGACCTCTGTAGATAGCCCTCCCCTCTTCATCCCTGTAGCCATTCCTTCAGATTCCAAACCCTGACATCGCCTGGGGCCTCCTCGCCCGATCCCGTCCCCTCTCCCAGCGTTATGAACGCCTGTGAATCCCATCCTTGGAGTGTCTCTAGTACCAGGTTCTTCCTTTCTGACCCGACCGATCTAACGCTATCCCTTTAGCTTCCTACCTGGCCTCCCTGCAGGCAGGCTCTTCCATCTTCAGTGTATCCCCCACAGCAGTGACAGCTCTCCCCTTACAAAGCGCAGATTCGCTCTTCTCTTTGCCTCCTCAAAACCAATGATTCCCTAAAGCCCCAAGAATACAATCAAACTCCTACGCCTAGTTCATTTGTGTGTTTCTCTGGAGGCCTTGCCTGTATTTGATATATGCTGTGTTGAGTGAAGAGAGTGTGATCATTACCTATGTGGTTATAAAAGGTATAGAGCACGGGAACGCAGTGCTGTGGTGAGAGCATCCTCAAAGATTTTATCATCCCAACCTGCGCTGTAATCCCGGATGAAAAGCCGCAAAAATGCTTCCCATCCCATCTATTTTACCCTTGTTCCCAACTTAAGAGCTTCATCACACACAGCAGAGTTTCAGATCACTCCCTCCACCCACGGAAGCAGGACTGTGGATGGATGGTTAGGAACACGGTGTGGAGTCAATACTTCCTATGCCCAATTCCTGCTCTCTGTTTGTACTTAAGTAAGTTACTGAATCATTTGAAGTCAATTTTCTTCTCTGTCAAACAGGTAAAACAGTCATACCTACTACACAGGATTTTGAAGGGCTTAAATGTCATGATATGTATAAAGTACAAAGCATGGTACTAGAATAAAGGAAGTCTTCAAAAATGAAAGCAGGTATAACTATCTGCCCCATTACAAAGTAGGCTTATTCTATTACATGTTATTGTGTCTGTTGTACAAACCATGCATATAAAGCAATAATTAAACATAGACCATTTTATGTAAGCACCCCTCCCACCCCAATGCTGAGACATATCATTAGCCCTCTATTGCAAAAGAGGAAAGTAATATGTCTTGCTTGAGGTCACACAGCAAGTGAGTGCTAGAGTCAAGAATTCACATTCTGATTCAAAAATACACTGTTCTGTGTACCATATTCTATGTACTATGATGTCTTATTAAAAGATTATTTTTTCAGAGGAATGGATAAAGAAGTGGTACATATATACAGTGGGATATCACCCAGCCATTAAAAAGAATGAAATAATGCTCTCTGCAGCACATTGGTTGGATGTAGACATTCTCATGCTCAGTGAAGTAAATCAGATACAGAGGGAGAAATATCTTATGACACCCTTCATATGTGGACTCTAAAAAGAAATGATAAAAATGAACTTGTTTAGAAAATGAAAACAGACTCTCACATGCCTAAAGAACAAACATATGGTTGCCAATGGGGAAGGATGGGGGTAAGGGATAGTTAGGAGGTTTGAGATAGACATGTACACACCACCATATTTAAAATAATCACAAGTACCGACTGTTCGGCACAGCGAACTCAATGTTATGTGGCAGCCTGGATGGGAGGGGAATTTCAGGGAGAATGGATCCATGTAGCGCTTCCCAGGTGGTGCTAGTGGGAAAGAATCCACCTGCCAATGCAGGAGACATAAGAGATACATATCCATTCCCAGGGCTGTGAAGACCCCCTGGAAGAGGGCATGGCAACCCACTCCAGTATTCTTGCCTGGAGAATCCCATGGACATAGGAACCTGGTGGGCTACAGTCCTTGGGCCCTAAAAAGTTGGGCATGACTGAAGTGACTTAGAATGCATGCACGGATACATACATATGTATGACTGAGCTGCTCTGCTGTGCAGCTGAAACTATCGCAACATTGTTAATCAGCTACACTCCAATATAAGATAAAATATAACATAAAAATAAACAATACAAAAATCCTGTAAAAGAAAGTAATATACTGTAACAAGGTTTTTAAAAAGATCATCTTTCAAAACCTAGCTCAAATTCTCCTTCCTCCATGAACTCTGCCTTAATTTCTTGGGAAGGAGTCACTAATCTGCTTTCTGCAGCCCAGAAGTACCCCCACTATAAACCTATCAATTAAATGAAATTATTTGCATGCTATCTTTGGAAATTCACATTTCTGGCTCCTTCACTAAACGCTGCAAGCTTGGAGGACATCTCTGCTGTCACATTCATCCATGCAATCTCAGTGACCATCTCAGTACCTTGCATAAGGTGGAAAGGAAGACAGAAAGGCAATCTATGTGCAGTAGTATTTATCGGTCAGAATAAACCAGTTATGTTTCAGTAATAAACAATCCCCCAAATCTTTCAAAAACAAAGGTTTCCTTCTCAGAATTTATGTTTCCTCCTTGCAGGCTGATTGGAGCTCAACTCCACGTCACCTTCACTTTGGGACCCTGGCTAAAGGAGCAGCCGTTGCTCCATTACTGACAGTCTCATGGAAGACGGATGAAGACACACCAACCCTTAAAGTTGTAGCTTCATAGTGACACACCTGCTCCTATTCACATCTCAGTGGGCAAGGGAAGGCAAGGGACCACTTCTGATGTCAAGGGCAGGAATATAACTGTCTTCCAGAGAGGGGCTCTGACTATGGAGGAACAGAAGTCTGACTTATTAGACAGAGTAAATGGTGAATCTGGAAACCGGCTCCATTTAGAAGGGAAAAAAACAACTTGGTATTGCAGACTTACTATGAGCCTGGAAGTATCTTCTATGTTCAATATGGAATCTTCATTCACACAGACACACACACACACACACACACACACACACACACATCCATGAGTGTGTAGAACACTGCTTCAGTTCTACAGACAAACAATCCAAGGCTTTAAGAAGGAAAATAAGGTAAGTTTATGCCTATGGTAAAACAGTAGGACTGTTAGATTTGGGCTGGAGTCTAACTCTAAAGCATTATTACACTGTTCTCTTTGGTTTTGAGACTTGTAACTAAAAAGTATCACTCTTTCTATAAGAAATGGAGTAAATTGTTATTATTAATACTTGAAGTATCCTCCCTGAAACAGCAGTTTTGGCATCATTGGCTAGACACCGGATGCTCAGGCTTCACTCCAGTTTTTCTGAAGCAGAATCTGCATTTTTAACAAGACCTTCAGGTGACCTGAAGGCTTATTCACATTGCAAAGTAACATGAATGGACTTAGAGATTGTCCTGTCAATACAGACATATAGATACATGAAACGATACAACTGTTGGGAAGTCAGAGAAGGATTATAGGAAGATGTGATGAGTTGAATTCTAAAGGAGGAAGAGTTAACTGGATAAAGAAGAGGAAGGGGATTGAAAAAGCAGGGGATGGAAGTCAAGACAGAGGTCAGGACGGGTGGGGGACAGTGAGGGCCAAAGTCCCTCATAGCAAGTGTGAGGGCTGCAGGCTCACATGAGCAGAAGATGAAGTTGGCAGTCTTACCTCCTGCACGGTCCCTTTGCATCATAAGATCCCAAGATTTCCTTAACACAAGCCATGAGATCCATTTTCCCTCCTAACCCTCCCCCACCCATCCTGTATCCCAGGTAGGGCTCTAGGAACTGGGGTTCCCAGAGGCAAGCACAAAAAGAGAATTGCTGGCCACATGGAACACCAGGACTGCATGGACCAGAAGGGGAGAGAGGTGCTGAAGTGGGGTGCTGAGGGCCGAGGGAAGCAGGGTGTGGATGAAACAGCTCTGGAGGCATGGAGGGGCCAGGGGTGTTAGTCACCTGTCCTCAAGCAGGTGACAATGTAGGTGTCCTGGATAAAAAGCCAATTAAAGTACAATTAACCTCCCTGAACTGCGGTTCTGAGTGCACGCCAGATAGAGGTTTGGAGATCATTAAATATGGGGGTGAGTGAGTGGAGGGGGCTGCAGGCTAAGGATGGAGGGAGAAAAGACCTTCTCTGAAGCCATCACTCTCTTTGGACGGGGGGCAGTTCTCTGTCACAACCAGTCCCAGCATGGATGGGGCAGGAGACCTCTGTATGGGGGAAGCAGATGGACACAGAAGGCCTCTTACTTCTTCCCCTTCTCCCCAAACCTCAAGAATAGATGCGGCAGCTCCAAACTCATGTTGCTGAGTACAAGTGCTTCCTGAGTAAAGAAGGGATGGGAGGGGACCTCCTCCTGGCAGCTGCCTCCTAGGAACCCATCAGTTTATTAAGTTAGCAGGTTCCTCTCTTGCGGCAAGGGCGCTGGAGAATGAAAGGCCAAACAGATCAGTTTCATGGAATCTGAGACTGATAAATTTTTAGAGCTGGGAGGCTCCTTGGAGAGCATCTGGTTCAATATCCCCTTATTTTTCAGATGAGGAACCTGCAGCCCAGAGATAGGAAATAACTTCTCTAAAGTCACAGTTGCTACTTGAAACTCAAAACTAAGAAGCACCAAATGATGGAAAGTGAATTCCCTCCATAATTTATCACTTCTGCATGTTTAGTATTATATTGAATTTACTTTTGATAAGGAGTACCTGCAATCTCAGAGGTAATTTACTGTGAAAGAGAATTCTTAAGATTCCATCATTATCAACGTTGACTTGAATTATGTTGCATTTTATATTGAAACATGAGTTTAATTTAACCCACGGCAAACAATTCTCTCAGTTAGAAAAAAAAAAGTCTCCTTTCTACAATGAGAAGGCAGTCTGGCTTCTTACAGAGATAATACTAATATGCGTTGCAATTCTTTGCCTATGTCTGCCTTTTCAATCAGATTTTCACACCTGTCTTTAAAATCTTCATTAGCGCCCATTGTTAGGCTGGGCACCTTGGAACAGGTAATCCGTCCTCACTACAGCATGGATGTGACAAGCCCGACAGATGAGGGAAGAGGTAGCCAGACTCAGCCTGAGTTAATGAACCTCAGGCGATTGGCTCCATGCTAAACCCTGAGCATGCAAGGGTCAGAATTCAGAATGTTAGAACCCACTCCTCCAGGAGCTCACCAGCTCTGCCACCATAATGAAAATCAGGAAAAGGGGATGGGAAAAGGGCAATGTCGCCCAAACAATCATAACCTTCTTTCATCATTTGCCTAGAGCTGGACTCAGCCCAGGGTGAGGCCACCTCCCTTGACCCCAGTTGTTATTGCTTAGTCTCTAAGTCATGTCCCCTAAGTTGTATCCAACCTTTTTGCAGCCCCAAGGACTGTAGCCCTCTAGGCTCCTCTTTCCATGGGATTTCCCAGGCAAGGATACTGCAATGGGTTGCCATTTCCTTCTCCAGGGAATCTTCCAGACTCAGGGCTCGAACCTGTGTCTCCTGCTTGGCAGGCAGATTCTTTTCCATTGAGCCACCTGGGAAGACCATGAAAGGGAGCTCATATTTCTCCATCTGAAGATGCATTGTCCAATATGGTGGACACTAGCCACAAGCGGCTATTTACATTTAAATTAATATTTTAAAATAAAATTCAGTTCCTTGGTCTCACTTAGCTACATTTCAAGCGTCCAACGGCCACCTGTGGCTAGTGGCTACCATATTGGACAGCGTAGGTTTAGAAGTTTCCATCATTGCAAAAAGTCCTATTGGACTCTGACAGTCAAAAGGTTGGCTTTGTCTGGCTTCCCCAGGGGGAGAGAATGTTCTGCCTAAGAGGTATGCAAAAGAGGTCAGGAAGTCATTATTAATAGATTCAAGCATCATAACCGCACCCGACACCTGTTTTGCCTGTATTTCTCCAAATGATACTGGGGTAAACACTCAAACTGTGTATGTCATCTGCATTTCCTCAAAAGCCTTGCCAATGTCTTCTATTGCAGCTGAATTCTATCCAATACCCAGGATGTGAGATAATGCTGTTAACCAACATTCATTGTGTGCTTATACCATATGCTACCGTGGTGCTAAGCGCTTTCAGAACAATCTTCCACTTGCTCCTCAAGAACCCCTGTGCTTACAGCATGCAGATGAAGAAGTGGAGGCCCAGTAAAGAACTTGCCCAGGTTTACCAGCCAACGAGTGGAGAGTCAGAAACCAGACCCAGACAGTCATCTTCAGAGCCTGAGCCTGAACCACCAGTAGTGCTGTTTCTGAGGAGTTGGCCACAGCCCAGAGCTGAATATTTCCTGGAGGAAAGACATCTGAACATGTCATTCTCACTTATCCAACCCATCCAATGGGAGAACCTACTTTCCAGTCTTTACAAGGACTCTCTGATGGTTTGAAAGGGTTTGGTGGCGAAAGTGCTTTTTGAACTTTCAACACCCATCTGAGTGTCAGGGATCATAAAACGAAAAAAAAAAAAAAAACCCGAACTGATTGTTGACATTGACCTTCAGGTCAGAACTATTGCAGCTGAATAACCACCTGGAAGCTTGTTAGTTATACAGTTTCTTTGGACCCACTCCAAGCAGTTCAGACTGCATAGGTCCAGGGCACCGGAGGAGGTCCTGGCAACCACTCCTGTATTCTGGTCTGGAGAATTCCATGGACAGAGGAGCCTGGCAGGCTACAGTCCATGGTGTCACAAAGAGTTGGATATGACCAAAGCCACTTAGAACGTATGCAGGGGTCCAGGGCACAGGGGTCTTCGTTTGCACCAGTGCCTCAGGTGGTCTGATGTGGGAATTCTTGGGTTCCCTCCTCTGAAACATGCCGATTTTAGGTCTCCAGCTTTGGGACCCTGATGATCCATATGTACATACAGCAAAGCAGAGAATTTATTAAAGGAGAAATTCAGCCCTGCCCAGTGGAGAGGTGGGGTGTCTGCCTCTCCAGATTCCTCCATAATCCTTAATCATCCAAGGCAGGCACCCATCCTATCCTGAGCAGGGCTGAACAGAGGGAGCTGCTCCCCGTGGGCACCAGAGTGCATTCCCGGGCACTTTCGGAGGGGAAGGCCAGTCTGCTCTCCTTACATCCTAGTCTTTCTAAAAACTCAGTTGGGAGAAACAGAAGACTGTCTGAAAGGCAGACAGTCTTTCCATTTCTTCTCCCCCTTCAGCTTTATTGAGATAGAATTGACCCATAATGTTGTAAGTTTAAGGTATGCAGTGTGTTGCCTCGATATACGTTACTGTGAAATGACTACAATAATGTGAGTTAATACCTCCATCACGTCACATAATTACTTGTGTGTGTGTGTGTGTGCTTGTGTGTGTGTGTGTATGTGGTAAGCACAGTTAACTCCTTAGCAACTTTCAAATATTTAATACAGTATCGTTAATTGTAGTTAGCATACTGTACATTAGATCCTGAGAATGTATTCATCTTAAAATTTGATTTTGTACACTTTGATCAAAATCTCCCCCATTTCCACCAACCCCCAGGCCCCGGCAACCACAGTTCCTCTCTCTGTTCTTATGAATCTAGCTTTTTATAAAGATTTTACATGTAAGTCTCTGTGTGACTCATTTCAATTATCTTAATGCCCTCAAGGTCTACCCGTGCTATTGCAGAAGGCAGGATCCTCTTCTCTTTGTGAATTTTCTCTATTCGCTCTTTGCAATCCAATGCGCTGTAGCCTGCCAGGCTCCTCTGTCCATGGGGTTCTCCAGGCAAGAATACGGGAGTGGGTTGCCATTTCCTAATCCAGGGTACTTCCTGACCCAGGTTTCGAACATACGTCTCCTGCAATGCAGGCAGATTCTTTACTATCTGAACCACTGGGGAAGCCCATATATCAATGGACACTTGGTTATTTCCATGCTTTGTCTATTTGGAGAATTTATGAGAGAGTTTCAACAGCAGACTCAAACAGAAGGAAAATAATTAGCAAACTAGAAGGCAGGTCAGCTGCAATTATCCATCCAGAAGATCAAAAAGAATTTAAAAAAAAAAGAATAAAAAAGAGTGAAGAACATCTTCCCTAATTATGAGATACCAGGGAAATAATCTATGCATTATTGGACTCCCAGAAGAAGAGCGGGATAAAGGGGGGAGGACGTTTACTTAAAGAAGTCATGGCTGAGAACTACCCTAGTCTGGGGAGAGATTTGGATATCTGAGTTCACGAAGCTCATAGAACCTCCTGAAAAATTTTCAACCCAAATGCTGTCCTATGAGGCATATTATCATGAAACAGTCTAAAATCAAAGAAAGAATTTTTTAAAGTAACAAGAGAAAAAAAAAACTCACTACAAGGCAACCCTCATGAGGTTATCAGTGGATTTCTCAGCAGAAAACTTGCAGGTGAGGAGAGAGTGGAATGATACTCTCAAAGTGGTGAAAGAAAAAATCTGCCAAACAAGACTACTGTACCCAGCATGCTGTCCTCCAGAAATGAAGGGAAAGAGCCTTTCCCAAAGAAACAAAATTTGAGGGAGTCCATCACCACTAGCCCTTCCTTACAGGAAATACTGAACAGAGTTCTTTAAGCTGAGTTGACATGATGCTGGTTAATAACATGAAAATGTAAAACATAGGTGGAAAGTAAGTTTATAGTCAAATCCAGGATACTCTAATACAGCCGTGTATTAACTACATAACTCAAGGATAAAGGTTAAAGGGCAAAAGTATTTAAAATAACTATAATAATTTGGCAGTGGATATATAATATAAAAAGACAAATCTGACATCATAAACATAAGATGTGATTGGGGTGTAAAAGGGCACAGTTTCTGCACACAACTGAAGTTGGTATCAACTTATTGTGTTGTCCAAAGAGATCCTTCAGGTTTTCCCATTATACCTTAACCTGAATGAACTCTTTAGCCAATCCAATAACATAGGCTGTTATATCAGTGAGATGCGTTATATAAACCTCATGGTAACCACAAAGCAAAAAGAGAAGCATTCTAGCACACCACTTTGGAAAATCATTGATTCACCAAGGAAGACATCCAGAGAAGAAGAGAGCAAGAAGAGAACTATGAGACAGTCAAGAAATAATGAAAGGGCATCACACACCCTTACCTATCAATTTTTAGTCTAAATGTAAATTCTCCAGTTAAAAGGCACAGCATTGCTGAAGGTATTAAAAAACAAGACCCAACTATAGGTTCACTACAAGAGACTCACTTCAGCTTCAAGGATATACATAGACTCAAAGGGGAGAAATGAAAAATAGATTCAGTGGGAATAAAATCCAAAAGAGAGCAGGGGTGTCTACACTTATATCAGACAAAATGGACTTTATGTCAAAAACTATGATAAGAGACAAAGGTCATTATATAATGAGAAAGGGGTCAAATCGTGAAGAAGATGTAACAATCGTAAATACATATGCATGCAACACGGAGCGCCTAAATATATTCCATTGTCTAAGATGCTCTCCATCTCATCCTGGTCAGCCCGTCAGAGGTGAGCTTAAATGGCATGGTTTTGAATGCTTATTGAAAGATTTTTACCAAGTTGCATTTTGGCAGTGGGTCACTGGCCTGCTATAAGGAAAGATGTTAAGTGAATCTCTCTCTTGAATACACTTAAAGGATGCTCTCGAGTACACCATGCCATAACATTTTCCCCTTCTGAGGAGCAATGGGGAAAACAGCTTTCAGGTTTCAGGTCCAGGAAAACCTGAGCTTCTCTTAAACAATGGCCTTGGGTTTATCGCAGTCACTGAGGTTTGAAAGTTAATAAATTCCATTTTCCTTCATGTTCTGGCTATTAGGAAGCACAAAACCAACTTTGCTACCAACCTCCAGCAAGATGTTAAGGCCTATGAAATGCATACACTGACCCCACTCCTGGTTTGGTAAGTTTTTATTTACTTGCTTATTTATTTTAATGAACTTTGAAGACTTAACTAAAGAACTCAAGGGGGAACGTGAAGAAGGTGGCTTTGCAGTACATATCCTGCTACCAGTTAGGACTTCTAGGCATGTCTTTCTTTCTTTTTAATTTTTAGCCACACTGCCCAGCATGTGGGATCTTAGTTCCTGGACCAGGGATGGAACCCATACCCCCTGCAGCAGCAGCATGGAGTCTTAACCACTGGCCTGCCAGGGAAGTCCCTCTATTAAGCATTTCTCTGCTCTTGCATCCTTCCTTGGAGCTATTCAGTGGATATTTTATTTTTCTGCCCTTGGTTTTCTTTTGCTTTGGCATCTTCAAACTATTTTTCCTTCTTACACTGCTTGCAATTTTGTAATCTGCTTCAAAACAAGTTTCTTTTAATGAGCCAGGCAATTTCATGAATCTTTTCCTAGAATATTTATTAATTGTGCCTGGAATTGTTCTAGGGATGAGGACAGCATGAGCGAATAAACGAGACAAGTTTCTTGTAACAGCATTCACATTGTACTGGCCGTTTGGGAAACAGAACTGAACCAGGAAATAAAGTCACTTCACAGAGTGGCCAGCTTTGTAAAGGAAAATAAAAAGAGTGGTAGCAAAAGACTGGGGAGAAGAATCATGAGCTAGGATGGGAGATAAGGCCCTTCAAGGAGATAATATTTGAACTGAACTCTGAAGGTAGAGGTACCTGCCACTCAAAGATCTGGGATGAGTATTCTGGGCAGAGCAACCAGCAAGTGCAAAGGCCCTGGGGCAGCAATGAGCATGACGTACAGGAAGAATAGTTGTGCCCACCTGGTAAGCTTTAGTTGGTTTTTAAAGCCCTCTTACCACCATCTGCTCTCTCCTTTTAGTAATCTCCATTGCTCTCTACATCTTTCAAAGACAAGGTCCACTACTTTATCGCTATACTCCTATACCTGCACAATCCACGCTAAATTGTACACGCCCGCTTATAAGCACGCCTTCTCCACCAGAGCATGAGCGCCTGTGGTGTCCTTGGGTAGGAAGGAAGAAGCATCTTCCTTCTCTCCAACACAGTCTGGCACATAGAAAACACACAGTTTTATTTCTCAAGCTAAGCCTCTGCTAGGTTGATAACGCAGGCAATACTTGAGCTTGAGCCCAATATACAGGCGCAGCTCTAAGGTACATTTTCCCCATTTGTAGAGCCACGAGTTGATCGTGCTCTGCTTGTGACCTGAATAGGTTGGCAGCAGAGAGCCAGCCACCCCGGTGCACATAGCCAGCCTCTGGGAGGAGGGAGCCCGCTGCCTCTTTCCTCTGAAGAGCTCCTTCTGGGAAAGGAATGACTCTTCCAGCGGTATTGGATTTCCCTGCAAGATTTATGACCCAATTTAAAGTTATGGGGCTTTTATTAATTATAATAAACACCAATTTCATTACACTTCAACTTCCAAAGAAATTACATACTATGGAAGGGAAATAAAATGTTAGTTTTGTGCTCCTGCCAGGCACACATTAACTGGCTGGGTACCGTGTTCGTCTTGGCTGCTCAGCTGGAAGGGGCATTTTGGGAGAAGAGCCTAAGGCACTGTTTCCAGAACTTAAATCTACTTGGTCAAAAATAATGAAAATGAGCTATGATGCCACAGGGAGCTTGTAGGATCACTTTCGTTATGAGGGTCTGTGTTGGGTAATGTACTTGGGTCCTGAGTCCTGAGTTGTGACCTGCCTCTTAACTTGCTGTGTGATTTTAGTAGGTTACTGCTCCTCTCTGAGGCTTAAAAGCCTCATCTTAAACATAAAGACTGGACCTAGGTCAGGAATGGCACATAGATTTTATCTCCTGTGCCAATTTCAAAGCAAACAATGTGGTCACCTACAAAGCTATGTTGAGAAGGATTCTGACATTTCATCCAGGATTCCTGGGCAAGAGCAGTATGATCAATTAAAAATATCAGCCAGGGGGAAAATCCAGAAAGGTAGCCAGACATAATGCTTCCCAGGTGGTTCAGTGGTAAAGAATCTGCCTGTCAATGCTGCGGCCAAGTTTTGATCACTGGGTGGGGAAGATCCTCTGGAGAAGAAAATAGCAACCCACTCCAGTATTCTTGCTTGGGACATCCCATGGACAGAGGAGCCTGGTGGGCTACAATCCATGTGGCTGCAAAAGAGTCAGATATGACTGACTAAGCAAGGACAAGCCAGACATAGGCTGAGTACTCACTATTTCAGGAAATAGCTGATGATTGTAAAGCCCAATTTAGATTTCTATAGTTTGATTTAAGGCTGCGTAGCTAGTTAGTAGCAGACCTAGGACAAAAATCTCTGAATTTTAGATTCTTAGTCCAGAATCCTCATGTATGAAACAGGTAAAATGGATCAGACTTTAGGGTGTTGTAAGGATTCAGTGATGCTACTTATATGCATTTTGCAGTAGAAGACACTCAACAAATCTTTTCCCAATCTTTCTGCAGTCCCATCCTGCCCTGAGCTCATAAAACCATGCCGACCGGTGGCCCTCTCCATCTGGTGTGGGTTTCAGAGCGCTTCCTCTTCCAAAGCTTCACCTTCGTCGATGTCAGGTATTGACTACATGGGTTTTGTCAGTCACATCCCCTTTGGGCAAAACGTATAACCCCATAGATCCCCAAAGGAGAATTTGATTTTAAAGCTGCTTGATTTTAGGGTTTTTATTGTTATGGACTTTCCGACTCTGTGCTACTTTTGTTTTTGCTGGGGAATGGAAAATACTTTGACACTTCTGGGATGATGGGGTTTGATGAACCCCCTAAGGGGGTGGAGGATTCAGCAACTTTGCGCAATTGCTTCCTGCCAGATGTGAAATTAAGCTTCTGGGTACAAACCCAGAGTGCATTTGAGATAATGGGTGGGGAAGCCTGTTGGGGCTCTGGAGGAGGAGAAGAAGGGGGAAAGACCAAGTGATGCTGTGTGTGTGTGTGTGTGTGTGCGTGCACATGTGTACGTGTGTGTGTTCACGTGTGCATATGCGCTGGACCTCATGATGTGCACTATTATGTACTTCCGAGGCCAGAACAGACCCCAGCAGAGTGAGATGCACCTTGGGGCTGTCCTCCTCTCTCACCAGGTGCCCCTACTGCTAGAGTCATACTGACACCCCCTCGTGGTTATGAGCCCACATTTGAAGAGTCATTCAGGCCTGAGTTTGAATCCACACTTCAACACTCACTAGCTGGGTGAGTGCTAGTCCCTTAACTTTAATCATCCTCAGTTTCCTCATCTGTAAAACGGAGTTAATCATAGTAGAGTGAATAATCAGCTGGCATTTGGCACGTGATTGGATAAGAAGTGCTATATTCAAGACAGCTTGGCTATAAACACAGGATCAGCTTAGCACTAAGTCACTGCACAACCGTGGACGAGACACTGGTCCTTGCTGGGCCTCAGTCTCCCTAGAAGTTCACAAGGATGGGGACTGGTAAACTCCCAGACCCTTCCAGTTCTGACTGTTGGCATGAATGGTAAACTCTGTCTCAACTCCTAGAACTCACGGAGCTCTGGGATAACATGTTCTGCTGCCCATCCTATAATTCTGGCTCATATTGGGAAAGATCAGACTCCCAGGTTTTATATCCAAGCTCTGGGCTTTCTAAGTGCATGGCTCTGAGCAAGCTGTTGAAATCCTCTGTTCTTCTACTTGCCCATCTAAGTTAAAATGAGGGTCAGTAGCAGCAGCAGCAGCAGCAGCAGTATAGGGGCAAGGACAGAATTTCCTCCAAGCCATGTGCTTACCCCTTGTCCGACCAGTGGTAAGTGCTGAAGCAGTACGTACCACTTATAGGAAAGACCCCTGTACATGTGAGACTGGCCTTCTTTTAAGAAAAGATGGAGCCTAAGCTGACCCCCAGGAGGCTGCCTAGTTTAGTTTGGGCTGGCAGGCAAAGAGTTCTTTAAAAGCCTTCATAATGCAGGCATGGTTGAAACCTGGATGCCTTTCCAGGCTGGTCTGGGTGGGGTGTCTTCTCTGATTATCTTCCAGAATGCTGTGAACCAGTGTCTAACCCACATGTTCTGAAATACTGGGATTCTTTTAAGATCATGTCATAAGAGGCAGAAGCTTGGTAAGGCAAAAACATGGACTTTAGACCTGGAAAAACCTGAAGTCACCTCCTGAATCCACCTCTTCCTAGGTACATGACTTTACAACAAAGATGCTTAACTTCTCTGAGCCTCAGTTTCTTTATCTGTGAAATGGAGACAATGTAGCTGCCCTAGCAGGGTCATTATTGGGATTAAATGAAATAAAAACGCAAACTACTTAGCCTATATGGGCTTCCCAGGTAGCTCAGTAGTAAGGAATCTGCCTGCCAATGCAGGAGACACAGGTTCTATCCTTGAGTTGGGAAGATCCTCTGGAGAAGGAAATGGCAACCCCCTCTAGTATTCCTGCCTGGGAAACCTCCTAGGCAGAGGAGCTGGGTGGGCTACAGTCTACAGGGTTGCAAAAGAGTCAGATACAACTTAGCGACTAAAACAACAACACTTAGCCTATAGTAGGTACTGAGTGAGGAACAGCATTTTTCCACTGTGCATGTGTGGCTGTGTTGATATAGTTTGTTAGTGTTAGTCGCTCAGTCGTGTCCGACTCTTTGCAACCCGACAAACTGTAGCCCAGCAAGCTCCTCTATCCATGGGATTCTTCAGACCAGAATACTGGAGTGGGTAGCCATTCCCTTCTCCAGGGGATCTTCCCAGCCCAGGGATCGAACCCAGGTCTCCTGCATTGCAAGCGGATTCTTTACCAACTGAGCTACAGGGAAGATCCCTATTGATATAATTATCTACCTCTAATTGCTTCTAGCTGTTGCTGCTGCTGCTAAGCTGCTTCTGACGCTGTGCAACCCCATAGATGGCAGCCCACCAGGCTCTACTGTCCCTGGGATTCTCCAGGCAAGAACACTGGAGTGGGTTGCCATTTCCTTCTCCAATGCATGAAAGTGAAAAGCGAAAGTGAAGTCGCTCAGTCGTGTCCGACTCTTCCCAACCCCATGGATTTGAACGCCTTTCTTCTTTCTGCCTGAGGGTAGAGGGTAGAGGGCAAAGGGAAGGGGGTGAGCCAGAGCTGTACTCAACCCATCTTTGGGCCAACTCTGTGTGTCTCTTAGTCCACAGGTCTCTTCCCCTAGGATGGCATCTTGCAAGCTTGTGCAGAAACGGAACTCATTTCTGCAAGATTCCTCCCATTTTCCGTCACTAGCATTATCTTCCCCACCCCTTTAACTGTTCAGCCCACTCTATCAGATGCTTTCTTGCGGGAATCTCCCCTCCCTGCGGGGGCCGAGTCGGTTCTGATTTTGCATACGCGGAGAGTCAATGGCTCCAGCACAGCCCGGGGATGAATATTCATAGTCCCTCCGCAGCTGTGCAGTGGACACAAAATGCTGACGGAGGAGGACGGGCAGGGTCTGCACGCTCGGCCCGCGAGGGCTCAGAGCTCCCAGAGGACCCATTAGCCCAGCGGTCTGGCTCCTGCTCTCTGTGCCTTGGTGGATTCTGTGAGTTCCTTTCTGGCTTCAGAAGTGGCTCCAACCTCAGGGCGACAGTATCTCTGGCTCTCCCGGCATCTCAGCAATCTGAATCCTCTCAGGACTAATGTGTGGCACTAGTTTATGATACAGGAAAGAGTTTAGCCCCTAGATTACAATCCACACTGTCGCTTGGGACCCTGGTCTACCAGACCTCAGCACAGGAGGCAATGCTCACAAGGCATTCCAAAAGCCTGGCGCCCCCTGGGGTTGTACCCAGTGGTGGCCTTGACCCTCCCTGTTCACTCTTTGCTGTTCTCAGCAAGCGCCCACAGCAAGGCAGACCCTGTGGTTAAAGGGTAACTGGGGAACATCCAATCCTGAAACAAACCAGATGCTAATAAGGGGTAGGTAGCTCTTTCATCCCACCGAACTGGGGTCTTGGGATGGATAGGTAGGGACTTCGGGATCCTGAAGTTTGACTGATGCTCCCCAGATGACGGTGATGGGCAGGCCTGCTGGAGAGCCAGTGTCACACCATGTTAAAGGGATATTATCACTTAGCAGGTTACCTGCACATATGGCCAGGAGAAGGGCATTGAAAAGGAGGAACTTTGGGGAGAAACCTGAGTTGCTATTCCTAATACTGCGTATCAAGATGAGACACACTCAGAGACCATTTCCTCCTTCCAACATCATTGAGATTCTGTGCAGCATCTACCAAATGCCTTTCGTTGCTCCAGGGAAAAAGTGATTTTGCCCAAGTCTCTCCCTCCCTCCCTCCCGCTCCTTTCCACATTAAACTTCATATAGTGGCATCTCACCCCACCGTACTTTGTGCTGCTCAAGGATAAAGGGTGTGTGTGCTAAGTCACTCAGTCATGTTCGACTCTTTTTAACCCCATGGACTGTGGCCTGCCAGGCTCCTCTGTCCATAGGATTCTCCAGGCAAGAATACTGTAGTGGGCTGCTATTTCCTGCTCCAAGGGATCTTCCCGACCCAGGGATTGAACCCACATCTCTTGTGTCTCCTGTATTGGCAGGTGGATTCTTTATCATTGTGCCACCTGGGAAGCCTCTTCAAGGACAAACAGCATTTCTTAATCAGCTTTGTGTTGCGGTGACACTGTACAGCATCTGCTCTGTGGTGGCATTGAACAAATGAGTTTATATTGAACAAAACGCGTCTTTATCCAGCTTTTAAAAGTAGGCTTATAGTGACTTTAACTGGGTGGAAGCCACTTACAACATACAAAAGTCATGGCTGTAAAGTGGGAAAGCCACATTTGCAATGCATGCATGCATACATGTTAAAGCATGCTGCATTTCAAACCCACCTCCTTGGAAAGTTACCAACTCTGTCCAACAACATTGTTTTTGCTCCAGTGTATCTGGAATCCTAGTTTTGTGGCTGTTGTCTGCTAGCTGAAGGGTTGGGCTGAGGTCTGACTGGGGTGGAGCCTAGGGAGGGGGGAGCCCACCCGTGGCTAGAATCTGGCCCTGGAAATGCAGTTGTGGGAGGGCTTCTGGGAGGAAAGGGTCTGTTGAGCGGATAATCATCTCAACTGGGAGAACAAGTCTGAGAGTGAGGATGGGCCGTGGATGTGTATTGACCCCGGGGATGCCAGGGTGAAACTGAGAGCGGATGATGAATATAGGTTATTGGGACAGATAGGGTAATTCCAACTACTTATTCTCAAACCAGAGGAGTCAGTGACAGCAAAATGCTCTGGGTTCACAAAACAGTGACCCATTTTCCTTGCAACTATACAAACTACTGGCAGGCAGAGGGATTTCAAATCAGATGACATTTCATTTCATTTCATTCCCAATGGGGTGCCCTGCCCACATTTTTTTATTTTTTTTAACTTTTATTTGAAAGATTTCTAAGATTACAGAGCAGTTACAAAAATAGTATAACCCTCCTCTATACCCTTCACCCAGCTTCCTCCAAAGTTAATGACATACAGAACCACAGTACAGGGATCAAAACCAGGAAATCAACATTGGTGAAATACTATTCCTCAAATGCTAGACATCACTTGAATTATACCAGTTTTCCTCTAGTATTTTTTTTTTTTTGGTCTCAGAATCCAACCTAAGATCCCACAATGCATTTAGTTGTTATATCTCTTTAGCTTCTTCCAATCTGTAGCTACTCCTTATTCTTTCATGATCTTGGCAATTGAGATGAGTACTGGTCTGCTCTTTTGGAAAACGTCTCTCAATTTTGTCCCCATTCTAAATGGAGAAAACACGAAACTGTTAACCCTTTTGCACTGTTGGTGGGACTGCAAATTGATACAGCCACAATGGAGAACAGTATAGAGGTTCCTTTAAAAACTAAAAATAGAAACACTACACGACCCAGCAGTCCCACTACTGAGCATATACCCTGAGAAAACCATAATTTAAAAAGACACATGGACCCCAGTGTTCACTGCAGCACTACTTACCGCAGCCAGGACCTGGAAGCAACCCAGATGCCCATGGGCAGATGAATGGATAAGGAAGCTGTGGTAACTACATACAATGGAATGTTCTTCGGCCATAAAAAGGAGTGAAACTGGGTCATTTGTAGAGACACTGATGGACCTAGAGTGTGTCATACAGAGTGAAGTAAGTCAGAAAGAGAAAAGCAAATGTTGTACATTAACGCATAGATACGGAACCTAGAAAAATGGTACAGATGAGCCTATTTGCAGGGCAGGAATAGAGACACAGATGCAGAGAATGGGCAAGTGGGCACTGCGGGGAGGGGAAGGGGGACAAACTGAGAGAGTGGAACTACCATGTGCAAAATAGACAGCTAGTGGGAAGCTGCTGCCCAGTGCAGGGAACTCAGCTCAGGGCTCTGCGCTGACCTAGAAGGGGGGGAAGGAGACTCAGGAGGAAAGGGGATACAGGTATACTTATAACTGAGAAGGAAATGGCAACCCACTCCAGTATTCTTGCCTGGAGGATCCCATGGACAGAGGAGCCTGGTGGGCTACAGTCCCTGGGGTCACAAAGAGTTGAATGTGACTTAGTGACTAAACAATAGCTGATTCATGTTATTGTACAGCTGAAACTAACACAGCATTGTATTCCAATAAATTATACAGTAATTATACTCCAATAAAAAGTACATAACCATTGACAGGTTATAGGCATATAACAACACTAGCTTCCATTTTTATAGTCACATCTTACTTTGATTGACACAACTTACTCCCATCCTCCAATGACTTTGTCTCCCTAATTCATATCCATTCCCCAAAGATGGAGAGTCTCAAGTTTGAAGAAGCAACAGGAGGCTGAGTCCAGGCTCTACAGAAACTCCCCCAAAGAAAAGATGTAGAGAAGTTTTCAGCTGAGGTAGCACCATCCAAGCATTTAACCTCTCTGCATCCTAACTCAGCCACATAATGGGGCGAGACCGCCGCCAGCTGTCAGCGCTGAGGTGGGAGTAATGAGGCTGAAATTAGGGGTGGACCCCCAGAGCGAGCCTCAGGAAGACGTGAGAATCAAGCAAGTGTGGCTGAAGCCAGAGGATGTCCAGGCTCTGACACAGACAAAGCAGAAGGCAAGGCACTGCGTCTGGGCAACGCGAGTGGGAGAATCAGAGCCGACAGAAAGGGGCCAGAAGTAAGGAGGACGACACTGGAGATGTGACTCTGTGCATCACCTTTGGAGAAAGTCTAAGTCTCTCCTCCACAAGAGGGCCTGGGAGACCCAGCATCAGATACACAAGATGACTGTCTCACTTAGACTTCAAATCCTGAAACTTGTGACCAGAGTTCAATCACAGTGATATTCTATAATACACACTTCATACACAGATACCTTCATGTTATGTATATAAGGTTGTATCTTCTTGCTTCCCTACCCTCAGTACTTAATGTACTTCATACAACTGTGCAAGTTATAAACTTCAAAATTTCACAGTTGTCTACAGGAATTGAGCCCTTCAAAGCTGGGCAGTGCACACCTGTGCAACTGTACAAGGCAGTCTTCACTGGTGACTGAATGAGTAAATGGTGCAGTCATTTATGGTGGGAGGGAGAGTATTCTACCTTAATTTCTGGGAGTCTGATCACTGATCAGGTGAATGCAGCAACCTCTTTTCCCCATGGTTGTTACGTATTTCAAAAAGTTAACCAAGGTGACACATGGTACTCAGCACATGGTCGACATTAGAAAATCCAGTTGCTCTCCTTTCCACAGCACCTTCGCCTCATGGTAATAAAATCCAAGTGCATTCTTCATGCATAGGAAGGGAAGAGAGCCAGTGTGTGTTCACCAACCTGTCAAGCCTGGGGAGGAAGGCAGCCATACCATCCCCTAGATGGAGTCTACCCTCACTGGATCAGCAAAGGAAGGTTGCCAGTGGTTTTGTTTTCTTGCTCTGAATATTATTCCAGAGGATTTCTGCTGAGACATTCATGCCCCATGGAGCATGTGATTATAAGAATATATATCTAGTATAAACACCCATCTAGGTACCCTTCCACGACTGAGTCTGTACGTGTTCATTATAATAAATGCCCTACTGTGTATCATTTGTTATTGCTGGGGTGGGAGTGACAATTTAAATATCAACGGTATTATTTTGACTGATGACAGGTTAAAAAAAAAAAAACACCCTAGTAGGTTATTCATCAGCCTAGTGAAAAGTACTTAACCTCGGAACAGCAATGCTTGGTCTATTTCCATACAATTTCCTTACCAAAGCGCAATAAAGACTCACTAATAGACAGTTTTATCCATACCCAGTGAGGTGTAAGGCAGCCCAAGAGACGTTGGAGAAGATTACGGGGGAGGAATCTAGGGGCTGAACCGCCCATGTGGCCATTTAACTGTCATGTGGGCTGTGCTGGGAGCTACAGCACACATCCTCACAGGAGGCAGTGAGCACCACACCTCCCCCTTGAGCCAGGCTGGGCTGCAGACGGCAGGAGGTGATGCAAAGTCAGCTGGAGAGACAAGGAGATGGGCTCACATCCTGGCTTCAGGCTCTTTGTCTTTCGATGCCTGCTTGATGCATCAGGCAAACCCAGAAAAAATCCAGGCGAGAGGGATAGCCCTTCTCAGGGGTGCCACTGGGACCCCGCCCTCTCTCGGGCTCCTCCCATCTGCTGCCCCTTTTCCTCTTCTCTCTTAATTCCAGAGCCCTTGATTTTGCACTTCAGTCTCTGCATCTTTTAGGGGGAGAGGGGCTCTCTTTTTCACGGTAAATGCTTCTCCCTAGCCTCACTCCCTCCTAACGTGTCAGCCTTCTGGGCTGGTAGCAGCAGTGGTAGCCACAGAAGACTCTGGAGAAAAGGGAGATTCCCTTCGACAGGCTCGTCACTGTGGCTATTTCTCTTGACCCTGACCTCCCTCCTGGGGAGGGAAGATGCCACACAGAGATAGGGTGTCTGGGCTCTCACCTGGTCCTTTCCCAAAGGCAGTGTGGGCCATCCCCGGTCAGTTGCATTCTCCTATATGGGCCTCAGCTTCCTCTTGCAATGTCCCACCTCTTGGTCCCTTCCTTGTTTATGCAGCACCCACTCCACACCTGGAATCAAGCTTAGCACTGGGGATCAAAAGATGACTAAGACACAGTCCCCTCAAACACGCATGTTAGTTGGGAAGACTTGAAAAAGTACTTAGCTAGCTATGCGACAAGCTCGATGAAATGAGGGGGGCTGAACAGGCTCATCCCTAGAATCCCCTGAAGTTCCAGGATTCTAAGGAGGCAGCATTTCGACAATGTAACAAATGTTGTGATACTGTTAAAAAGAGGTGTAGTGATATTGACCTGGTTTCCGGTGTACTTGGCAAAATTGTCTTCAAAGCTTTGTTCCCATCAGCGGCCCTGCATTTCCAATCAGTAACACGATGTTTGCCTCGAGGATATAAGTTTCATCAGTTGTTCAATGACAATGATATTGTGACTATGCCCACTCTAGTGATGGGTATGGGAGATTTGCTCAATTGGCTACTGTTCTGATTTCCCTTCTGTGTGTGTGTGTGTTTTTTTTTTTTAAAGACAGCAGCAGTTTTTTCATCGTAAATTTGTTATGATACTGATTCTGCTTTATGTTTTCATTTTTTGGCCAGAAGGCATGTGGGATCTTTGCTCCCCCATCAGGGATCGAACCTGCACCCCCTGCATGGGAAGACAAAGTCTTCACCACTGGACTGCCAGGGGAGTCCCTCTTCTGTGTGTCTTTTGATCCTGCAGAAACTATGAAAGTTAAACCCGACATTTCCTGGACTCACTTGTGCCTAGGGATCTAACATGACCAGGTTCCTTCGATCAGATGCACTTGGATGAGACCTAAGCTTGAATCTGAGTTCTCAGGAGAGAACCAGGGGAGATTCACTGCAGCAGGAGGTCTGATTCTGAGAACTGAGAATTGTTTCTGAGGGCTTATCCTGTTCCTTCAGCACTATTAATTATTGTGTAGGCCACCTAAGACCGGTAATAAATCCTTTTCCCTTCAGCTACCCAGAGTTGTTTCTATTGAGTGCAACTAAGCCTTAACCAACACAGCACCTGAAAGGAAAATACATCCAGCATAACAGCATGGCATCCAGTGGACACTAAACTCTGGTGCATCCTGAAATGTGCAGCTTCCACTGACCTAATACCAGCACTGAAGAATTGATGCTTTGGAACTGTGGCATTGGGAAAGACTCTTGAGAGTCCTTTGGACAGCAAGGAGAGCAAACCAGTCCATCCTAAAGGAAATCAACCCTGAATATTCACTGGAAGGACTGACGCTGAAGCTGAAGCTCCAATACTTTGACCACCTGATGTGAACAGCCAACTCATTGGAAAAGATCCTGATGCTGGGAAATATTGAAGGCAGGAGGGGAAGGGGACCACAGAGGATGAGATGATTGAATAGAATCACTGACTCAATGGATGTGAGTTAGAGCAAACTCTGAGAAATAGTGAAGGACAGGGAAGCCTGGCGTGCTGTAGTTCATGGTGTCACAAAGAGTCAGACAGGACTGAACAAATGAAAAGCAGCAACAAGAAGAGGCTCCTAATTCTGAAGCTGTCTCTGCTCTAAAGTAGGCATCAAAATTTCAAAGAGGAATGTCTATTTGAGCGATGTGGACAGGATGATGCACCAATGTCAATGACAAGCAGGTGTGGCTGGGTCCCTACAGGAACATCTATGCTGGGCTGGGGTGGGTGCCAGGATTGTCCAGTCCCAGTCTAGGGACTCAGCAGGGCTCCCACAGTCAACACAAGACAACCACCCTCGGGGCTCTCTATCTGTGGGTAACAGGCTCCCAACCACCCGGCAGAATTTCTGAGGAGCCCATTTTTGGGGAAAAGAAATGATTTCAGTTCTTCAAGGAGCAGAATATAAGAGTAGAAATTTAGTCAGAACTGTTAAGATGCTGCATTTTCCCCAAATTCATTAATTTCCAGGAGATGAATGGGAAATCCACATGAAGAAACAAACATCACAGCAAGCATCCCGCCACATTCTACATGAGATGCTTGTCCATGTATAGCAGGCTACTCTGCTCGCATCCCCATCCCCCAGGAGTTCAGGAATCATTTATATTTCAAATATAATAAATAGGAAGAGAGGAAACTATATCCTTGACAGGGTAGCATCCCTTCCCTTGGCCCGTCTCCCAAGACCTTTGACTTTGCAAGAATATTTTAGCTTCAACCTTTCTCCTCAGTGCCGTAAACACAGCATTATTCCTTTCCAGCAGCCATAAAAATTATCCCCCTTATTTCTCAAAATCATGGCAAATTAGCACCTTTGACCATCTTTTTCTTCGGCTCTGTCTCTCTCTCTCATGGTTGCAGACACATGAACAATTTATCATGGTCCATGGAGGGCTCTCCTTTCTTGCATGCTGATAGAAAATTCTAACCAGCAATCTCCATACTAATCCATCCCTATGCTTAGCTCAAGTCTGTAGAAATAAATCTAAAGTAGCATTTTCCAAAATGGGCTTTATAGCTCACTGGGTCTATGAAATGTCATTAAGTGTCCCCACATCAAGTATTTTGTAGTAAAACAAGTTTGGGAAGCATTATCTGCTTTAGATTTTGGAATAAATGTTTGTATATTGAAGCATCTGATACATTCTATGGGCAAGAAAACTATGCAAATTTCTAATTTGGTTTTCCCAGGATTTCTTAGTTTATTTAAACCTGGAAGAGATTTGTATTTGCTTCCCAGCTATTAAGATTCTACGCAACAGTGTTCTACAGGTACCAGTTTGGGTAAATGATAGCATTTGGGAAGACAGTTGAATTTTACAGCCGAGGGTTGAGCATGAGGTGAGAGTCCAATTTCCAAAACACCTGCTGCCGGTGGGTGAGACTTGGCCAGCAAGCTGGACCCTCAGCTCAGGAGTGGGGCTTGAGCTGGGGATGTTTCTCCTGTTCACTGCTGGTTCTAAGAAATGTAGGCTGTTTACAATAGCCAAGACATGGAAGCAACCTACATGTCCAACAACAGAGTAATGGATAAAGATGATATGATACATATTTCCCATGGAATATTACTCAGCCATTAAAAAGAATGAAACAATGCCATTTGCTGCAACATGGATGGACAAGGCGATTGTCATGCACAGTGAAGTGAGCAAGGCAGAGAAGGAGAGTATCGTATGGCATCTCTTATATGTAAGACAGAAACAGATTCACCGGCTTAGAGAACGAACTTATAGCTGATGGTGGGGCGGGGGTGGGGAGAGGAGAGTGAGGGGGGAAAGCAGTTAGGGAGCTTGGGATCAACATGGACGCTCTGCTGTATTTAAAATGGATAGCCAACAAGGACCGACTGTATGGCACGGGGAACTCTGCTCAATGTTGTGTGGCAGCCCGGATGGCAGGAGAGTTTGGAGGAGAATTGATACATATGGTGGAGATGCTTTGCCCTGAAACTGTCAGGGATTCTCTGGTGGCTCAGACTGTAAAGAATCTGCCTGCAATGCAGGAGACCCGGGTTTGATCCCTGGGTCAGGAAGATCCCGTGGCAACCCACTCCTGCATTTTTGCCTGGAGAGTCCCATGGACAGAGGAGGCTGGTGGGCTACAGTCCACGGAGTCGCAGAGTAGGACACGACTGATTGACATACACGTCCCTTTACTTTGAAACGATTATAACACTGTTTATTGGCTATAGTCCAATAAAACATAAAAGGTTAAAAAAAAGAAGGGCAGGGCTAAATCTGCAGCTAGAGTTTCAATAATTAGGGCTATGATGATAGGGAAGACTACAGAGCTGGCTATTCAGGTGTGCTCCCAGATCAGCATCACAAGAAATACAGAGTCCCAGGCCTTACCCTAGACCTACCCAATCAGGGTCTGCAGCTTAACAAGATTCCCAAGTGATCTGTATGCACATTACAATTTGAGAAGCACGGGTTAAGCTGTGGTTTTCCATCCTGCCTGCATTTTAGAATCATCTGGGCAGTTTCAAAGTATAGATCCCTGGGATCCATCCCCAGAGACTCTGATTCAGATGTTCTAAGGTGGGGCTCAGGCATCAGTGTTTTCTAAATCTCCCTACCATGCAGCCACAGTTGAAAACCACTCCTCTAACCTGCAGGAGTGCTGCGGGTAACAGGAGTAAGTTCAGGAACCCCAGGGGACACCAAACGGACCACCACGTTCAGCCTTCCCTGCACGCTCTTCTCTTGTTGGGATGGATGAGTGGTGTCTCTGGGACCTGTGGTTTGGTTCCCCGTGACTCCAGAACCACTGGAGGAGCACCCCACAGCCTTCAGGGAGGAGTCAGCACAGATGGTGTCCGGTGCAGAAGCCCCATTACCCCTCTGGGCTTAGCTGCTACAGTGAGTTCTTCCCAAAGCGTTGTAGGCGCTGTGTTGTCGCGTCTTCTCTGGGTCACGGCCTTTCATCACAACAATATCCTTGCAGGCAGAAATGCTCATGAACGTCAGTGACAGCCACCTTTCACCCACTTGCTGTCGCAGCAAAGGCGGTTGTCGCCGACATGTCATGACAGATGACATTCTGTCATCCCTACGGAATGTTTTTCCCCTACAAGCTGGCTGCAGCCATCCAGAGCTCTTCAGTTGGGTAGAGAATCTTGAGTTAGAGAGAACTTCAGAAAGGAATTACCCCAGAGGTGCACAGGCTCAGTCCCATCACTGAACACGGACGTTTCTTATGGGGAGGAAAACAGTTACATATATTAAGCACTAATTCTACATAGCAGGCAGTTTGCTTGAGCTGTCTACTTAAAGAGAGGCTTTTTCACCAGGAGGTAACTATTAGCATTCCCTTCTTTGAGAGAGGAAACCAAGATTCCTGGAAGGTAAATGTTTTCCTAACAATTAAGCAGTACACCTTGGGACTGGAACTCCAGCAGGGCTGACTCTAAAGGCCTTGCTTTTTCTAGTGTACCACTGCCCAGGGCCTTCAGAAAGCTCTGTCCCTAACAGGTACTCAGACCAGTCCTGGTTCAGACTCAAGGCAGCCTTGACTGATTCCACATTGCACAGATTCTGATACTGGACAAGTAGAAAATGCTCACTCGTCAGAGGCGAGAGTTACCCATTAACCCTGTGGCGTTCTCTCCTGCATCATTGCTTATCCTCTGCTCCTGGCTTCAGAGACACACACTGACACAGATAAGGAGTGCTCAGCGCATGTACTTCAGAGTGATGTGTGAGGACAGATAGCATGTAAAGCAGGATATTGGAGAGGGTGACATTCGAATGCGGGGTCTGAGCTTGTAAATACAGGAATTCACTCAACCATCCATCGCCTGCGACCGCGCATGGGAGAAAGGTGGTTGTTACAGACACGTCCTAGAGCCAGTTCCCACGCTACTGGGGCAGGGAAAAAAAAAAATCTGGTCTACCGTCAGACAAAGGGGGAAATGACCCAGGACAGGTCTCAGAGAGTGGACACAGGCTGATGCTCAGAAAAGAGGCTGATACTTGGCTGATATCCACTCCCTGGTCATGTACCTGGGATGCCTTCTCAACCATGAGACCTCTGGTATTCTGCAAGGTTCATCCAGTAAAGCTGGGGCTGCCCATCCATGCTAAGCAAATATTTTCCCCTTAACATTCTGGGCAACCCAGGAGAGGTATTGCCATGAGGAAAATCCATTTGTTCTGAGGTGGAATAGGTGTTCCTTCTCCATGTGGGTGAAACCTATCAGTATTTGAATAGGTTCAAGGTGGAGACACAAAAGCTGCCTCCCTCACTGCATGTTCTATAAATACCTGGGAGTATATTAGATCATGCTGTTGGCAAAACAGCATCCTGAGGCTGTTGGTTTCATTCACCCTCTCCTATGGGGCTGGTGGAACGGAATTATCTTACAGGACACGAAATTTCTATAGGACTTTACATCATTTAGATAAAAAACAGATTTATAATCACCTCTGTGGCCTTGGTTTCAAGACTTGCTAGTATCTTAATGGGGAGGCTGCTGGGAACAGGAAGGTCATTTGACACTGGCTGGGGCTGTGGGTTGAGTGACTGCCTGGTCAGCAGGCCCTGCCTTCTAAATGATAGAATCCATGAGATAAGCCTAAGCTGGGGGACCACTGGCCTGATGGATGTTCAGGGATGTCTGATCTCTAGCACAGTGTCTCTCCAATCAGGTGGAAGACACTCTCTTGATTTTAGGTTCCAGCTAAGATGAAATCAACTCCCACCAAAAGTTGGGTACATAGAGGGACTCCCTTGGTGGTCCACTGGGTAAGACTGTGCTCCCAATGCAGGGGGCTTTGATTGCTGGTCAGGGGACTAGAAACCACATCCTGCAACTAAGACCCAATGCAGTCAAGTCTATATATATATAGAGAGAGAGAGTGAGAGAGAGAGAGAGAGAGAGAGAGAGAGAGAGAGAGAGAGAGAGAGTTGGGTACACAGAGCTACGATCTGGTCCTTGGGGAAAGGGGCTGCCTTAGATGAGTCAAGGAATCAGGTTCTGACCCAACAAGTTGGAATCATGGCAGTGAGAATGGCAGTAAGTCAGGAAGCCCAGAATCAGAAGCCGCACAAAGGCTGATGAAATGTGGTCTACAGCCCAGCAGGCACGAGACTACTGGGGGTCAGGCAGTAAGAATAACTGCAGCCCATTCCTATGATGAAAGTGGGGCTTCTCAGGCTCTGATTTCTTTGTAGTATTGGTCCTGCCTCTGAGCCAAGTTGGGGAAAGCAGGGGTTGGCAACCTCACTGTGCAGCTGCCTTCAAGGAGCCCCTCACTCCTCCCGTCTGATCGTCTCAGCCTGCCTCTAGGTGGTCTCAACCACGACCTCTCTTTGGCCCACTCTGCTCCCCACTGTGGCCTGCCACTCATTCTCTCCCTTGGTCCCACTTGTCAGCCCTGTCTCCTGGGAGCATGCCAGGCTCGTCCCAGTGCTCTCAAAGCCTTCATTCATATTGTTTCTTTGTCTTGAATTATTTTATTTCTTCTGAATGCCTCCCCAGGTTGCATATCTCCAAGGCAACACGGAGATCCATCTCTTCCATAAACCCTCTGCCATCTGCTGCAGCTGACTGGCCAGTTCCTCATACCCCTAAGTGACCACGGTGTCTTCAAAGTGTGCCCTAAAAGTTAGAGCTTAATTCTACACTGTTTTTCATATCACGGTAGGGTCCTATTTGATGTCATCTCTCTCATTTGGCTCAACTTGACAAGCATGTAGTGGCTATCAAGAATCAACCAAGCACATTGTGCTGGAAACTTGAGTATAAGACAAGGGGTCCTTGCAAACAAGAAAATACTACCTACCTAGTGTAAGACACCGTGTTGACACCCTCTGCATGCATTGGTCTTGCCCCTCACATTGAATTTTAAACTTCCTTTGCAGTAGATTTTACTAGCATGCACGCAACACTGGGCTTTCATAGGCACTATTGAGAAAATGTCCATCATCCAGGTTATTCTTTACAGTGGTCCAGTGTGCAGAACTGTCTTCCATCACACTCTGTCCTAACACGTCTTAGAAAGTCTGTCCACGCTCCATAGAAAGTCTGCCCACACACCCTTCTCAGAGCTTCTGACTCCACGGCCACATTGAGTGGACAGTAGGCCACACGGTTTGTCCAATGTCCTGACCAAAGTGAGGTCAATCAGATCCTCCTTCTTTGGTATTTGTAATCCAGACTCAAAAATTTCAATGACTGTTGCACTTGTGATGTTATGGACTCAGAGGCAGAGTACCATGATGGATTGTCTATTTTCTACCCTGTATAAAGAGAAGGAAAGAGACAGAGACAGAGAGACATGAATTAAGCAAATACCTGGAGAAAAGCAGAGAGAGAGAAAGAGAGAAGGTGAGAAACAGCTAGAGAGAGAAAGAGAAAGAGGGAGACAGAGAGAGAGAAATGCAGAGATTGAGAAAGGCTGCCGCTGCTGCTAAGTCACTTTAGTCGTGTCCGACTCTGTGTGACCCCATAGACTCCATTCCTAATAGCATCTCAGTTCCTGATTCTAAGCCCCATGAGACTAGCAGTACTTCCAGCCTATGTTCCTTGAGATACACACCACTATATCCTCCCAACAGTTTCTGATTTAATGAAATTGGCTTCAGTGGATGACTACTACCAGCAACCACACACACTGGCTAAGATGCACTATGAGAAATATTATTATTTCATTTCACAGATTAAATAACTAAGTCTTAGACAGTCCTGTTGTCTTCAATCAATGGTTGGACCTGGACATTGAAAACAGACGTTTGGATGCTACTGTACTGTCTTATGTTCAAAACCTAACCCAGAGTTAAACACTAGTAGGATCTCAATGAGGGCTTCCCTGATAGCTCAGCTGGTAAAGAATCTGCCTGCAATGCAGGAGACCATGGTTCAATTCCTGGATTGGGAAGATATCCTGGAGAAGGGATAAGAGACCCTCTCCAGTATTTTTGGACTTCCCTGGTGGCTCAGCTGGTAAAGAATATACCTGCAATGCAGGAGACCTGGATTTGATCGCTGGGTTGAAAAGATCCCCTGGAGGAGGCCATGGCAACTCACTCTGGTATTCTTGCCTGGAGAATCCCCATGGACAGAGGAGCCTGGTGGGCTACAGTCCATGGGGTCGCAAAGAGTTGGATACGACTGAGCAACTAAGCACAGCACATAGCTCAGGATCTCAGCGAGTGCTTACTTATGGGTGGTAAAATTCTCTAGTGAAATGGTCTTGGTCATCCTAGCCCTTGCCCCGTATTCCTTCCACCCTTCTCCCCGCTGCTTACCTGATGCCCCCTGTCTGTCCCCTTAGCCATTTTCTCAGTTCAGAATCAGCTTTGAGTCACAGAAAGAGTGCACCAATGTGCTGCTGAATGGGGAGCCTGGAGACAGCGTCACCATTTGACAGTACCACTGGGGGTTGCCAATGGTTTGTCTCTGACAATTTCCCCCAATGCCCTCCTTACATAATTGGATAATTGGGATAGGCAGCTGAAAGCAGATGTATCCCCACACCTCGGAAAACATTAATCAAGAGAACAGTGGTGTTGTCTGCATTCTTGGCAGTGTATTACAATATCTATAACAAGAGGAGCTGTGGGTATGTAAGGCATTATCTTCTCTCGTTGTTTCTAACAAAATATCCCTGAACAGCAGGCCCACAAGGACAAGGTAAGGCCATTCTCCATTCCAAATAACATATACTTCTTTGAAAATAAAAGAAGCAATTTAAGCATTTGGGCTTCCTGGAGTGAGTTGGCAGGCGCACTTCTCATCGTGCAGATGCCTTCAGGTGAAGGTGTTTTAATAAGAGAGAAAGTGTGAAGAAGATCACGGGAACTCGCCAGAGGCAGAGAGGAACCATGGAGCACGGGGTGTGGAGCCCACAGGCTGGAGAGAGGTGAGGGAGGGGGGAGGCGTGGGTGGATGAGCTTGGGGAGAAATGTTTTGCTTCTGCTCAGACACATATCACAGCACCCAAAGCCCCCAGGAGAGTCCTATTACTGACAACCAAGAGCTGAAGAATTTAATTCTATTTGTTTCACTTCTTTACAGTTAGTAAGTGTGTGTGGAAGTGATTATTATATAATTTTCAGGGAATGCATTTCCTAAATTAGTGCACCTTTTGAGAGCCTACACTCTAATTAATTATTGGAAAAGACCCTAATGCTGGGAAAGATTGAAGGCAGGAGGAGAAGGGGATGATGGAGGATGAGATGGTTGGATGGCATCACCACTCAATGGACATGAGTTTGAGTAAACTCTGGGAGTTGGTGATGGACAGGGAGGCCTGGCATGCTGCGGTCCATGGGATCACAAAGAGTTGGACACGACTGAGCAACTGAACTGAATTGAACACTCTAATTAAAGGACATGGACCAACAGAGGCTGCGTTTCTTTGAAATGATGGATAGATTTCTTTCGTCCATTTCAGAATCAATCCAATGCAGTGGTTCTGGAGCTGGGCTGTTTGGAGTTGAACCTTAGTTCACCTACATGCTGATCATGTGATCCTGAGCAAATTATGCAGTCTCTCTGGATCTCAGTTTCTTCTTCAGTAATCTAAGGGTGAGAGTGGCATGAGCCTCATAGAATCGTTACGAATGCTGAATGAGTTAATGCCCACAAAGTGCTAAGAATAGTGCTTGGCACGTAGATGAGTCTAACAAATGTTAACTAGTATTATTCAAAGGAATTTTAGGGATGTCAGCTATATATCCTCTGCCCAGGATGCACAGAGGAATAAGGAGAAGAATCTGCCCTCAGAGCATCCCTATTCTGCTGCTGCTGCTAAGTCGCGTCAGTCGTGTCCGACTCTGTGCGACCCCATAGATGGCAGTCCATTAGGCTTCCCCGTCCCTGGGATTCTCCAGGCAAGAACGCTGAAGTGGGTTGCCATTGCCTTCTCCAATGCATGAAAGTGAAAAGTGAAAGTGAAGTCACTCAGTCGTGTCTGACTCTTCGCAACCCCATGGACTGCAGCCCACCAGGCTCCTCTGTCCATGGGATTTTCCAGGCAAGAGTACTGGAGTGGGTTGCCATTGCCTTCTCCGATCCCTATTCTAGATGGCTGATAGACACGCAAAAATAACAAGATACCACAAATATCATGCACTGGACTTAATGATACAGGTGCTACTATTACCTATCAGGCTTAGACAGGTTAAACACCTGGCCCAAGGTCACACAGCTAAAAATGAGTGGGATAGCCAGCGTGCAAACCCAGACCCACATGGTACCATCACCTGGCCTCTTAACTACTTATTCTTAGTGTGACTACCACTTCATCAGAAAATATTTACATTTTTCTTCCATTAAGATGATGCAACTGTCCCATCCCAGAGTTAGCTTTTCTTCCTCAAAGAATTCCATTCTCCTTTCATTCAGGAAACTGATCACAATTTTAACTGCATTTTTTATTGGTTGTCTTCCCTCCAGACTACACATTCCAAGTGGGCAGGGGACAGATTATCTGTTATATTTATCCTTACCTACTTAGCAACCAGCACAGAGCCTGGCATGCAGTAGGAACCCCATAAATGCCACTGGATAATCAACTGTGATAGACAGCTTCTCTGAAAGTAAACAGGAAGCTGTGCTATCTTCCTAAGTGCTATCATAAGGATGTGAAGAAAACACATGGTTTTTTCCTTCAGGGAATTAACAAAGGCTTCTCTGGGGAGCTGAATCTAGATCTAGACTGGATCTAGAAGGATGAGGGGGGGTGGGTCAGGTAGAGAGGAGGTGGAGGCTATTCTGAGCACATGCAAATGTATGTCCATGGGCAAAACCTCATATAGCTGAGAAAGCCCTGACGAGGGAAGAGAAAATGCCAACAGTGTGTTTGGCTCCATGCTCACTGGTCTAGTAGCACCCAGAATGAGTGCCTGTTGGCAAAATTATAATGCATTCCCCACATGAGGCTAAGTTTCCACACCACACACACATACACACAAAAGCTCTTTGAGGATCAATTTGAGGGAGAAAGACAACAGCAAGATGCCTTTCTTTACCATCCAAAGAGAGAGAGAGGATAACACTTTGATTGGGAAGCACAGTTTAATCTAAAAATGGGCATACCAGTTAGAATTCAGCTGGCTGAAAGAAGGAGGAAGCCCCACACCTATGGGTGTTGACACAGGGTGGACACTGCCTCCCTCCTGTCCAAGCTCAGGCGTAGGCAATACCGGGCCATCTAGTCCTCAGGGACCAAACACCATCCTGGTCCGCATAGTCAAGGATGTGCTCTGGTCATTGCTCCAGTGCCCCAAGAAAACAGGTGAAGAAGGTGGGGGAAAAAGTAGCTTCTGAAACTCTTCTGCTTACATTCCATTGGCCAGACCTAGGCATATGGCCACAGCTGTCCACAACAGGGTGCTGAGAAATGTGGTCTTAGGGTAGGCAAGAGATCATGTGCCCAGCTAAAACCCACAGGCCCTAGAGAGAACTGGAACAGATACTAGGGTGGACCACTGGCAGCAGTCTCTGCCCAAAGCAGATCCAGCTTTTGTATGACTTCACCTTGCCCTTGGCATGTGCAGGCAGTCACACCTGGACCGAGGGTTAATGCATGCTCACACACTTACACTTAGTAGAATCCCATGCCATGCCCATCATTTCAAATATTGGAAACTGTAGGGCCCTGAGTTCCAATAAAACTTTATACGGAATTTTGTTATGCTGAATACTTGAACACATATTTCTCTACTGAAATCAGAAGTAGGAAGGATCCAACACCACCTAGCATCTCCACCCCTAGACAGTGGTCCTTCCTTCATGGCGCTGGAATCACAGCATGAACATCTGCCACTTAAGGCAACTGTTAAAGAAACTACAGACTGTCATCAGTACTTTTAAAATTATATCTAATTGCTCTACCTTTTTGATAGTACGTCTAGATTGTCATCTTTCTAAGCCAGAGCAAAAGCGTGCCCCTTCCCCTAGGTTTTTGCCAGTTCTCACAGATTTCTGAGTTTCTTTATTGGGACTTATGGGGAGCCAAGACAGTTTGGCACCTTAAAGGTTTTAGAGGGATGAAATGAGATGGTGTGTAAAGAGCTTAGCACAGCTCCTGGCATGTAGTAAGTTTCCCCAGAAGTGTTAACTATAATAATTTCTCAAAATTTATTCTGTTTAGGTAATAATGCAACTTTTAACATATATTTTACTGAAATGTCTTAGTGATAAAATGATTGTGTCTATCCCATGTCAAGACCCACTTTGTGACTGATAACATACATTTTGTTTTTAAATTAAATTCTTCACCAAGGAACTTCTCTTGCTAATCTGTTTATAATGGCATCAAAAGGGGAAAATCTTTCCCTTTTAACCCAGCCCGACTGAGCGGCTTCACCTTCGCTTTTCACTTTCATGCACTGGAGAAGGAAATGGCACCCTACTCCAGTATTCTTGCTTGGAGAATGTCAGAGACAGAGCAGCCTAGTGGGCTGCCATCTATGGGGTCGCGCAGGGTCGGACACGACTGAAGCAACTTAGCAGCTGCAGCAGCAGCTGGGCATTACTACCATCAGCCCAAACAACCAAACTCTATCTATTTAACAAATCTGAAACAGTTATCTCCTTCCTTCTTAATAATTAGACAAGATTCCCAAATAAACCATATGTAGATTCCTTTTCATATTTTTCATAAAAATAGCATTTGGTCTTATTCTTCATGCTTAAGAAGTTCTTGGAGCCAACGATGATATAAATAAAATGATTAAATGTTAGGCAGATTTCAGACACCCCAAAAAATGGCAACTCTCATCACCATGTTGTAATTGCTGATAATGGTACTTTTCATACTTATTGAGCACCTGCAATGTGCCACTCTAGGCTTGGTGTTTAATACACATCGTGTCATTTAATCCTGCCAACAATCCCGCGTGAGAGATCATTAGCTAGATTTTATAAAAAAGGAAACTAAAGCTGAGAGACAGGGTTGGGTTTCCTAGAAAACTGAGCCGGAGGCTAAGCTTACTTGCTAGCACTGTGCGCACTGAGTGGGGAGCACAAGTCCAGGGAAGCACGGAAGAGGGAGAAGGGAGGTGAGGGAGGTGAGGAAGGTAGTGACGGAGGCAGGTCCCAGGTGGTGCACAGCAGAGCTGCTGAAACATGAGAAGGAAGCACAGTTGTTTGCGCCACCATAGGAGGTGGCTCGGGAGAAGCTGGGGATGGCCTCTGCACCCACGTGGGCAGGACAGCAGGCAGCTTGCTGGCGGACTTCTTTCAGTCTCCTGTCTCCGATCGCTCTCCAAGTTGGCCCCACAGGGTGTTAACTCCTCCGTCCTTCCCCATTATGTTATCCAGTCTCTCTGAGCAGCCAGCGGGAGGCCAGAGCCTTTGCAGGTCTGGTTGAGTTGGACCTAGATTCTGGATGTCTGTGGCCTCCTCCATGTCAGGTATGAGGAGACCCTGACAAAGCCAAGCTCCTGGTCCCAGAGGAGGATCGGTCAAAGTGTGGGATTTGGAGATCAGGAGATGGTGACGGTGAACAGCATCATTGAGCTAAATGATTAACAGGATTCATCTAATGGAGAAGCAAAAAAAATGATGGAGAGCAAGGATACCTGGGGCCAAATGGATGCAGGGTGGCACATAAGTGGCATCCAGGAACTTCCTTGGAGGCCCAGTGGCTGGGACTCTGCACTTTCATAGCAGAGGCTGTGAGTTCCATCACTGGTCAAGGAACTAAGATCCCACCAGCCACATGGCCCAGCCACAAAAACAAACAAACAAACAAAAAATGGCACCCAACATATCCTGGGAGCTGGCGTCACTTACCCAGGGTTACACAGCCATGGCAGTTGGCATTCAAACCGAGGCCAGTCTTACTCCAAAACACTAATTTTCCCATGACACCCAGATGTCTTGCTCTGCTGAGATTTCAAGAAGTTCAAAGAGGGAGCCATGGTTTTCAGAGCTGCCTGGTTCATGGCCATGAGCAGATAAATATTTATCAAGCAGTCATGGGAGATCTGTCAACAAGAATGCCCATAGGCTTATGTTGTCCTTTTCTGTATTCAGGGAACAGACACTTCCGGAAGGCCTGAGCCGCTGTGCTTAGAACACTTCATATGATCTGCTGTGGCTGTCTTAGCCCAGCCCAAACGGTTGGCACTAAGCTAACCACCGGCATCGGCAGGTAGCATGTGAGTGGCCAGTTCTCTGCCCTCACCCCTGCCTGCCAGATGCCAAGGGCAACAGTGATGAAATCAAGTGCGTCCGTTTCCTTGAGGCGGGGGGAAGGACAGCCATGCGCTTCACAGGAAACAGTGTGGGCGAATGACGGTTGAGGCTGCGCAAAGCTGAGACGCCTGTTCCAGATGCTGACTCTCAGATGCGCCCTGCATTAAGAAAGCCTGTCATACGTAAAATAGATGGCTAGTGGGAAGCTGCTGTTTAACACAGGGAGCCCAGCCTGGTGCTCTGTGATGACCTAGAGGGATGGAGTGGGGCGGGGGAGGTTCAAGAGGGAGGGGGGGATAAATAAATAAATAAATATATATATATAATTATGACTGATTCGTGCAGCAGAGACTGCCACAGCATTGTAAAGCAATTATCCTCCAATACATTTAAAAAAAAAAAAATGAAAGCAGCCAAAGGGGAGGGAAGGATCGAGAGTTTGGGATTAGCTGATGCAAACTCATATATAAGATGAATAAACAACAATGTCCTACTGTGCAGCACAGGGAACGTATTCAATATCCTGTGTGAAACCATAATGGAAAAGAACATGAAAAAGTAGGTATATCTACAATTGGGTCACTTTGCTGTACAGCAGAAATTAACACCACATTGTAAGTCATCTATACTTAAATCAATTTTTTTTAAAAAAGAAGAAAGCCCGCCGTTCACCAGCAGTTTCCTCATGTTCTCCTGTGTTCCACCTCCAACCCCCTTCTCAGAAGCAGGAGTGAGCCCCTCTCCTCTCCAGGGCTGTTTCCACTCTGCCTCCGACCTCCTCTGGCCTTCTCTTGGGAAGCAGAACTCCTTTCCCTGCAGTCCTGGCGGCTCTCACACCTTCAATGTCCTCCTTTTCACGTTGGGGTCTTTCTTCTATAGACATAGATTTATCCATAGCCGAGGTGAACAGTTCCCTATTTCTCCTCCAGCTTTAGCCCATTTTCCTGCTTCTCAAATGAACATCTATTAGATCTTAACTTCACACTCAATCCTTTTTTAATCGATATTTTTTTCTCATTGATGGTGGCTCAGTTAAAAATTCTGTCTGCAATGTGGGAGACCTAGGTTCAATCCCTGGGTTGGGAAGATTCCCTTTTCCAGGGGATCTCCAGGGGAGATTCCCTTCTCCAGGGGATCTCCAGGGGAGATTTCCTTCTCCAGGGCAATTCCAGGGGATTCCCTGGGACTCTCCAGGAGATTCCCTTCTCCAGGGGATCCCTGGATCAGGAAGATCCCCTGGAGAAGGGAATGCCTGCCTACTCCAGTATTCTTGCCTGGAGAATTCCATGGACAGAGGAGCTTGGGGGGCTACAGTCCATGGGGTCGAAAAGAACTGGACACAACTGATGACTAACACTTTCGCAAAGTTGATTTCCAATATTGTGTTAATTTCTGCTGTATGGCAAAGTGATATAGTTATACACACACACACACACATATATATATATATATACACTCTTTAAAATATTCTCTATTATGGTTTATCATAGGATATTGAATATAGTTCCCATGCTATATATAAGAAAGCCCTTGTTGGTTATCCATCCTACACACAGACACTTACATCTGCTAACCCCAACCTCCCACTCCATCCGTCCCCCAATCCCCTCCCCCTTGGCAAATACCAGTCTGTTCTCTGAGATTCTCTTTCTGTTTCATTGTTAAGTTTATTTGTCACGCTTAATTCTTAATTGTTTCAATGCTGGTTTTCCTCTATTGAAATCATTTCTCCAAAGGTTACTGTAGCAAATGTCTATTGTTTTTGCCACTCCTAAAGCACTGGCCCGCCCTACTTCTCCATTCTCCCCCCTGCCCCCTTCCCCCACCCCCACCCCCTCCCCCCTCCCCCCTCCCCCCTCCCCCCACCCCCGCCCCGACTACCCCAATTATCCTCCTAAAGAAGCATTTCCTTTCCTTTTCTCAACCTGTGAGATTTACCCGGGCTGAGCGTGTAACTCAAGGGTGAAGGATATGACCTCTGCCTACATCTATCAGTGGTTTGAGGATGGACACAGACTTTTTCTGGGGGCTGCTGAGAGGTAGATGCTTTGAGGTTATATTTAAACTTAACAGAGTGAAGGCCTCGTGCTGCTGGTAGCTACTCACCACCAAAGGGAATGGAGTCAACCCAGAGGAGATGGAGCTAAAGGACAGACGGATGGAAAGTCTGATCCTGGTGGCATGAGCTGAATCACGTCACTCTTGAAGGCATCTCTAATCCGCTGGCCCTTGCAGTTAACTGAGCCTTTTTGCTTAAGCCAATTGGTTAGGGTTTACATTCTCGGCATCAGAAAAATCCCCAACTCATACGGAATCTAGTGCAGTCATCAGTGAGAGTGGAAGTACCAAAATCAACTTTCAGCGCTGCTTTCCCCATTTTATGCTGGTACCATCCTCTTGGTGCCTTGGTAAGGCCCAAGCCTCAGCCCTCACAGGTGCTGCCTCTTCCCCAGGGCCCTCAGCACCAAACTGGCTTCTCCTCTGACTTTCACTCTTCTGCTAGTGACATCTTTTTCCTCTCAATCCTTGAGGCTTAAAATCTTGATATCATGGCAACCCCTTCCTGCCCTTTGCTCCCAAATCCATTTCCAAGTCCTATCTCCCTCAATCCTCTTTCTTTCACATCTTCTTGAACACCTCTATGACCTCCTTTCCCTTTCCCCGGGCTATCATTCCAGTTTCTGCCACTCCTCGGGGTGGGGATGGGCCAACCAAATAGTCTACTGACAGCCCCTTAAAGGACTGCCAGACTGCAGTAACACTTCTTCTTGCCTATTACCCAGTAAGTCCCCTACATACAAACAGGTTCCATTCAAAGAACACGTTCATAAGTTCAATTTGTCCATAGGTACAACAAAGTTAGCCTAGGTACCCAACTAACACATTAAGTATATAGTACTGTCCTGTCAGCCAGTTCAGTCACTCATTTGTACCCAACTTTGTGACCCCATGGACTGCAGCATGCCAGGCTTCCCTGTTCATCACCAACTCCTGGAGCTTGCTCAAACTCATGTTCGTTGAGGGGGTGATACCATCCAACCATCTCATCCTCTGTCATTCCCTTCTCCTCCTGCCTTCAATCTTTCCCAGCATCAGGGTCTTTTCCAGTGAGTCAAATCTTCACATCTGGTGGCCAAAGTACTGGAGCTTTAGCATCAGTCCTTCCAGTGAATTCTCAGGACTGATTTCCTTTAGGATGGACTGGTTGGATCTCCTTGCAGTCCAAGGGACTCTCAAGAGTCTTCTCCAACACCACAGTTCAAAAGCATCAATTCTTCGGTGCTCAGCTTTCTTTATGGTCCAACTCTCACATCCATACATGACCACTGGAAAAACCAGTACTGTTCTTTAGTAGGTTTATAATACTTTTCACACAAATAATATGTGCTTAGAAACAAACAAACACAAAAAATAAAACATTTTTAACCTTAGAGTATAGTACCTTGAAAAGTAAAGTACAACAGCTGGCATACCGGGGCTGGCACACACATTCACGTTTCTGAAAGTTCACAACTTGAAGGTTCATACATAGGGGACTTACTGTATTTCTGAATGGATCTTGTGAATGATAAAGTCCTCATCATTAACCTCCTTTTCCCCAGAACACTGCCATGATTGCCCACTGGGTTTTGAAAAACTCAACAAAAATGTATTATGGCATCGCCTCTGTGTCAGGCACTGTGCCAGGCATTGTGAGGAAGACTGATTAAGATGGATATAGTCCCCGACTCTCCAGGGCCTTAAGACCCGGTGGTTTCGGTGACGAGTCCACAAGGCTGGTGCACGTGTGTGAGCACACACGGTACTGAATAGTGGGAGCTTGCCTCATTCATTCCCAGCCCATCTTTCTGCTCCCAGTCATTGTTCTCATGCCTTTTGCTTAACCTGGGTTGAACTACCTATGCAGCCATCTTCTTCCACTTCCTTGACTCTGCTCACACTGTTTCCTTCCCTCGAATATACCTCCCTCCAACTCTGCTTGGCCAATCCTTGGTTACCCTTCATAGCCTTTCCCAAATGATATCCTCTCATAAATCTTTTGCTGATTACCCTAGTCAACTGTAATCTCTTTCTCCTCTCAGCTTCCAAAGCACCTTCTATGAAGCTCCACTCTGCATTTTCCATGTTTGAAAAACAACAAAAAAGTATTTATGTAAGTAACTTATCTGCCCAATTAGATGGCAAATTCATTAAGGGCAGAAGCTTTTTTTTTTTTATATCTTTGCATCGCCAACAACTAGAAAAGTGTTTCTCAATTAGTGCTAAGAATGCATTTATCTATACAAAGCACGCACATCATTTAGAACTAGCTCTTTTTGGGCTAAAGAAGAATTCTTCATCTCAAATAAAAATTTTAAAGATCTCCCACAGGTTTTTAAAAATAAGTCTTCAGATTCATTTGAACTTGTTTATGGATTATCAGCTATTAGCCTGAAGGAATACTGTAGCTTGGGAGAAATCAAACAAATGAAAATTAAAAGTATTAGAAACCACTGCCCATTAATGATTTCCTAGAAAGCAGAAAACAGCAGATCTTCCCTGTCTATGGGAACTGTCTATAAAATAGGATTCTGTTTTTAGAAATGGGATTAAACGATGGTATCTACTTTCCGAAGCCTATATTGGAAGTAAGAGCTTGGCTTAGAGAAGTAGGCACTATGGGAAAATACTCAGAAAATGAATAATAACATGAGTCATACTGGAGGGAATTTTAGTCTTGGAGTTCCTGGGGTCCTAGGACATTGACTTGGAATTGGCCTGGGGCCCTGGCTACCAACAAGTACCAGTCTAGGGACCTGATGGGCAGTCTCTCCCTGCTGTTCTGTGATGGCACGAAGTGGAGTGGAGAGGCACCATGAACTCCTCCACCAGGACTCCTGAGCAGGCTGGGGCTGGGGCTGGCCATCTGGATTCCTAGGAAACATGAGCACAGAAGGTGGAAGAAAAAGGAACTGCAGGCATTTTACACCTGCTGCCAAGATCTGGGTTCCTCCCAGGGCTACAAACAAGATGCAGACGTGGATGCATGTGGTCTTGGAGAGGTGTCAGCTGGCCTGTGATTTTCCCAGGATTTGGATTCCTGCCTGGAGCCAGCTCCAGAAAGCGGGATGATAAACAGATGAGGATATGAAATGGCAGCCTTGAAACACCAAAACTGCACTGCTATGCACTGCTCACGAGAGTGCGGGTTCCACGCTGGTGGCACGAGCGCGTGCGTGCAGGCGCTGCTGCATCTGACTGTTTGCAGCCCCAGGAACTGAGGCCCGCCAAGCCCCTCTATCCATGGAATTTTCCAGGCAAGAATACTGTTTCCTTTTCCTTCTCCAGGGGATTGCCTTGACCAAGAGATTGAACCCACATCTCTTATGTCTCCTGAACTGGCAGGCAGATTCTTTACCAGCTGAGCCACCAGGGAAGGTGGTGGAAGGGAAGGGAAGCGAAGGGAAGAGATTAAGGCAGGGAAGCCCTAATCTCATTAAAAGGCATCACTGCCTTGATGCAGATCCTGAGGCCGAAAGATGTCCTGAGATTTCCAGGTGCCCCCATCACATATCATCATCCTCTAGACCCTGGTTTCACCTCATTCTTTGCCAGGGACCCTGAGGGACACCCAATCATCAGCTTTGCCCTAGCCCCAGATGGGCAGTCTATAACAGTCAGAAGACTGTGTTCCTAACTCGTAAAGTGTAAGGGAGGATTCAGGGAACTCTTAAAGTCATAGCTGACTTAACATAATGAATGTTGGCAAAGATCACTTGCCCATCTTCCCTGGTGGCTCAGAGGTTAAAGCGTCTGCCTGGAATACTGGAGACCTGAGTTCGATCCCTGGGTTGGGAAGATCCCCTGGAGAAGGAAAGGGCAACCCACTCCAGTATTCTTGCCTGGAGAATCCCATGGAGGGAGGAGCCTGGTAGGCTACAGTCCATGGGGTCGCAAAGAGTCAGACACGACTGAGCGACTTCACTTCCACTTTAATTAGCCACATCCCATATTCATTGTGTTGTGAAATATAGTGACCCTCCCCGGAGAGGTTAAGGAAGTGTAGTGGCTGAGAGCATGAAGTCAGAGAGAACTGGGATTGAGTCCAGGCCTTTTCTTTCTCTTGCTAGCTATGTGACTTGGGGCACGTTCCTTAACTTCTCTGAGCCTCATCTATAAAGTGAATGTAATAGTGTCTACCTTGCTATATTGACATGGACAGTCAATAAAATAATGCACACAGAGGTGTTAGCACAATACCTTCTGAATGATAAAATATTGATGATGACATTAAAATATTAATCATTGCTATTCATTTATTTCTGCAGGAGATAGACTATGGTTAGAGGATGGGGCGGTGTATAAAAAAGACTGAATCAGTGGTACAGATTGTACATGTGTGCTCGGGGAGTTTCCAGGCCAAGAGGATCTGGGTGAGGCAGGAGACAGGTGAGGCTTCCTGGAGGGATGGGTGTGGATGGGACTGGGACAGCAGGGTGAAGGAGAGGTCCTTGTGGAGAATTCCAAGCGAAGGACCTGGAGTTGGCTCATCTGGGAAACACTTTTGTATTTGAGGAGGAAAGATGATGGAGTTGCTTTTAATTATCTTAAAGACCTCGTACAGAATGGGCTTTGGAGTTTGGATGGGAATTATTGCCACAGCATGATCAGTCCTGATGGCCTGGCATAAATCTCTGACAAAATGGGGAGTCTGCAAGATAAATGGCTCAAACCAAGCTCATTACAGGGAACTTTCAATGGAGAGAGGGGGACGTGAGCACTCTCAGCTGGGCTCTGTCTCCATCCCGCCTGAAGCAGCCCCTCTCTGCCTCCCACCACCCAAGAGCAATGCTGAAAATGACAAAATGCAATGGATGTTCGGGGTTAGCTCAGAGGTGCTGGTGGGTCTGGAAACTGTCTCAGGCACACACTGCTCATCGGTGACTAATGGAGCTCCCTAAGGCTGGGGAGAGACATGCCTTCATTCCTGCAGCTAACTCCTGAGTGCCGGATCCAAGATGCCCATCTCACAGGTGGGGAAACTGAGCCAGGTGGGTACAGCAGAGTGAAGGCGAGGTCTTTGTGGAGAATTCCAAGCCAAGGACCTGGAGTTGCCTCATTTGGGAGATACTTCTGCATTTAAGGAGGAAAGATGATAGAGTTGCTTTTAATTATCTTAAAGACCTTGTGCAGCAAGGGCTTTGGAGTTTGGATGGGGAATTGTTGCCACAGCATGATCAGTCCTGATGGCCTGGCATAAACACAGGTAACCCAGCAAGGTGTTAATGGATCTGCTAACTTCTACGGCTTCCATATTGCTTGGTGATGAAGACTAGTTTCAGACTCTTGCTCTGCTACCTGCAAATACTGAGGTCTTGGACAAGTTCAATAAACTCTCTGAGCCTTGGTGTTCTCATTTGCAAAGTGGGAGTTTCCTTCCTTTCTCCTTACCCTTTCTCCCTCCCCTGCCTTTTTATTTTATAGGGTGGTCAACATGTTAGGCTCACCCAGGACTTTCCTGGTTTCAGCACTGAAAGGCCAGCAATCCAGGAAACCACACTGTCTCTGGCAAACCCTCTTTCTTTGAGCAGTGATATTGCGAGATTTGGTGCTGGGGCAGCAGCCACTGAGACAAAGCAGATGCTTGTTCTTTAGAAGTTAACATCCTAATTCTACCAGGGGCAGACAGACATAGTTACATTGATATGATCATAAAATAACACAGAACCTACATATGAAACTATGTGTCAGCCTCTCTACATATTTTATCCCTATGATATCATTGCAAAGTTAAACTATACTGGGAAGTAACTATCCATATTGTTATTCTTGTCATTTATTTGCTCAGTTGTGCCCAACTCTTTTGTGACCCCATGGACTTAAGTCCACCAGACTCCTCTGTCCATGGGATTTCCCAGGCAAGAATACTGGAGTGGGTTGCCATTTCCTTCTCCAGGGGATCAAACCCATGTCTCCTGCATTGTCAGGTGGATTCTTTACCACTGAGCCACTTGCTGCTGCTGCTGCTGCTGCTGCTAAGTCGCCTCAGTTGTGTTCCACTCTGTGTGACCCCATAGATGGCAGCCCACCAGGCTCCCCCATCCCTGCGATTCTCCAGGCAAGAACACTGGAGTGGGTTGCCACTTCCTTCTCCAATGCATGAAAGTGAAAAGTGAAAGTGAAGTTGCTCAGTCGTGTCCGATACAGCCCCTCTCTAATTATCAGATGATAAAACAGACAATAAAGTGTGCTTTATTAAATAACTTTCCTAAAATCATACTTAGAGTGAAAAGGAAAGCCAATATTTTTAAAAAATTAATTTACTTATTTAATTGGAGGCTAACTACTTCACAATCTTGTGGTGGTTTCACCATACATGGACTTGAATCAGCCATGGGTGCACATGTGTCCCCCCATCCTGAACCCCCTTCCACCTCCCTCCCCACCCCATCCCTTTGGGTTGTCCCAGAGCACCAGCTTTGAGTAGCCTGCTTCATGCATCAAACTTGCACTGGTGATCTATTTTACATATGGTAACATACATGGGAAAGCCAGCATTTAAACCCAGGCATTCCAGTGCTCTTGAGCCAGCCCTGACACCCCTTGAATGCAAATACAGGATTTAGACTGAGTAAGGCCACAGACTGTTGATTAGCTTCTAAGAAGACTGTGTGTGCTCTCCCCTCCCAGTTGGTTTGGGATCCGCGGTCCCATCCATCAGGCTAAGTGGAGATGCAGGTAAGCTTATCCCTTGGATGCTCCAGCTCCAAGCGCCCAGCAGGAATGGGAGCCCTTCCCCACAGTTCTGCCTCCATCCTAGGAAACCATGAGAGATCCTGACCACCTTACACCTGACCCAGCAAATATGAAAGCACGAGGGTCCAGAGCCTGTAGGATTCCTGGGGTGTGGGAATCCTCTGGCTTTGAGGAGTCTGGGGCCAGAAGCATCCACCAGCACAAGACAGAAAGCTGGCCATGTTGCAGTGCCAGCCAGAGCTCTGTGCCAAGAGAATAAATGGAACCCATTTCTCTTGGACCTTCGGATCCCCTGGGCAGATGACAGGCTGATGAATGAGGACCATGCCTGTGGGATAGTTCCAGTTTCCAAGGCTGACTGGTCTATCCATCCTCCCAACCACATTTATAGGAAACGTACTGACTGGTACTCTTGGAAGGAACTTTATCCATCACCTAGTCTAAGGGCCTCATTTTGGAGATGAGGAAATCCAGGCTGAGCTTGGAGAAGATGACTTCTCAAGGTGGCACAAGGTACCAAGGAAGGGACAAGTGTAAGCCCCAGATCACCTGCCTCCAAATGCACACACTTCTACAAAAATGCATGGCTCCTCCACGCAGCTCTCAAGTAATTTACCGGGGAACACGACTTCCCTTGCGACACTTCCCATCTCTATCAAGGAGACGTTGGGATGGAGGGGTCCAAAAGTCTATGGGTCGCTGGCAAGCCTCAGTTAGAAATGGAAAATCTGGAAAGTTCTTCCTTGATGTGGTCCAAACAGGTCTAAAAATGTTCTAGACATGAGTGGTGGAGAGAAGGAAGGTGGGAGGAGGAGAGAAGGGAGAAGCAAGAAGGAGCAGGATGAATGGAGGAACAGAAGGGGACTGTCAGTGGGTCGTCAGTCCAGGCTGGACCAGTGCAAGTGAATTTTAGAACAACTTCAGCAGCATCTCCTCCCGTACCTCATGCGCATCCAGCAAGTACAACAGAAGCTGTAAGAAGGGTCCAGGATCCACAGGCTTACTTTGAGCTGTGGCATGACCTCGAGCAGGGCTGAGTGTCCTCCTGCTCCCCTATGACCTACCTCATCTGTTTCTTCATCTGTTAGAAAGCTCAACAGGGAACACGTTGGTAAAATCCTCATCACAGGGCCTGGCCTAGAAAGCCCCGAATAAATATCAGTTGACACCACTTTGTCTTCCCTGGTAGCTCAGCTGGTAAAGAATCCGCCTGCAACGCAGGAGACCCCGCTTTGATTCCTGGGTCGGGAAGATCCCCTGGAGGAGGGCATGGCAACCCACTCCAGGATTCTTGCCTGGAGAATCCTCATGGACAGAGGAGCCTGGCGGGAGGCAGTCCATGGGATCGCAGAGTCAGACACAACTGAGTGATGAAGCATACACACCACTTTGTCACCAAACGCTGATGGGAACATTTTGATACCTGGTAGCTGGCTGGGGGCGCTGGTCAATCTCCCCCAGCTCCGGGGTCTGGCCACACTCTGATCCCTTTATCTCTGCTGGCTGAAGCTGGAGCAGCGTCTGCTGCCCATTAGTTCAGGCTGGCATTTGGGAACAGAGCATTTACAGTCTTTCCGGTGTAGCCGGAACGACACTGACAATATCTCAGCATCGCAAAGCAGGGAAATTAGAGGGTGAGGGAAAGGCAGTCTTGCTCCAGAAGGATTCACCCAACATTTCCTTTCATCCACAGCCTCTCCAGAGCACTTCAAGTCCAGTTTCCTTCTACCAAAATTCCTTTTCCCTGCAGACGTCTAGGAACGTGCCTAGTATGGAGGAGAGGATGGTGGCGATCGGTGTCATCTTTCCTTCCATCCCTCTTGCCTTCTTAGAAGGCGCTTTGATTTGGTCCAGGCTGCTGACCTGCGGGGAGCAGGGAGGGGACACAAGGGCCAGCTGGGCATCTGTGTTTGACAAAGCCGCCTGCCATCTCGGGCCGTTCAACCCATTGCTGCCACTGCCTTGGGCTGGAGAGCACCCTGTCATTCCAAGTTATTCTCAGCCACATCTCAGACCCTGCCGGGAGACAGGACAGGGAAGGGAGAGAGGGCCAGCCTGTGACAATCATGCAGACACGGGCCATGACCATCACTCCTCATTCAGCCTCCCCTGACTTCTGACATATCAAGGCAGCCGGTGGCCCCAGGACCATCACCCCCAGCTTCCCAGAATGCTGCTCTCTGTCCTCAGCCGGGCAGAAGGACATAGGGCCCGGGCACCCGGGGCTCAGCTTACTCTGCCTTCCCTGGTTCTCTGGTCACCTGCTGCCAGACTGATCCCTCAGGCCTTTTCCGAAACCAAGCCGAGGGCCGCAGCAGAGGAAGGGTCTGGAGGCAGTAGACTGGGGTTCAAGCCCAGCAATGTGACCTCTGTCTTGCTCCTTGTTGTTGTTGTTGTTTAGCTGCTTCAGTTGTGTCCAGCTCTTTGCAACCCCATGGACTGTAGTCCACCAGGCTCCTCTGTCCATGCGGATTCTCCAGGCAAGAATGCTGGAGTGGGTTGGCATGCCCTCCTCCAGGGAATCTTCCCAACCCAAGGATTGAATCCTCGATTCCTGCCACATCTCCTGCATTGCAGGTGGATTCCTTCACTGCACAGTCACTGCGGAAGCCCTGCCTTGTTCCTTAACCCTTCCAAAGTCCAGTTCTTCATCTGTGAAAGGGTGCTGGTGATACCACCATGCCACTTGCATAGAGCATGGCCCAAGGGAAAAGATGTACGCATCTAACGTGCCACAAAGACTCCACACAGGACACTTCCCTTCCTCTCCTCCAGGGAAGGCAGGTGGCAGCCCTGACATAGCTGGACCACCACATCCAAGCAATCACAGAGTCCCTACTTCTGGTGTATAGAACAAAGGAGAAGGCCACAGACTTTCTGTCTCTAGGACTGAGCGACAGGAATTGGGCCTCTCAGGGGAGCCTGGTGCTGCTGACAGTAGCCCTCCCCTCCCCAGAGCTGGGACCACGTGGCCTTGTCTGCAGCCCAGCCCAACCCTGGTCTCCGAGGCTCGCCATTTCCTTACACCGTCTGCCTTGAGGGGCCCTGGCTCCATCTTCTAGGGCTGGCACTACCCCACTCTGGAGGCTGGTATACGGCTCTTCTCCCAGGGCCAGGATCCGATCCATCTAGGCTTCTTCTGAATCCAGGGATCTGGCTGATGCCCAGGTGGTCCTGGGCTGGGCTCTGTTTTAACCTGCTCTGGCTCATCTTGGCATAGAGGCTGTAATCCATTGACAACACTCTCCCTCCTGTTTCTCCCATGCTCACCCCACTGGAAGCTGCGCGGGTGCCCTTCTGGGTTTCAGAATACTGTCCTGGCCAATGAAAGATTTATTTCTACATTTGAAGGCTCTCAGGCTTCCCAGGTGGCTTGGTGGTAAAGAACACACCAGCCAATGCAGGAGGCGCAGCTTTGATCCCTGGGTCCGGAAGATCCCCTGGAGAAGGGAATGGCAACCCACTCCAGTATTCTTGCCTGGGAAATCCCACGGACAGAGGGGCCTGGTGGGCTACAGTCCATGGGGCTCACAAAAAGAGTCAGACACGACTGAGCAACTAACCAACAACAAGACGTCTCAAAATATTTTAAGTGCTACCCAAAGGAAGAGGTTATTTATGTGCAAAAGGCTCAAATTCCAATGAATTATTGTTCAAATATGGAGAAAAATAAATGTTGATACTGGTTGATCCCTTGTGATGATGTTTTGGGAGCCCCATAGATGACACTGTCAATAAGAAGTTCTCAAACTTGTGTGGGCAGTTGAACATCTGAAAAAAAATTGTTTTTCCTCCTTCCAGAAATGAAAATACTATTATTTAGTTCAATGGAGAGTTGTAAAAACACTAATGTAGTTCACTGATGATGTTTTTTAATTTATTTTTTAATTGAAGGATAATTGCTCTAAAGAATTTTGTCGTTTTCTGTCAAATATCAACTTGAATCAGCCATAGATGCGCACACGTCCCCTCCCTCTTGAAGCACTGTGCCAAGTGCTTTACGAGGAATAGCTCACTCAGCCCTCACAAATACACTGAAGGAAGCATTACTACTGCTATTTATTGCCATTTCACAGATGAACAAATCGAGGTTCAGAGAAGTGAGAGACACTTGTCCAATATCACATCGCAAGCTGGGAGTCAGTGAATCAATCCAGAAGCTTCAATCAATTCCACAGCCTTTATTCCTGCTCTCCCACCCCATCCCTGGGACTCAGAGACCATGTCGTTGGTTAGATGTGACTATGTGATGTGCAAACCACTTCAAGTTACAGCCATTAACACAAGGGCTGCCTCACACACCAACACGATAACCCATCCAAGCATGATTTATCAGCTGTGTGATAATATTTGTCTACGACTGTGGCTAATTGTGCAGCCACGCGTCACCCGCTAGCAACTGACAGCAGGCAAACAGTAGGAGGCACCCAAGGTTTAAGAAAAACATGTGGGAGAGACGCTTCCCCGGGAGGCATTTCAATGTCTTAGGCTACGTTCTTCCTCCTGCCAACTGGAAAAAGTCACCATCGTTGTGTGTCGGAGGCACCCCAGGCAAAACCACCTAGCCAGGTTCGCTGGACACCATTTAGAAAAGTCCATCTCTGCCTGCTCGCTGGTGACCCTTCCCAGGGCTCCTCCTGGGGCTCTGACCCAACATTCTGGAGGGATACACCCCTCCTCACCAGCACCAGTGGCCCTGTGTCACAGGGGCATTCTCAGCGAGAGGTGGGGCACCCCCAGGGAGGCAGCCCTGACCGGAAGCTGGGTGGTGGGGAGACAGCGCAGTTTTGATGTGCTTCTCACCCCTCTGGGATGGAGGATCCAAGGTGACCCATGCTTCTCTCCAGAGACGACATACCTAAGCCCTCCAGGAAGGCACCACCCACCCCAACCATTCTCTGATGGGATGACATGAAGTACCTAGCCCAGGTACTGCCAAACCACAGACTGGACTCCAAACAAGGGCTTTGCTCTTCCCTCCAAAAGACGAGCTCCACCATCAGATCCAGCTCTTGGAAATGTACAACAACAGGCTCCAGAAAGGGAGGCCTGAGGGGTGCCTGGGGATGGACTGGACGGTGGCTGCAGTGGGCCAGAGCTGAGGGGCTGCAGGAACTAGGCATCGGAACGGGGAGTCAGCCGATGTAAGCAGGAAAATCGAGCGGATTCCTGGAGAGAGGAGAGGACTCCAGGAGAGAGATGAGACCTCAAGGGCCATCTCCTGGGGCCCCACTGCCTGTCCTGTTCCTGGACCTGGGGTCTGCGAGATGTGGCTGCTTCTTTCTGGGTTCCCATGAAATCCTCCTGCGCTTTCTCAGCATCTTTATCGTCACTCACCCACTCCCACGCTTTCACTCCAGCCAGCCTGGGTGAACCTCCTCTCTTTTTGCAGCGAAAGAACACTGCCGTAAATGAGGTCCAGAAGAAAAGTGCCCAGGTTCCCTGGACCTGAACTACTTCGCTGCCCCTCCCCACACCCCTCACTGGGTTATCAGAAAGCTCAGAAGCTGTAGGAGGGGATCCACAGCTTCCCTCATTAGCTCCTTCACATCGCAGCTCTTGCTCCTCCATGAGTTGTTTACAAGGCTTTGTACATTTGCTTACTGCTCACTCCCAAGTTCCCAGCCTCCTACTTGACTCCGTCTCCCACTGTGATCCTTTCCCTGGCTCCTGCTGCGCCGGTGCTCATTTACATTTCACTCACCAACCTCATTTAGTTAATTTTCTACAGTTAATTCAATGTTCACCAAGTAGCCCTGGATGGCATCTGCATTCATCACCTCCGGGCCCTGAAGGGGATCAGAGCCATGGCTTCCCTGCCGAGATCCCCACTTAAGCAAAGACAACAACACAGCTCGAAGGCTGGGGGGCAGGATCTCCTGCCACAGGGTCAGCTCAGCAGCCTACCCTGGCAGCAGCCCTGGGGATCAAGCCCCTGGAAAGCAGGCAGTGTCCTCTGCCCAGGCTGCTCTGCCCAGGGAGCTGGCACCAGACTGAGCCTTCCTGCGTGGCAGTGATTCATGGTGCATCCATCTCTAGCTTTACTGCCCGCTGTGCGGAGCATTTCCTTCACCTTCACCTAAAATAGCTTACGCTTCAGGGGGTGCTGCCTAGTACCTATATTATCACAAGCTTTGGGAAGCAAAAAGAAAAACAAAATAATACTTCACAAAATCACAATACAAAAGGTGTAGTGGCTTTTGAACACAGCCACAGAGAAATCTTGGGTCATAGGAGCTAAAGGCAGCACGGGTACTCATCATCTCTGTCTCCATCTCTGTCTCCATGTCCATTTCTCTCTCTCTGTCTCCAACATCTGTCTCCATCTCTGTCTCCCTATCTCCATCTCCATCTCTGGCTCCATCTCTATCTCCATCTTTAAGCAACCGACTCTAGAAATGGCCTTCATGGTGGCATGACTCTCGGACCATCCTATTGGGCCCCACTGTCAATGGGTGCCACATATAAACAGAATTTTGTTTCCGGCCGACTGTGACTCTTCAAGCTAGTTAAGGAAAACTTGCAGCAAGGAGTAATGATTGAAGTCTGCAATTCTGTTAAGCAGCAGAGGCTGCAAATTTAACAATTCTGTTAAGCAGCAGAGGCTGCAAATTTGCCAGTCATCCCTTCTTCAGCCCCAAAGTGGTGAAGACTGGGATCCATCACTTACCAATTTCTCCCGCATTTGTCATATGTCAGGACTTACTGAGAAGGAATGGGCTGACCCAGTTCCTTTCATGGTTCATTTGGGCTTCAAGGGCTATACCTAAAAAGGAAGCTACTGCATAAGGCCAGCTTTCCTTAAAAAGGTCCAGAAGCCCACCTGTAGCTTGTTTATCAGGCCTCCCTTTGACAACCCTGATTCAGTTTTCTTCAGAATCTTGATGCAGTATCTCAGTGGGCTGAGATACAGATCCCTTGTGGCCTTGCAGAGGTAGGACAGGGGCTGGAGCCAGAGCCCCGACCCACCACCTCTACTTGCGCATGTGCAAAATGCTATAAGTCACCGAGCCCAGTTTACTTTGTCCTAAAGCATCATTCTCCCTGTGGGCGGGGGGTGGGGGGGGGAGAGGTGCTCAGAAGCACAGCCAGTTCCTTCTCTGGCTACCCACCCTGCCCTGACTGGCCCTTTTGCGGCTCTTATTTTGGCTGCTCTTGTTATTTCAGCTGCCCCCTTTCTGTTCTGCTTAACATCGCTTCCTCTGGCCTGATGCACAGGAAGGCTGGTCCGGCTCTAAACAGCCCCCTCAGCAAAGCAGAGTTCTCTCCACCCCCAGCAAGTTCTGCTGGAGAGCTGACACCAGCTGATAGCGATTTTGTTCTATGTATTGTCAACTGGGGAGGTCCCTGGGTTCCTCCACACCACCAGCCAGCTGGCAGACAGTTTGGGAAAAGGAACACTGGGATGGATGGTTCTTCATTAAAAGGGAGGGACTCCTGAAATTGGGCCAGTCTCCATCAACTTCAGAGGGGACGGGCGCGCAGGGACCTTCTGCAAACGACATGGGGACAGCGCTGATGGGCATTCTCCACATCCCCCTTAAGAAAGCGATGTTGGCATTGATTCCAGTAGACCTTTAGAAACGCACTTTATTAAAGTCTCAGAACTGATTAGACGCAAGTCGTGCTGAGTCTGTCGGGCTCAATTTATTCCTTCTCAGCTTCCCCAAGAGGAGCCGAGCCAAGCAGACACGTTTCCCCAGATCAGGCAGGGATCAATTCCAAGGCCACCTTTCCTGGGGACCCAGAACAGGCTCTTTCCCTCCCGCCCTCCTCCCAGGTCCCTCTACAGAGCAACACTGCATCCCACCTGGGGTGTCAGATGTCATCTGAGCTTCACTGTCCAATACAGGAGCCTCTGGCCCCATGTGGCTCTTGAGCACTTGAAATATGGCTGGTCTGAACTGAGATGTGCTTAGTGTAAAAAAAAAAAAAAAAAGAAACAAAAGCCGGAAGGTAAAATATCCTCTTCACACTTACATGTGGCTTGCAGGTTGAAATGACAACATTTGGGTTATATGGGATCCAGTAGAATACTTTCTACTTCTGTAAATACATTAATTTCACCTGCTTTGTCTTACTTTTCATTTTTTGGCTATGCTGGGTCTCTGTTGCTGTGTGCAGGCTTTCTCTAGTTGCAGTGACCTGGGGCTACTCTCCCAGTTGCGGTGTGTGTGTGGCCTCCTGCTGTTGTGGAGCATGGGCTCTCCTGCAGGCTCAGCAGTTACAGCACGCGGGGTTAGCTGTCCAGCGGCATGTGGACAGCTGACCAGGGATCGAACTCGCGTTCCCTGCATTGGTAGGTAGATTCTTAACCACTGGACCACCAGGGAAGTCTCTTGTTTTGCTGCATAAATGTGGCTACTAGGAAATTTTAAAGTGTATTTGTAGCTTCGTTCCTCTTGGGCCGTACTGTTTTTAGAGACATTTTAGACTGGAGAGGTCATCAGAAGCTCTGTGCGGATAGAGGGAGAAGGAAAAATCAACCAGCCTGAGATGCTGACACTTGATCACTCAAAAGTCTCTAAAAGCTCTTCCTGACGCCCTCCCCAAGGCCTTGCACAGGCTGACCGGTGTCCTCCCCACCCGTCTCACCTTCAGCTGTAACCCTGTCTCTCTCTCCCCCTCTTCAGCCACCCTAGCCTTGCTTTTCACCAACATGGTCAGCCAAGCCTCATGGCAGAGCACATGCTGTTCTCTCTGCCTAGAATATTCCTCACCAGACCTTTGGCTGCCTCCCACTCTCTCTTTATTCCCCTCCTCAACTCGGGGGGGAAGTCACCTCCTCAAAGAGCACCCTCCCCCACCTCTCAATGAAAACCAATCACCATCCCTTGATTTAAAAATATATATTTATGTATTTGGCTGCTACTCCCGGTCTTTGTTGCAACACACAGGATCTTTAGTTGCAGCATGTGGGATCTAGCTCCCTGTCCAGGGATCCAACCTGGGCCCCCTGCATGGGAGCTCAGAGTCTTAGCCACTAGACCACCAGGGAAGCCCCCAGTCACCATCACTTACTCTGCTTCCCTTTAGCTCAAAGCCCTTATTATTGTCTGGCATGAAACTGCATGTTCATTTTCCGTCCCCTCCAGACAGGGGCCTCTGTCTCTTTTGTCTACTACAGTGCTTGGCACATACTAGCAACCCAGCAAATGTTTGCTCAGTGAACACACAACAACAGCCCCCCAGCTGTCAGTGGGATCAGGCTAGTTTTCAGTGAGTCAGCTCAGACTTGGAGAGAAATGAGTACAGGACAGAGCAGGGGCTGACTGCATCGGACTCTAAGGGGATAGCGGGTTGGTGACTTAGAAAGTCACCTTCTCCAGGGGCCCGTGAACTGGGAATCCACCCCAGTCCAGGAGTCTAGGGCCAACTTAATACAGGAAGAGAACAGAGCAAAGACAGCAAGATCACCCTGACGTGTTCTGGAGAGTTCCTCTGGGAAATAGACATTAGAGATTAAGACAGAAAAGGCATCTGAGGTCCCACCTGCTGGCCTGGATACATTCTGGCTTCATAGTATCTTTGAGAAGGCACTTGGGGGCAAGCTACACAGACTATTATAGTAAGTCCTCTGCATATGAAAACATTCTACTCTGAGAGTGTGTTTGCAAGTCCAACGTTTTCACAATTCCAACAAAGTTAGCCTAGGTACCCAACTAACACAATCAGCTATACTTGAAAAATAAACACAAAAAAGAAAACATTTTTGATCTGACAGTGCAGTACCTTGAAATGTACAGTAGTACAAGCATAACAGCTGGCATACGGGGGCATCAAGTAAACAGGCAAGGAGAGTTATTGACTGGAGGAGGGAGAGGAGGCAAGAGATGGCAGAGCTGAGGGATCGTCAGCAATAGGAGACGGAGGGCAAGCTGCAATGTCACTCACATCTGATGTTGATGGCACAGGTTTTGGTTCCTTACTGGAATCTGACGCACATTCGTATCTTTGAAAGTTCACAACTTGAAGTTTCGTATATAGAGGACTTGCTGTAATAATAAGGGTCCTTCTGGATGCTAGAAAAAGACCCAAAACCCCAGCGCTGCCTCTGCCCATCTCAATTGCACCCCACTCTGCTTGGGCACATCCGGGGACCAGGGGGTCATCATTCCCATGGCAGTTGAGCTGGTCATTTCTGCTCGTTTTAACAGAAAACAGGTGATGCTTTCAGGTCAACAGCTGCTTCCATGCAGCTGATGCTTTTCAGACCCTTGTTCTAGTTCCGGTCCCCTGCAGCTGTTCTAAGTGAGATTAATTCCCTGTCCCCAGATCAGTCCTTCTGAGCTGGGAAGGACTGCAGCTGGAGAAGCCCAGCTTCTGTTGACAAGCAATCTTGGCAGACTGTGATCTGACCCTGTGATCTGACACCGAGGCCAGGACTCGGTCAACGAGCATCATTGTTCCCCAATGACTCACTCCTGGAGACTGGTTCTCTGAGGCCACAGCCTCCTCCCTGCTCACCCAGAATAACCCCAGCTCACCTCAGCCAGCCTGACTTCTCTTCTAACCTCCAAACTCAAATGTGCCTTTTCTCCTTACTAAAGCAACATCTATTCAAGTGCCTGTGTGTGCCGGGCCCTGTGCTACACCTAGGGATAGAATGAAGGAGCAGACAGCCCCGAGTCTAATGGAAAGGCTGCAGGTCCATGGGGCATCAAAACCCGGGAGATCAGGGCTGAAATGAAGGCAAGTGCCAAGGGCACAGAGGACTTGACCAATCCTAGAGGAAGCAGGGAGGCCATCTTGGAGAAGCAGATGCTAAAGCTGCCAATTTCCATGCCCACTGGGAAACTCAGTGCTGAGAAATCGATGTTTTAGAATTGTGGTACTAAAGAAACTCTTAAGAGTCTCTTGGACAGCATGGAGATCAAACCAACCCATCCTAAAGGAAATCAGCCTTGAACATTCATTGGAAGTATTGATGTTGAAGCTGAAGCTCCAATGCTTTGGGCACCTGATGTGAAGTGCCAGCTCATTGGAAAAGATTCTGATGCTGGGAAAGATTGAAAGCAAAAGGAGAAGGGGCAGACAGAGGATGAGATGGTTAGATAGCATCACTGACTCGGTAGACATGACTTTGAGAAAACTCTGGGAGATAGCAGAGGACAGAGGAGCCTGGCACACTACAGTCCATGGGGTTGCAAAGAGTCAGACATGACTCAGCGACTGAACAACAACTGGGATATTTACTCTGTAATGCTAAATTAGTTAGATGATTCCAGTGGAACCTAATCAGCAGTCTCTTAAACAAGAACATTCAAAACCTTCATCTCGTGTGTTCTTTCTACTTCGGCCTATACCCTCCCAACACACAGAGATTACTTCTGTTTCTCTTTCTCAGGCCTTTCCTTGCCTCTCATTTTCTCAGGCAGTCTCTGCTCTTTGGTCCCTTGGCCACCCTGCCTGAAACAGTAATAGAAGGCGATGGCACCCCACTCCAGTACTCTTGCCTGGAAAATCCCATGGACAGGGGAGCCTGGTGGGCTGCTGTCTATGGGGTCGCACAGAGTCGGACACGGCTGAAGCGACTTAGCAGCAGCAGCAGCCACAAATGATGGATCCTTACTGCCTAAAAGCCAGATCCCTCCAGGAGCCTGCTGTGTAGGCTTATCACAATCTGGTTCCCACCAGACATCTCAGCCTGGCCCCTGTGAACCTTCACCTACAAACGCCAAGCTCCCAGCACACAGACCTGCTTGCCCTTCTCCAAACCCTTCTGTTCCATGGACACCCTCTCTGTGCTCCTTCACCCACACTGTCCCCTTCCCTTTCTTCTCAGCCCCACAGACTCCTGTTCATTCTGTAAAACCCACTCAAACGTTACCTCTTCTGTCCAACCTCCCTTGTGGCAGTCAGTAGTCCTTACCAAGCAAAGAACATTATTTGATTACAGTGGTTTTATTCCTTTATAGTGATCTGATAGCTTGCTAGGTGTTTCTCCCAAATTCTGGGTTGGGGTTCTTTGAGTACAAGGTTGTATTGTTGCTCAGTTGCTAACTTGTGTCCGACTCTTTGCGACCCCATGGACCGCAGCACGCAGGGCTTCCCTGTCCTTCACTATCTCCCGGAGCTTGCTCAAACTCGTGTCCATTGAGTTGGTGATGCCATCCAACCATCTCATCCTCTGTCATCCCCTTCTCCTCCTGCCTTCAATCTTTCCAGCATCAGGGTCTCTTCCAATGAGTCACCTCTTCATGTCGGGTGGTCAGAGTATTAGAGCTTCAGTTTCAGCATCAGTCCTTCCAGTGGTAGCAGGATGTGATGCATCTTCCATCCCAGTATGTGGTATAGAAGACAGTAATAGCATTAATAACTAATGCTAGTATTTATTAATAATGAATATAACCAGGAATAGTCATCAATAACAATAGTAATGAATAATAATGAAAGTGAACAGCACCACGATGCCAGAACAGCCACTTACTTAGCCAAGCCTGCACTAGGCACTCGATTAGCAAGATCTCAGGCTCCTTGCATTCTATCAGAACTTACTCCCTCTTTGTGGATCAGGAAACTGCAGGACAGAGAGTATAAGCCCCTCTCCCAAAGTCACCCCTGTAAGTGGCGGGGCATGCATGCTCAGTTGCTTCAGTCGTGCCTGACTCTGCCCCCCGTGGACTACAGCCTGCCGGGCTCCTCTGTCCCTGGGATTCTCCAGGCAAGAATATACTGGACTGGGCTGCCATGCCCTCCTCCAGGGGATCTTCCTGACCCAGGGATCCAACCTGCATCTCTTATGTCTCCTGCACTGGCAGGCAGGTTCTTTACCACTAGTGCCACCTGGGAAGCCCATTAGTGGCAGAGAGGGGATTTGAAGCCAGGGCTGTCTGACCCCACACCTGGGCTCTTAACCATGGCACTGCTCTGGGAACAGGAAAAGCACTGAGTCAATTAACTCACAAGTGCCCAAGAAGCGGCCCCTCAGCATCCCTTAGCTGCCACACTTCCTGTGACCTTTTCATAGAAACTCAAAGTCGTTAGCTGAGTCCTGTGTCCGGGGAGGTGGCCTGATGGACCTGTTAAGTAAGACAAGGCACAGTGAGACCAGGCTCTGCCAATCACAAGTGTGTGCTCCTGGGCTGGTTACTTACCTCCCTGAGCCTCAGCCTCCTCATCTGTAAAATGGGGATATGACAGTCCCTAACCCAAAGGGTGACTGTGAGCTAACAGGAGATAATACACACAGAACACTTGGAACAGTCAGAAAGCTCATCATAAACATTCCAGGGACTTTCCGAGTAGCCCAGCAGTTAGGACACTGTACCTCCAATGTAGAGAGTGTGGGTTCAAACCCTGCTTGGGGAACTAAGATCCGCACACACAAAAAAACCCATCTACGCTAGTAGTGATAGCTGCACAACTCTGTAAACACACCAGACAGCACTGAATTGAGCAAGTAAAGCAAGTGATTGTATGGTATGTAAAGTGTGTGTGTGTGTGTGTGTGCGCACGCACGCGCACTCAGTCATATCTGACTCTTTGATCCCATGGAGTGTAGCCCACCAGGTTCACCTGTCCATGGAATTGTCCAGACAAGAATACTGGAGTGGGTTGCCATTTCCTCCTCCAGAGGATCTTCCTGACCCAGGGATCGAACCTGCATCTTCGAACCTCATCCAGGCGGATGAGCCACCAGGGAAGCCTCAGGTATGTAAATTATGACTCAACAAAAATTTAAAAAATAAATAAACATCCCCTACACTTGTCAACTGACACTGTTGCCATATCTTAGCACTCCTGGCCTCATTGAAACCGAAGAAAGCGTCCACCGTGAATAAACTCTGCTTCACAAGTGAAGCACTGATGAAAACCCTGAGTCAGAGGGTGGAGGAGGGTGGGGTTTGGGGGTGCGAGCAGCAGGAGGGAAGGGTGACGAGCTGGGAGTGGAGCCTCTCCACAGAAGCAGCTCGTCCACATCCAGGCAAGGACTAAGCCAACTCAGAAGCGGACCCCCGTGCACGCTGGGAAGCACAAGCTGAGTTGGGAGCAGGGGTGGTGGTGGAGGAGACGGTGATTCAACCAGCCAAAGGACAGGGCAAGTTCAGAGGTCAGAGTTCAGAGGTCAGAGGTCAGCCAGTGGCTTAAAGAGGTCCCTCTCAGGTGGTCCCCTGGGTGTCAAGCTAGAGAGAGCAGAGAGAGGGAGGCTGACCTAACCCCTCACCCTCTGTTGCTCTGCCCCCTTTTTAACTTCTTTCTAAGGAAGCCCCTGGTCTCAGGACGGGAGTTTCCACAGTTGGCTAGAGGTTCAGTGTTGGCTGAAACAGCCCTAGCAGGTAAGTGGTCACCAAGGGGATCTGAGGTTGCCCACCCGAGGCCATGCTGGAGGTGGGAGAGAAAGCTTCCAGAGGGTCTAGGGGAAAGCCAGACCTAAGCTGGCTGGGCTGAAGGAACCTATTAGGCATTGTGGCCGGGAGGACAGGGGAGGAGCCCAAGAGTCACGTGATGAGCGGGATACCCCACAGAACCCCAGGTCTTGCTAGGTGACTTTGAAGAACGTTCTGACCCCCTCTGGGTGGGCCTAAGTCCCCTACTCTAGGATGAGGGTATGAACTCATCCTAGAGGGAGTTCATTTCTCTATCAGGCACCATCATTCTATCAAGCTGCGAGGAGACAGGCATTACCTCCTCCCTCTGAGCCTCTATTTCCTATCTGTGCATGTGTGCTAAGTCACTTCAGTCGTGTCTGACTCTTTGTGATCCTATGGACTGTAGCCCGCCAGGCTCCTCTGTCCATGGGATTCTCCAGGCAAGGATACTGGAGTGGGTTGCCATGCCCTCCTCCAGGGATCTTCCCGATCCAGGGATTAAACCCACATCTCTTGTGTCTCCTGCATTGGCAGGCGGGTCACTTACCAGTAATGCCACCTGGGAAGCCCCTTCTTCATCTGTATTATGAGGCTAAACAGGGCTGTCTGTTAAAGCTGCTGTGTCCGCAGGCTTAGGGCACACAAAGTGCACAGCCAAGGAGCTGGCACACAGTAGGTGCCCAATTAAGGTTCAACACTCTTCTTTCTGCTTTGTGGGGATAACTAGAGCCCACTTGTTTGGCCCTCCTCTCGCCTCAGTGACTCCAGGAGGCTGGGTTCCTGACCCTCTTTACCAGGAGGTAACCTGGCCATTGGACCATCCCTGTTGCTGGCAAACACCTTTTTTTCAACCAGACCTGGTGTCTTGACTTTATTTTCACCAGAATGCAACATATACTCATGGCAGAGAATGCAAAACAAACTGGAAAAAAAAAGAAAACTCATTATTGATTCTCTAGTCCAAAAACATCTCGGAGGACTTCACTGATGATCCAGTGGCTAAGCCTCTGCACTCTCAATGCAGGGGACCCAGGTTTGATCCTTGGTCAGAGAACTAGATCCCACATGCTGTAACTAAGAGTTTTCATGCTGCAACTAAAGGTCCCATGTGCCACAACAAAGACCTGGTGCAACCTAAATGTTTAAAAAAAAAATCTCAGGCACTTCCTTGCCTTTCTATTTCTGTGCAGAGGACTGTCAAGTTGAGGTCATCTTGTACATACAATATTGTTTCCTGGATTCTTCTACTTCCCGTTACAACAAAACTTCCCATTTGGTGTCAACACTGCTTTAATGGTGATGCTGTGATTTACCCAAGCAACTCCATTCCACTGTCCGGCATCCATGACATCTCCAAACATCCACTCTTCTAAATCAAAGAGCCATTGATATTTCTCTTTTAATTGAAATACAGTTGATTTGCAATGTTGTGTTAATTTCTGCTATACAGCAAAGTGGCTCAGTTATACATATAACTACGCTCTTTTTTATATTCTTTTCCATTACAGTGTACCCCAGGAGACTGAATATAGCTCTTTGTGCTATTTTGTTTATCCATCTGATATATAATAGTTTGCATATGCTAACCCCAAACTCTCACTCCAGCCCTCCTGCAAGCCATAGATATTTAATTCATAAAGGATTTTTTTTTAACTGCCTTTAGGATTTTTTCTTTACAGCCTCCCAAGAAGTGAACTCCCTGGTATTGAGCAGATGCTGACATTTAGGGCTCCCTCACTTATTGGTGATCTGGGGGCACTGGAGAATCAGGATCAGAAAGAAGAGTTTCCTAGGGAACTGGCCTCCAGCTTGGCCCACATCTCTGGGGAAGCATCACTAAGAGCCTTTACGTTTATTTTATTTTTTCTCTTTTCTGTCCTAGTTTGAATAGACGCCCAGGGAAGATGGGTTTCTGGAGCTACCTGAAGTTGAAATATCTGCCTGAGGCTTCCCATGCTGAATCCTATAAATATTTTCCTTCTCCCACTATTGCCGAGGTATGGGAGCTTGGAAGGTGGCCCTTAAAGAGGAGAAAATGGGCTTTTCTTGATGCCACAGGGCTGGGGGCCACAAAGAGGGAGGTGGTGTCCTGAAAAGGATCTGAATGGGTCGGGAACACAGTCTGGGCCTTCTTTAGCTGGGTCATGCCCCTTGTCTGTCTGTGGCTCACTCCCCCCTCCCCTCCCCCCACCTGGTGCCCCCGTGGCTGCTGCCACCACCTGGGGGCCTGGAGATTGTCCACATTGCTGGTGAGCATCCTGAACCCTCCCCAGCTCCTAGGATCTCCCCCAACCCCTTCTAGAAAGAGTGTCTTGCTCCCTATACTCGCAACAATAATCGCTGAGATTTATAAAGTATCCTCCTCTTCTTAATATGGTGATAAACTTGCCTTGCATCATCTCTGCAAACCCTCGCAACTTTTCCTCTGGTTAACTCCGTTTTGCTGATGGAGAAAGGAATGCCTTAAAGATGGAGAATCATCTGTGACCACTGCACAGATGACAAAGGGTGAAGGTGGGAGGTGAACCCAGAGTCCCTTCTCACTGTCTTGGGTCAACCATCCCCCAGAGCAGAGAGGTGCTTATCATGACCTCTGTGGGCATCAAAGAGTGTCCGCCCCTACCTGCCCAGCTGAGGCCATTTCTGCTTTCACTAGCGCACACTCTTTGCTGTCCCTGCCAGCTCACCGTTGGGTTCTCACCCATTTTATGGCAGTATGAGACATAAGATTTTGTCGTCCCCTAGACCTATAGCCACAAGATGATAAGATGAGAAGTTTCTTTAATTATGGTAAGCGCGACTTCTCTTCTGAGTGTCAAATATCTCACAACTGATACACAGTACCCCACGGTGACCTCCATCAGTCTACCAACAGTCCCTGTGCAGTAGATGAAGGAATCAGAAAGGTCCAGTAATCTTCTAGGCTGCACAGCCCATTAGTAACCGACCAGGATAAGCAGCATCTTTGGCTCTGGGCCCAGTGACTTTTGCCTTTTTTCAATCTCCTGGTTTTCAGATGAGACAGGCCCGCAGAAGTGAAGAGGCCATTTAAGGTCACATAGCACGTTAGCTGAGAAAGGCTGGGACCAGATCCGACTCCTCCTATTCCCTGGCGCCTCTCCAGAAAAAGCAAACAGAGCGTGAGTGAGTCAAGATAATGCCCGTTCCAGCGTGTGGGCCCCTCTGGGTCCGGGAGAGGAAGTGGCTCTGACTGCTGCATTCCTGCACAGCTGGATGGATTCCACAGAGCTGGTGAGACCCACTAGGAGCGTCAGGACTGGAATGAAGGTCAAAGGGATGGTGAGTGGGCACCAGCAGCCGGAGCATCGCCTCTGCCACCTTACCATTGCTGAGAGCAGGGGGTGTAGCCAACCGTGCTCCTCTCTGACCGTGACTCAAGAAATGAATGGGCTCCATCCTGGCCCCAGCAGTGCCCTTCCTAGACGGGCTGTAAATGGGGATGGAGAAATGGCTGGAAGTGCCAGTTGCCACTGGGAAGCCAGCGTTCTTATTTGCCCACAAGTGGACCAAGGCATCAATTACTCAATCAAGGTGATCCCTAGGACTTGATGTAAGTGACACACCGGGGATGAAAGGGAGGGGGTGAGGGAACGTGCCTACCCCTGCACTGATGCCTTCTCTCATTGAAATCCTCTCTCTACCCTGGGGGAGAGATGCTGTCCTTGGTTGGACCATTGTCCAAGGTCAAACAGCAGCAACCAGCATGGACTGGGCAGTGTGCCAGGCTCCAAGGACCACAAGGTATTCACTCAACTCCTTGCCCCCCTCAATCAGGAAGATGCCACTCAGGAGTGTCAATCAGCGATGGCTTCAAGCTGGTTTACTCCACGATCTCGGCGGGCCCCTCTAACATATTCCAGCCTCCCCCATAAAAGCTGGTTGGCCAGCCTGTGCCATCACATGGCTGCAATAGCAGCCACCCAAGGGGTTGCCCTGAAGCCTCTCTGTCATCCAGAGCCTCTTCTCTTTGAGCAAGGCTGAGTTTCAGGGCTGGAGACAGCAAGTCAAGGCACGAAGGCAGAGCATCAATGGTGGCTGAAGTCTCTAACAAGATCCCCACAGAGATGAGCTGTGTGTCCAGTAGCTCGATGCATCAGTGGTCACCTAGGATCCAGCCAGCCCCTCCCCTCCTCCTATCAACCTTTCGCCAGTGCAAAGCCAGGCACCGTGGCTACAGAGATGAGCAATATATGGTCCCCCTTCTTCCTGCTACACCTTCTACCTCCAGTCCCCCTTCCTTCCTTCCAACAAACCTTAAACTGAACACAGCAATGAGCTATGGCAGATGCCGTGCTGGGGGTTACAGTCAAGAAGAATACGGTTCCCGCCTTCCCAGGACTTAGAGTCTAGTGGGAGATAAAGTTATTCCTCAAATAATCACAATACTACTCACTGCAAATGGATAGGACTGTGAAGGCAAAGTTTGACAGTGTTTTAAAGAAACACAACAGGGTGCCTGCCCTAGGCTAGGGGGGTGGGTCAAGGAAAGCTTGAAGTCTGACCTGCGACCAAATAATGGCAGAGTTCAGGGGGAATACATAGCAGGGCCTGTGTAAAGGCCCTGAGGTCTTTTCCCCAGAAAAGTAAAAAGAAAGTAAGTGAAGTCAGAGTCCAGAGAAATTGGGGATGGGGCGGGTGTGTGTGTGTGAGGTATAAGGCTGGAGAGGGAGGGGGAAAGTAGGATCTTGCAGGGTCTTGTGAGCCAGGCTGAGATGTGTGTTTGCAATTCATCCTCAGTGCAAGGAAGAGCCCCTGAAATTCTCAGGCAGGGAAGGGCAGCATTAGATGAGCAGATGATATACATCTATTCTGGAAGGTGTGCAGAGTGGGGTGCAGTGGGGAGAGCTGATGGGGGGATAGAACTGCAGCCATCCAGGTGAACCCAAGGGGTGAGACCACCCCCAAATAGTCCAGAAAACCTCAGTCCCTGCAGGGAGCCCCAGGAAGAGGCTTGGTGGATGAGATGGAAGGACATCTGCAGCCAACAGAGAGAGGAGGGTCCTTATCTCATTTCCCTACCAGACACTCTTGGAGGAAAAGCAATAGATTTGCCCTGACTCAGATGGGAGCCCCGTAGGATCTGCCCAGAGCAGAGGCACAAGGGTAGAGGCATCGAGGGGAGGCTGAACGGGAATCCCACTCTGTCCATAGCAGCTCCCCAGCGCCACACCCTGCCATGCACTCCCCCTGATCTCTATCTTTGCCAAGTCTCAGATCAAACATCAGCTGGACTCCTCAGTCTAGGTCAGGCACCCTGTTGTATTTCTTTCAAATATCCCAAACTTAGCCTTCACAGTCCTATTCATTTTCAATGATTAGTGTTGCAATTATCTGAGCCAGGTAGCTCATCCTAAATGGTACCTCACAAGATGAGTCAGCAGAGACTCCATGTGCACTCATCCCTGGACCCAGAGCTGCAGCTACAGCCAGGATAGTGCACTGGGGTGGAGTTGGGAGGTCTCTGGGGGTCTCTGGCCCAGTGTCCTCTCCAGGTGGGCAAAGAAACTGGGGCAGCAGTGGTGGCCCAAAGAGATGCCAACCCACAGAGTGGTGGTTGTGTCTATGTTGGTTCAGAGCAGAGAAAAGGAACGTGAAGAGGAGGCAGGAGCGAGTCCCAGAGAGGAGTAGCCACTGAATTTACATCTGGGGCAGAAGACAAGCTGGAGCCTGATGGAGGGCCTCCCAGAGATCAGAAGGGTCTCCGGCCAGGACAGTGTGTCTGTGATGATCATTCAGGTTCTGCCTTGAGTCAAAGGAAGTCCATTCTGTCACTGTTCCTGTGCCTGCAAGGTAACCCAGGTTGAGAATGGATGTGTGCTGGGGAAATATACAAACATGAAATTCCCACAGGGCATGATCAAGGCTGTACTATAGGTTACTCAGGAATGCATGAAAGAGGGTTCCATGTGGACTGGGCTGGCAGGAGAGGCGTTGAAGAAGCTTGCAAGAGGAGATAACAGCTGGACCAAGTTGTCAAAGCTGGAGGGGAGATCACGAATGGGGGAGGCAGGGAGAGCAGGAAAGATACCAGAGATGGAAGGAGCACCTGAGCAGAGGAAGGAACTGCAGAGAAGCATCCCTGTGCGGCTCCAGCAGCCCCCCATCCCTTGGGAGGCCTAGGATGCTACGGATGTGGGGCCCAGCCTGGCAGGCATGATCCTGAGGTTCATCATTGCTGCGTCCATCCTGCCCACTGTGAAGGGGGCACTCGACTCCTCCTGACCTGAGCAGAGACTTGCTTTTGATCTTACAATGTCTCTGAACTTTCAGGAGTCACCGAAGGATGGAGAGCTCATTTCACGGATGAGGCAACTGAGGCCCAGAGGAGTACAGGGTCTCTCTCAAGGTCACACAGCAGCCAGCGGGAAAGCCAGGGTGGGAACCCAGGACTTCTGCTTCTTAGTTCCTTTTCCATCTTACAGAGTCTGTCCTTTTTCTGATGAGGCGGTGAAGTGTGTGCAGAAGGCAAGAATTGGATGAGGGACACGAAGCCAGAGATGAGTGAATGGCAGGTCATCCCTCAGTGAGGATCGCTATGGAAACAAGAGGCAGAGACAGATGGGGGCCCCCGAAATCAAGGGTCAGGCTTTTTTTGACTCCCAATTCACATTTGTCAGAGGAAGATGATATGTGTGGCTAAGAAGTAACTCAGAGTGGACAGCTCTGGAGGCAGGGAATATTCTTTGCTCCATCAGCAGAGCGGTGGAGGCCAGCTGCCTCTGCAGTTTTGGAAGCTGTGCCGGGTGTCAGAGGGCTGACCTCAAAGCACCACGGAGGGCCTCACTCTTGCTGTTTCCAGATCTGGTCTCGCCCCACTAATGACTGGACATTGCTATTCCGGAAGCATCTCTCGCTCTTCCAAAGTTAACTTCGTAAGAGAGCTTAGAAGGTATAAGTCCCAACCTTTTTATCTTCCAAACAAAATCCTAGCGAATTCTCACACCTTCATAGGATACATGAGAAAACTAAGGTCGAGAAAGGGGAATGTGCTAAGCTGACATCACGAGGAAAAGACAGAAGGGAGTTTCAAAGCCAGAAATTCTGAACTCCAGACCACTCTTTTATCCCTTTATCAGTCAGAATAGTAACAAGAAAAGGGGTCAGTCTGTCCCCTCGTGTCCCAAGGGAGGGAAAACCCCAGGGAAGAAGGTTGACATCATAGTGTGGAAACCACAGAAATCACCACTTCCTCACATGCCCTCAGGTCCCCAGCTCCTCTCTGACACCCCACACCCCACATGTCAGGACAGAAACATAACGGGGTGAAGTCAGAAGAAATGAGTGAACCTGGGCAGAGCATTCGATATTTGCAAAACGCACTCACCACCCTCACCGGTTCATCCTCAAACAGCCCTGCACAATAAGAGAATGTGAAAAAAACACTGCCCCGGCTGACAGATGACCCCAGGGTGGCTGGACTTGAATTCAAATCTAAACCTCTTGACACCATATCCTGTGAAAAGTGAAAGTAAACGTGTCCTTCGCTCCGTCGTGTCTGACTCTTTGCGACCCCATGAACTGTAGTCCACCAGGCTCCTCTGCCCACAGAATTCTCCGAATAAGAATACTGGAGTGGGTAGCCATTCCCTTCTCCAGGGGATCTTCCCAACCCAAGGATTGAACTCCAGTTTTCTGCATTGCAGGCAGATTCTTTACCATCTGAGCCACCAGGGAAGCCCTCACGCCCTGTGAGTTTCTATTTATTGGACTGGCCAAAAAGTTAATTCGGAGTTCCCTGCAACATCTTATGGAAAAACTGGAATGAACAATCCATCGCCTTTCTTTTGTCTGTATGTGAAGATTTAGTGGGGAAAAGCCAACATTCATTGGATGATAATATTAGACAAATAGATGGGAGAAAATAACTACAGCTGTTACCTCTCTCTGAGCACCCTTTGCACACCCCAGGCTGCCCCCACTTGCTCACTTCCTTTGCACACCACCTGAGTGAGGCTGGGGCTATGATCCCATTTTACTGGTGGGGAAACTGAGGTCCAGGAAGTTGAGTCTTTGCAGTGGTTTCCTCTGATTTGCTCTCACGGTGTCTTGGTCCCTGGTAATTTATTATTTTTTAACTGTTATGTGTTCATTGTCTTAGAATTTTATTTGTGGGAACTGTTTGCATCCTGGAACTAAGGCGGGTTCTAGATAGGATTTGTGTTCACTACTGACATTTACTCTAAATGCAGTTCCTGTCTGGAGGCTTTCAGATCACCCAAGCAGTTTAAATTCAATCTGAAAACCTATATAAGAACATGCTGATGGTTCTAAATTTTCAGCAGCAATTTATCGACCCCTTCCACTCAGTGCTGATGTTTAAGACTGTTTATTTTCCTGGTACTTCCCATGGGGGCCTAACACCCGATTCATCCTCACCCTGAAGGTGTGGCCTTTTAGGGTCTGAGCGTTGTGGGCAGAGGGACGCCCATTAGACCACCCAGCCCTGGGCTCGGTGCGGTGGCCGTGGCAGTGGTTGCCAGAGAAGGAAACAGCACCAGCTGAGCAAGAACGTTCACGTTCACACTCCGTTAGGCTCAAGGAGAAGCTTGATGATGAGGAAGGCATTGAAACATCCACGTTTCAGTGGAGAAAGCACTGATGCTCAGAGAGGCAGGCAGGCAGACCAGGGCTGGAGGAAACGAAGGAGACTGCATAAGGAGGCGAGGTCCTGGCAGAAGGTAGGGCTGGATCAGACAGGAGAACTTGCAGGGGAGAGGAAGGAACACCAAGAGCACCAGGATCCAGCGGGTGTTGACTCTATGGACCCGCCTCTCTCTGAGCCACACTTTCTTTATGTGCCAGTTGGGAATGGTTCTGCCCTGCCTGCTCCCCAGGGTGGCCCACAAGAGACATGCCCCGAGGGTAGTGTTGAAATCCTCTGTATACTAGAAAGTGCTCTTCAGACCCAAGGCTATAGTCCTGGTTGCCCCTGTCCTTCTTGGCCTAGATCCGCCCCCTCCAGGACAGAGTGACGAGGCAGATCTGGGGATGATGGTCTCCACCACTCACGGCTGACCAGCCATCCTTCTGCAACCCTGGCTCGACCCTACATCCCTCCTGAAGATGACTGCTTGGGTTCCCCCAACAGAACGAGGCCACTAGCTGTCAAGGGAGACCGAGGGTCCATTTGCACCTCTAAGCCAGCTCTCAGGGGCTCAGAAGATCACTAGTCTTTGAACCATCTGTGGTCGCTGCTGCCCAAGACAAGGCAACTCTGTAGAAGACAGACACGAACACTGGAGACAGAGCCTGACCTTGCAGCTCACAGGTGCTGCTTACCCACCTGGGGTCTTGATCGCAAGTCACTTAAATTCCTGGAGCCTCGTAGCATCGTGACATCTGTTTCACAGACTCGTTGGAAGCATGGGATGAGTACCTGATTCACAGCCTGGCTCAGGACCAGTGGGAGAGTCTACCACCACTGTTGGTGGTCTAGGGACCGATGGGCTCACTGGCATGAGGAACACTGAGGCAGTGAACTGGGGGACTCAGGGAAGATGGAGGTCCCTGGGGCGTAACTGTTTTGGCAGAAGACAAGTTCAGTGCCAGGAAAATGGAATTAGAGCCTAAAGGCACAGGGCAAGAGAAAATGAAAACGGGAGAAAGGACAGCAAAGTTGCTAGTTAAGAAGCTCCAAACAAGTGGGGTCAGGCATGGTGAACAGACGCTATGAGAGCAACATGGAAAAAAGATTGAGGATCCTACCCCAGCCATGAACTTCCACCTTAGGCCACACATGGCAAGCGTAGCAAGGGAGCCACGGTGGACATAGTGAACCCTCTGAAGCTTCTCCAGGTCTGTCTAGGTCTCCCTGAAAGTTTAGCAACAAGAAGCTCTCTGATCGGACTCAGCTCCCTGTGAAAAACACATTGATCTGCCATCCAGCGATCTGCTAGCTTTCAGCATGGGCCTCAGGCCTGAAGAGCAAGCAGGCAGGGAAGCCCTAAAGCGGGCCCTGAAGGGTGGAATTCACCCCCCACAGGCTGCAAATCTCAAAGATAACAAGACAAGGAGATTAGAACATAAAGATCCATAATTAGAGTCTAACAGGGAAATCCCGCTCGTGGCACCTGGAATGCACCCTCTAGCAGTGATGGTGAAAGTCGGAGATCATCAGACCTTAGCCTACGACATGCTACCAGGCACGGGCGTCATTAACTGTGATTAAAGTGCTACCTACTAAGTGGTGAGTGGGAGGAAGGGGCCAGATCCTGTTACCAGGGCCCTCAGCCTCTGTAGGTCACAGCCAGGAGGATGCTCCCGCCTGAGCTCGCGCACGCAGACCTGCAAGATTACACAGACTCTCGTACTGCAGACGGTCAGAGGGCTGCTGATGTTGCCATCTGTCTGTCTTTCGACAGAATCTTTTCTTGTCATCTCACCATGGGTGGGAGATGATGGAACATGGGGAATGCAAGGCTGGAGAGAGGTCACAGGTTATTAGAAGTTCAAAGTGCTCCCTGCCACAGTAGAGATGATAAGGAATTCCCAGATAGTCCATCGGCTAAGACCCCGTGCTTTCTCTACCGGATTCAATCCCTGGTCGGGGAACAGAGATCCTGCAAGCCAGCCATAAGTAAGTACAAAATTTAAAAATAAATGAAAGCTTACATAAAAATGCTAAGTAGTGGTTTAATCGCTAAGTCATGTCCAACTCTTGCGACCTCATGGACTGTAGCCTGCCAGGCTCCTCTGCCCGTAGCAGTCTCCAGGCAAGAATATTGGAGTGGGTTGCCAGAAGCCTCCAAATGCTAAGAGATGCCAGTATTTCTTTGAATTCTAACAGGAAGGGGAAGCTGATTCACCTGGTCTTGCATCTGACCTCTTCTCAATAGATCTAGACTTACTCCAAGCGTGCTCATCAACACATACTCATTTAATCATCAGTGGGTCTGCTATGTGACAGGCGCCGTGCTCAGTGCTATCTATGAAGTCGTATAAAAGTGGACAAGATACACTCGTTGACCTCTAGGAAACAACAGTCTAGTGGGGTCACCAGCAGGGAAGTGAGCGAGAAGAGCTGGAGAAGGACTGCCCAGCCAGTGAGTATAAATTAAGAGTCAACATGAAGGCAAAGCTCACTAAAACAGGTAGCTTCTCAGGGGGCCACGGAGAAGCCTGAGTAGGGGGACCAGTTACAGGGGTGCGGCTGAAAGAGATGGACCCACACACAGCAGGGGTGGCAGAGAGGGGACCAAGTGATCAGACACGAACGGAGACTGGAGACAGCACAGAAGAGAAGGCACAGGAGTAGCATCTGGGGGCAAGTGGAAGAGATGGGATGGTGTGCCCTCTCCACCCACACCCCTACACCCAGAGCCCCACCTCCCCTGCACCTGCACTCCAGAGATTGCAATGCAAAGTTCTGACTTCCGCTGAGTTGGGGAGAAGAACCAGAAGTTTCATCAGATATCTGATGAGACATGAAACATGAGAGGATGTAAAATCTCATGTGTAGACTGGAAAGCCATTCACAGTCCTAGCTGCCCTGCAGCAGTATAAACATCACATGTTTTTTAATCAGGATGGAAAGCAAAATCAAAGGAAATCTACGAGAACCATCTCATGGGGAGGACTATCACTGCCACTTCTCCTCTGTGCCTCCCTCCCCTCTGGCCTGAATACCGACAGCACTGCCTGTCTATGGAGGCCACAGGCTGATTCTCCAGGAACAAGACACTGCTCTGTTGGTCTTTTTACTCTGATTATTGCTGAGTGCATCTCTACTTAGCCCTTAAAAGTTCCAGCATCAACAGCAAACCAAATTACAGGGGACTAAATGCTCTAATAAGGCTAATGTACAGAGCGTTTGTAGGACATGAAGGAGGAATTGATGAGGGTTCACAGAAGTGGTTATATTTGAGCTGGGTTTTGAAGGATGAAGAGGAGTTCATGAAACAGAGCAATCCAGACAGGTCCCTCAGACATAGGACTTTCATATGCCAAAGTCACATAGAATGAAAGTGTATGTAGATCTAGGGGTAGTTAGCAGTTCAGTTGTTCAGGATCCACTGACACTGGAGATGCATGAATTTCTCACCCGCCCTTCAAAGAGATGAGTTCTGAAAATATTTAGAGGGCCTTAAATACAAAGACAAGCTGTTGTATAAGACTTAATTTTCTTTCAAAGGGGACCACTGAGGGCCTATATAGATGTAAACACACACACAAACACATATATAACTATATAGTTATATAGTTTGTTTGGATGAGGTTCTTTTGGACAGTGTTTTTAAAATTACATGCTATGTGTTTTTAACACTCAAATATTTTTGGTTGTTCATTGTTTTAAGTGCGAATAAAGTTATACTTAGAAGGCTTCCCGTTGGCTCAGTCGGTAAAGAACTGCCTGGAAAGCAGGAGAGCCATGTTCAGTCCCTGAGTCAGGAAGATCTGCTGGAGAAGGGAATGGCAACCCACTCCAGTATTCTTGCTTGGGAAATACTGTAGACAGAGGAGCCTGGCAGGCTACAGTCCACGGGGTCACAAGAGTTGGACATGACTTAGGGACTAAAACAACAACAACAAAGTTATACTTAATATTTGCAGGATGCTGTCACAAGCTAGGTGATTTATCCCATTTCACCTTTTTGATCCTATGTGATAAGTAGTATTATTTCCATTTTGCAGAATAAGGACATGGAGGCTAAGTGGATAGAGGTCCCTTGCTCCCAGGCTTGCAGATTCTAACTGGCAGAATCAGGATTTGAATCTGGATCCATCTGACTCCAAAACCCATGCCCCTTCCACTACCCCGTGCTAGGTGGGCACTGAAGGCTGAGCTCTGATGGGGCCACCGGGGAGAATTCTTCATGAGAGAAGAACAGAGGACATGGGCAACCTTTGAGCTGAGGTCGACTTCTGCTCTCTCCAGGTCACTTAACTTGAGTCTGGAGAAACAGATTCAACCCTCTGTGAGTCCCTGCTCAGAACTCCAGCGCTGCAGAGAGTCAGGTTGGAGTGTGGGGAGAGAGGCCCCATCCAGAGATTCCTCTTGTTGCCAGAACCTTTGGAGCCGGCATGGGGCCCTGGCCTCTGCAGGTCTGGCCAGAAACCACACAGCCGTGGTTCAGAGAGTTGAAAGGGACCTTAAAGGTCGCCTCATCCTCCAGATGCTGCCCTGTGATGCTCGCCCCCACTGGGATCACAGACTTATACCTCAAACATCATCTGGCCTCTGACCATGTGGTGCCATGGCCTCCAACACACCGTGGGAGCCTCACAGGCAAGGTTGGGGGGAGGGCGGCCTTGGCCTTAGGAAACCTGGAGCCCAGGGCCTACGTGGCTCCCCTGCTTACCAGTTACATACTTGGGCAAGCAACTTATCTCCTTGGATCCTCAGTTTGGGTATCCGAAAAGAGGGACTGTTCAGGCCTAACTCCCACAGAGATTGGGAGGAGTAAACAATGAAGCAAAGGGGCGAACTTCCCTGGGTGTCCAGTGGTTAAGAATCCCCCTGCCAATGCAGGAGACACGGGCTCAATCCCTGGTCTGGGAACATTCCACATGCCACGGGGCAACTAAGCCACAGCTCCTGAAACCGCGCCCTAGAGCCCATGCTCTGCAACACGAGAAGCCACGGCAACGAGAAACCCATACACTGCGATTAGAGAGTAGCCCCTGCTTGCTGCAGCTACAGAAAACCCGAGTGCAACAGCAAAGGCCACCCACCGCAGCCCAAAAACAAATAAATAAATCTTAAAAAATAAAGGAGAAGTACAAACTTAAAAATATTATGGTTTATCAATGTACACCAAGGTAAAGGACCATGATGGAGATGACGACTTACAGCAGAGACTGGAACCTTTACAAAGGACCCAAGAGCAAACATTTGAGGTTTGTGCCTCTGTCCTTACTACTGCTGCAGCAGAAAAGTGGCCACTGACAATATGTAAATAAATAAGAGGTGGCTGCGTGCCCATATGTCTGTCTTAAAGGACACTCAAATATGAATTTCATAGAATTTTTAGGTGTCAAAAAATATTCTTGCTCTTTCAATTTTTTTCAATTATTTTAAACTGTAAGAACCACTCTTAGCTTGGGAACTGTGCAAAACCAGACAGCGGCCAGATTGTCTGACCTCCCTGACTGATGGCTGAGGCTTCTTCAGCGTTAGGGGACTCTCTGCTCGGGGGGTGGAGTGGTCATGCCATAAGAATGCAAACATCCACATGCTGCCTCCTCGGGGAAAATTCCCTTGGTGCCCCTCCCTGGCTCTAACTGGCTGGTTACTCCTCTGTGAACCCCAGTCAGCACAGATGTCACAACACACAGTGGCTATTTGCTGGCCACAGGCCAGGAACCCACCCAGGACCAGACCTGGGCATGTTAATTTCATATCTGCACAGCCTGGCACCGTTCCGGACACAGGAATACTCAACAAGGCTTCCGGGGTGAATGTGTGCTTTTATAAATTTCATTTTCAGAAATAGTTAAGATACTATACATCCTTCTGACACTGCCTCAGAGGCCTAAGATTTTTGTTTCCTATTCCAAGAGACCCAAAGGGTGAATGCTGTGTGTTCGATCACTTTAGTCGTGTCTGACTCTGCGACCCCATGGACTGTAGCCTGCTAGGCTCCTCTGTCCATGGCATTCTCCAGGCAAGAATACTGGAGGGGGCTGCCATTCCCTATTCTAGGGGATCTTCCCAACCCAGGGATCGAGGCTGTGTCTCCTATGGCTTCTGCATTGCAGGTGAATTCTTTCACTGAGCCATCTATTTTAAAGAGTACAATAGTTCAATTTTCACAAAATATGCATTAAATCTCTTCCTATGAATTTCTTAGGCCTCCTCTCCAGCCTTACTGGACATCAATGCAAATTTCTGGGCAGATAAGGGCCTCATTTTCCTCACGTATTAATCACAGGTTGTATTTGTAGCAGCACTCTCTAATTATTGTGTGAACTGGAAAGGATAGTCATATAAAATTCTTAGCACCATGCCTGGCACTTAGTCAAGGCTCATGGAGAATTAGTTATTATTTTATGATCCTCCAAGATAGAGATTACTGTCCACATTTCCCTGTAAGAAATGGAGGCTCAGAGAGGCTCAGAATGTGCCTCTAAGTCAGGGCATCAGCGGGACTTCCCTGGCAGTCCAGTGGTTGACTCCACGCTTCCACTTCAGGGGGTCTAAGTTAGATCCCTGGCTGGGGAACAAAAATCTCGCATGCCATGTGGCAAAATAAAATAAAATAAAATAAAAATCAGAGCATCAGTATCTGAATTCTGCTGTAGTTGGTCCCAGGCCAATCCCCGTTCCTTGCTCAGTGGCTGAATATAGACGTAAGCCAGGCCCAACTCTGCCTCCCGCAAGTGGCCTGGGCCTTGTAGGAGAGCAGCCCTAGAGAGCCAGCGGCGAGGACTCTAAGAGGCCAAAACCCAGCAGGAAGTAGCTACCCCTCAGAGCACACGGAGGAGACCCGCAGGGCCATCTTTCTTAATCAGGCATCCTGGCTGCGTGCCTTCCAGGGAACTGCAATTTCCCTCTTGGCTCAAGTACCCCTGGAATTGATGACAAGGGAGGGTCTCCCCACCGCCAGGGCCCAGCTGAGGCGGGGAGGTGTGCTGGGAAACACAGCCCCTTCCTCCAGCTGAAACTGACCTGGAGGACCAACCTCCTCCCCTGTACGTGAGAAGAGGTGACGCCAAAATGGAATCAGACTCTCATAAATGCAGACCACGTTCTCCCTGCCAATATTGAGACAAAGTCTATTCTGCTGCTGTCACTTGGAAAGTAATAAAGTAATAGTGAAGTAAGTTATATATTAAAAAACAAAGCCAAACTGCGAACCCTGCTCCTGAATACTGAAGGGAAGGTGGGGTGGGGAACCGGGCAGAGATGAATGGGGACCTGTACCCCCAGCAGGCAGAAGTCAGGAAGGTCCTCAGCCATCACTTCCCACCCTCCCTGCTTCACCACCTACCGCTGGGGCCCAGAGCGGGGAGGGGAGGGACAGAGACACAGGATAGGACAGGAACCAAGTCCTGATGAGAAACCCAGACCCCCTCCTCCGGGGGCCAGTGCTTCCTGGGGTGTCTGCAAGGGCCGAAGTACAGGATGGCCCCGAGAGAGGCTTGGGTCTTTGGTCCACCCCTGCTGCCTTTTGCGCTTTCTTGTTGGGAATTAGAAAGTGCTGACCTCCTGGCACCCGCTCGCTGGCTGCTTGGCAATTACCTCTCCTATTATAAAACTGTCAGTTAACAAATTGACCTTCTGAGGTGTGATTTAGTCTCTCATTTGTCTGAGCCTGATCAACTCATGGAGAGGCAACAAGTTTAGAGTCAGAAAAACCAGATTGTGAATCTTGGCGCTTATTAGTTAAGGGTCCTAGAATCCTTCTTCTCTTGGGCATCTGTTTTCTCAGCTATGAAATGGGAATAGCAGTAAGGGCTATCCGGCCTGAGTATTAATACAATAGGTGAGGGCTCAGTCACTCAGTTGTGCCAGCTCTCCACGGCCCCACGGTCTGTAGCCCGCCAGGCTCCTCTGTCCGTGAGTTTTTCTATGCAAGAATACTGGAATGGGTTGCCATTTCCTACTCCAGGGGATCTTCCTGACCCACGGATTGAACTGCATGTCTTGCATCTCCGGTACTGGTCGGTGAATTTTTTACCACCAATGGCACTTGGGAATTTATTAATAATGGGTGAACTCCGGGAGATGGTGATGGACAGGGAGGCCTTGCATGCTGTGATTCATGGGGTCGCAAAGAGTCGGACACAACTGAACGACTGAACTGAACTGAACTGAATGGGTCCCAAGTGCATGCTATGAAAGAAGTACCATGATAAGTGATATAAAATCTCCTTTCATTTTCACAGAAATCTCAGGAGGTGGGTGCTATTATTATACCCATTGTATAGATGCGGAAACTGAGGCTCCGTAAGCCTAAGTCACTTGCTTAAGAACATACAGCAAGTTAGAGGTAGAACTGAGGTTCCGATTTAAGCCTCTCTAACTACAAAGACCATGCTGAACTGGGAGCTGTTGTTTCTATGCTGGAAATTAGTACAGCCCAAACGGTATGTGACAAGTCTCTTTCTCCAGCTGAAGGGAGAAAGCAGGGACTAAGGTGATATGACAGACACCGCGAGTGCCTATCCTATGCCTTTGTTACCAGAAGCACTTCTATTTTATTCAGGATCACCCTCCATATATTTCAGGGGAGGGAAGTGCTAGTTGCCTAGATGTCATCAATTTGTAGAATTTCATCAAACTATAAGACACGGGAAACGTGCTTTTTTGCACAAGTGTCATATTTCGATTTAAGAAGTTTTAAAAAAGAGAGGCACAGGCTCAGGATGTTTTCAAATTACCTTCAGCTAGAAGATAAGAGAGGGAAAGAAACCAAAGGTGGCCAATGCTTAACAATTCATGAGTCTAGGTGAAGGGAATACGGGCATTCACTGGACTATGATTTCAAATTTCCGGTAGCCTGGAAACTTACCAAATCAAAAAGGCAGGGGAGACATACAAGGAAGAGCTATAATGTCCCCAGCCCCTGGGAGGTGGTGTGAGGATTTGGCGTCTGGACCCATGGCAATTCTGCCTCTACGTACTGATCGATCTTCGGGAAGGGACCCCACCCAGACTCTCTTTCCTCATCCGTACAACAGGAATAATAAGAGAACCCACCTTCTGAGGGTTTCTGTGAAGACAACTGTCACCTGTCACAACACCTATGCGCGGTGTGCATTAAAGAAAGCAGAGGAGCCGACTGATGGCGGCCACTGGGTCCTTGATGAGGTCACTGAGTTACTGACACAGCTATCCAGAAACAGCCCTACCTGCAGGCTTTCCATCGTGTGAGATAACAGCCCTCCTTATAAGCCACTACAGTATGGGTATTTTTTACTGTTTTTGTTTAGTTGCTAAGTCATATCCGACCCTTCTGCGGCCCCATGGACTGTAACCTGCCAGATTCCTCTGTCCATGTGATTTTCCAGGCAAGACTACTGGAGTGAGTTGCCATTTCCTTCTCCAGGGGATCTTCCTAACCCAGATACTGAACCCATGTCTCTTGCAGTGGCAGGCAGGTTCTTTACCACTGAACCACCAGGGAAGTGTGGGTTTTTTTATTACTGATAAAATTACACTCTCTTCTTCTTAATGAAACAATATGAAACTCAAGACAAAAAAATGCATTCATAATGGGAAAATATTAAAAAATCCTAATTATGTAGGAATAAAGAAAGATAGAATTAAACTGACTAGGGTACATCTGTAGAGTAGAATATTATGTAGTCACCAAAAAATGATGTCCAAAAATTATTGCATGGCATAGGAAAATGCACTTAATCTGATATCTGAAATATGGGAAAATGTAAATACAAAAGGTTAGAAGAAAATATGGAAGAAAATATAGCCAAATATTAATAATAGGCTAGATTTAGGTATTTAATTAAATGCTTCAACATTTTCTGTATTTAAAATAACTATTACATAGTATCTTTATAATAATAATTCAAACAGTAGGCTTCTAAACTACATTTGTGACACACAAAGGTTGGAAACAAAACTATGTACGGTATCATCTATATAAAACGCTTCCAAAATTGGAAGAAAATATAACTTCTTAAGAGTTATTACCACTGATTTGGGAGATTATGTGTGATCTTTTTTCTAATCTTTTACACATACACATTATAAATTTTCTACAATGAATACATGTTACTTTAGGGGTTCCCTGGTGGCTCAGATGGTAAAGAATCTGCCTGCAAGGCAGGGGACCTGGGTTTGATCCCTGAGTCGGGAAGATTCCCTGGAGAAGGGAATGACAACCCAGTCAAGTATTCTTGTCTGGAGAATCCCATGGAAAGAGGAGCCTGGCAAGACAACAGTTCATGGGGTCACAAAGAGTCAGACACAAGTGAGCAACTAACACACACACACACACACACACTGCTTTTTACTTTGAAACAAAAAGTCCAGTTCTTTAAAACGTAAATTTATAATATATAGTTCTAATATCATTGCCTTCAGACCCCATATCTAGTCCTTCAATCAATGCAATAGATTTTCATTGAGTGCTTAGCATGTTCTTAAACAGTGTAATGATAATAATTATGACTACCTCTTATTAGACATTGTGATCATAAACTTCATGGACATTGTCTGTAATCTTTTCAACAGCCCCATAAAGTATTGAGGGAGTTCAATCAAATTTGCCTAAGGCCGCAGCTTGCTGGTGTCAGAGTCAAGATTCAAATCCAAGCCAATTGTATTTATGTGGCTGGCTCACCCTTCTCCATCTGTACTGAAAGAAATATACATCACAGCAATACACAAGCCCTGCTTAAAAAACAAAACAAAACTCAAGGAAGATCAGAGAAGGAAGTAGCAGTAGCAGACAGGTGAGACCCAAGAAAGTTTAAAACAGCAGGAAGCAAGGGGCTGAGCCTTTGAGTGCGGTTAGAGCCTGGAAAATCCCATGGATGGAGGAGCCTGGTAGGCTACAGTCCATGGTGTTGCTAAGAGTTGGACACAACTGAGCGACTTCACTTTCAGTTTTCACTTTCATGCAATGGAGAAGAAAATGGCAACCCACTCCAATGTTCTTGCCTGGAGAATCCCAGGGCCAGGGGAGCCTGGTGGGCTGCCGTCTCTGGGGTCGCACAGAGTCGGACACGACTGAAGCAACTTAGCAGCAGCAGCAGCAGCAGCAGCAGAGAAGGTGGAACCAGCCTTCTTAGAACAAGGGGAACACAGCGGATGGACGATGGACTGGATGTGGGAAAGCCCATTTCTGGGGGCTGCAACGAAGCCAGTGTTGACTGTGGTAAACAAGAGGGTTAAGAAGAAGCCAAAATATAAGGGAACTAGAGGGTGTGGAGGGCCCTGAATGCCAGGCTTTGGGATTCAGATTTCATTTGCTGGGTGATGGGGGAGTCCCTGACCATTCTACACAGAGTGGGGATGAGTTTAGCAGTCATGTCTTTGCTGAAAGTGTCTAGGTAGGAACATGAGTGAATGGGGAGATGGGAACCCAAGAGGCAGCGTTGGGAACATTTGGGAAGCACTGAGCTAAGCCTGTCCTCATACGTTACTTCTTTGGGGGAAACTGCCAGACAGAGGTTTAAATGAACCATCTGAAGTCACATGACCGGGTGAGACCTGAGATGTGTGTAATCCCAGTTCACCTGCCCCCCTGGCCACCTGACTCTGTGGAGATGGAACTCAGCAGCGGCCCATGGAAGGCCATGCAGGACTGTCCCCTGACCTGGAGATGGAGAGGGGAAGAAGGCTTATGCCCCTCAGTGCCCTGCCTGAAGTCCACGAGCACATGGGACCCGGATCCCAGTCTCGCCTCACCAAAGGTAGGAAGGCCAGGGGTTATTTCCCCACTTAACTGATGAGAACACAGAGGCTCAGAGCGTGCAGGTTTGTACATTTGGAAGCCTCTCCACTCTTGCCTGCTGCTCCACGGCAGCCTCTGCGCCTAAAGCTGGGAGCGAGCTCTCAATCTCACCCAGGGGCATCCCAGGAGGCTTGCCTCGAAGCAGCGAGCACAGCTCCAAGGAGCAGAAACATCTCTGTTAAAGCAAAACATCATTAAGATGAGAAGAGGCAACATCTCAAACGCCCACGCAGTGCCAGTGGAGCTGTGAAGTGTGCCTCCCAATTAGACGTGGGGAGGAGCCTCACCTGCTCAGGCTGCTCATCCCCAAGGACAAGGGCAGCCTGATTCCCTCCGACGTCCCACCCCCAGCTCTGCCACGAAGCTGCATGTGTTTTGTCTGAGTCTATTTGAGGTATCTTATGCAACAGAACCTGAGAAGAGACGGCTCGCTTTGTGGCATACAGCGTTCTCACTGTCAGGGAAGTTTCCCCGACATGAAGCCTAGTTTGTGCCTTTCTTGCTTATAAGAACCTTGAAGGCTCCAAGGGACCTGTACTTTAAGATGATGTTCAAAGCCCTAAATAGATGGAAACTTTCTTCTGCGGGGAAGTATTTATCGAGCACTAATTCACTACCTTGTACTTGAAAGTCGTCTCTTGGGGCAAGGTCCTCCCACAGATTTTATGATACTGATTTCCCTTCTCCCATCAAAGGCAGGAAGTCCGGCGGTTATTTTCCCACTTTACAGATGAGAAGACAGAGGCTCAGAGATACTGCCGACTTGATCATTAAGTCACAGCACCGTTAAGTGATAGATCTGGGTCCATGGACTCCAAATTCAGTGTCTTTCCAATACCACCTTTGGGCCAGCCCTGCTCTAGGCACCGTGAGGACCACGGTCAATGAGAAATCATGGGTCCACCAGGTGCCAGTTATTAAGTTACTGTCTCAGAGTTTCAAACCAGTCCTTCTCTGAAACACTTTGTCTTTGTGGGGCTGCAAATTCTGTTTCTGCTTCGCCACATGGGTCTGGGTGAGATTCTGCCAATAGGGGGAGCTAGAGGAAGGTTGAAAGGCTGGAGGAGAAGGGACTTCTTCCAGCTGTCTCCCGGTGGCTTCCTGCTTACTTCTGTTCCTGCAAGCAGAGACATCACTTTGCTGACAAAGGTCTGTATAGCCAAAGCTATGGTGTTTTCAGTAGCCACATATGGATGTGAGAGTTGGACCATTAAGAGGACTGAGCGCTGAAGAACTGATGCTTTCAAACTGTGGTGCTAGAGAAGACTCTTGAGAGTCCCGTGGACAGCAAGGAGATCAAACCAGTCCATCCTAAAGGAGATCGATCCTGAATATTCATTGGAAGGACGGATGCTGAAGCTTCAATACTTTGGCCACCTGATGTGAAGAGCCAACTCATTGGAAAAGATCCTGATGCTGGGAAAGATTGAGGGCAAGAGGAGAACGGGGCAGCAGAGGATGAGCTGGTTGGATGATACCACTGACTTGATGAACGTGAGTTTGAACTAACTTCGGGAGATAGTGAAGAACAGGAAAGCCTGGTTGTGCTATAGTTTGTGGAGTCTCGAAGAGTCAGACACAACTTAGCAACTGAACAACAGCAACAAAGCATCGCCTTAGCAGCACCTCTACATCCTGGAAGCAGCGGTTCCTTCCTAAAGCAGCAGTTGAACCCAGCATGCAATTTTCCCAACACTTGGAGAACCAGTTGCAAGCATCCCCCTCCCAGGACCCCAGCACCAGCCTGTAGGCTCCCCCTTCTCAGGAGTCTGGGTCCAGCCCCACGGTGTCTGAGCTGAGAGACACCAATGCTACCCACACAGCACCTCCCCAAAGAGATCTGAGGTCCAGCCTCATAGCATCCCAACTCCAAACTGCTACATTTTAGTGATTCCAGTGATTTCCCTTTCTTCCTTCAACCCAAGAGCTGGTGGCTGCTTCCTGCAATGACTCCCTCCCTCATACCTTAGTGTTCTATCTTCCTCTTACATGTACGGTTACCAATTTTATATCTAGTGAAATTTTCTTCTATTAAGTTTTCTCTGCTCAAAATGACAGATGTAGTTTCTATCTCTTTCGGGGCCCCTGAATGCTATCCTTGAAGGGCAGCGAGAGGCCCATGAAACTAGTTAGAGACAAATTGTGGGTAGAGAGCCTGGCACATAGTAGGGCTTCAAGAATGGCTCTGGAATGAAAAAAAAACCAAAGAAAGAAAGAATACTTAACTAAAGGAGGGCCTTGGTGTTGAAGGAATACTTGGGCAGTGACCCAAGTAGGAAAGGCAATCAGAGAAGTAGTTTTAGGAAAACAGCGACTGCGGAAGAGTTTCAGCCACTTGGAAGATGAAGATGAGATGTGAGTAGCATCAAAGGAATTGCACCAGGAAGGCTGGCGCGGGGCCAGGCTGGGCTCGTGCACAACTCTGAGCCTCTTTGCTAGTCAGAAGCATCCAAGATTCCAACAGCCCGTGACCTCCTCCCCAGCCAAGAGAGCTGCTCACCTTGGTCCTGACGGCGCCACCTCACCCATCCTGTGGTCTGAGAAGGGGAAGGCCATGGGATGGCTGCCTGCCCCTGCAAGTAGAGAGGCTTCCGAGAGAGGGAGCTGCGGTCACCTGCAACTGTGGCCACTTGGCCACAGATTTGGCAGCTGTCAACTGCTTGCTTGGGTCTAGCAACCAGAATAAGGAGACTATGTTGTCTCCCTTCTCTGCCGATCCCAGAGGGAAAGAAAATTGAAAGCGTCAGTCACTCAGTCATGTATGACTCTGCAACCCCATGGACTGTAGTCCATTCAGAGGCAGAGGGAGAAAGAATGAGCATCTGAAAAAGTTAGGAAAATGCTCTGAAGCCAGTTTGGATTCCGGAATGACCTCTGAGGAATCCAGCCACTGTTCTACAGCCTCTTATCACATCCCTGCTCTCACATCCATCGTCCCCATGTATCTGTGCCCCTAAAGCTCTGAATTTGATCCATCTGGAGGCTGAGACTGTATCCTCTGACCCAAGTGCATCCTGGCCAGGCAACCTCAAACACAGAGGCTAGAGACGCCCTCAGAGGTCCATAGAACAGGGAATCTAGCCCGGTCTATGTTGAGGAATCATGAGAAACCGTTTCACTGCAGCGGACTCCTGCTATTCGTGTGTGTCCAGCACCCATTCCTCATCTTTCTAATGATGGACCCAGTGTTTCCTTTGGGGAATGACCACTCCTTCTCCTCTTGGGCCATGGGTTCTGCTTGGGCAGATCTAGAGGCTGGTGATGACCCAGCCTGAGCCACCAGCTGTTCCGTTGCCTGGCTCCCCTCTTTGATTCAGGAATGAACAATGAACATAAGGGCCCAGTTAAATTCAGAGCCCAGTCCTATGGCTCTTCAAGGACATTACTGGGGAAAGTCTGCTCTCTTTATGCTGTGAAAACTAAGGCCATGCAGCATTCACCTGCAGCTTCTGGCAGCTGATGGGGCCAACATGGAGGACAGCAGAGTCAAGAAACAGAGAAGGGCATTTGAGCACCTAGGTCCAGTCCTGCCCGAAGGCATCAGTCCTTGAACTAATACTTTTCCTTTGTTCTCTAACTACTTTGAGTTGGGTTTCCATCACTCGAGACTGAGAGTCCTGACTCAAATACACAGAGAGGGGAGTAAGTTACTTTCTTTAATATTTAACTGGGGAGTGATTCTGGATCATTAACCCAATGGAGAGACACTACCTCTGATAAAGCCCTTCACAAGCCATCTGCTCTCAGGATAAAACCCCAGTTCCTTAACTGGAGTTTCAGAGCCTTCAGTGATCGGGCCCTTGCTGATGTTTCTGGTCCCATCACGCACCACTGCTTCACTGAACCTCTATCTTTGGCTGCACTGCACTTTGAGATTCTGGAATGAACCATGATCTCTTGCCTTGGGCTCCTACACACGTCATCCTCTTCCTTGAATAGGTTTCACCTGTTTATCTCCTACAAATCCTTCAAATATCCGCTCACACCCACATCTTCAGGGGGGCATTCCTTAGCCTCTAGGGGAATTGCCTCCCCTCTGTTGGGGTCTCTCATGACCCTTCCATCATCAGGACCAGAATAGATGCCTAATAAGTACTATTTGCTGCGTATCTGAAGGAGATCAGTGAGGGAGGCAGCCATAAGCACAGGCAAATGCAGGACCTAAGACCAGGGCTGCAGAGAAGGACCAAAGTCAGGCCAAACCAATGACTCCAGCAAGAAAAAGGACAGGGGAAGAGAAAGGAAGGAAAAGATTGTGTGAAAAGTGGGGAAGGAAGCACCAGAAGAATCTGAGCACCTTTGATGACGGCTGGAAAAGAATATTTGAAGAGACCCCCGACCGTGAGCCATGTAGGGGAGGGGAACGTGTAGCTATTGGCAAGGAGCAGGGTCATTGTGGAGAGGGGACGTTGCCATGCTGCTGTGCAGACAGGTGAACGGAGGCTCAGCACTGTGCAGGACCCAGAAGAGATGGCAAGGGCGGAGGGCAGTTCCCCTGGTGGGCAGCTGCAGCAATTAGACAGTGGCAGAGGCCAGGAAAGGGCAGGGAGTTTATGGGCTTGTGTCCCTGGAAACCAGGGGGAGCAGGATGGGAAATTCCACCCTCTGACCCCACCTGGCTGAGGCTGAGCTGCACAGTAATGATCTCCTTGAACAAGGTGCCTGCATCATCTTAGCCTTGCAGAGGCAGCCGATAGGTGTTTACACTGCTTGCATTTCTCCTCTGGAGCAGGCTTGCTGTTCTGAAAAGCTCACTGGGTGGTTTGCATAATTGCCTGCTTAGGTGATGAGTGCTCAGACCTTAGCAGAGTTTCACAAAGCCTACCCTCCCGATCCTGTGGGACATCTCTGGGAGGGAGGACAAACCTCAGTCAAAGGGAGCTGGGGAGCCCCCCTGCTGCCCCTTCATACAGGGAGGAGTCACAGAACCTCAGGCCCAGAGCCTCTCCCCACATCTGCTTTCCTGCCTCCACATCCGGGAAGGGGTCAGAATCAGGCAAGCGGAAGCCAACTTGGGAAACAGAACCAGTTCTGTGTGCTTTTCAAACACCTATTAAGCTCCTACTGTTTGTTGGTGAAAGAAATCGAGGAGTCGGCAGTCAAATAAGAAAGCAGGGAGAGAAACACTACAGGCAAGATATGTAACAAACATGAGGTGTTTGGGGAATATAAGGGAGGGAAATATGAGGGAGGGACTTTGAGCCCAGAAGAAACAAGGGTGGATATCAAGGAAGGCTGCCTAGAGGAGGTGACATCCAAATAGAGTCTTGAAGGAGTGTAGTGCCTGGTGTACAGCGCATGTGTGTTAAGTCACTTCAGTCGTATCCGACTGTTTGTGACCCCATGGACCATAGGCCGCCAGGCTCCTCTGTCCACAGGATTCTGGAGGCAAGAGTACTGGAGTGGGTTGCCATGCCCTCCTCCAGGGGATCTTCCCGACCCAGGGATTGAGCCTGTGTCTCCTGCATTAACAGGCAGGCCCTTTACCATTAGCGCCACCTGGGAAGCCCCCTGGTACACAGTAGATGCTCAAATACCCATGAACAAAGGACCAAATGGAAGGCTGGATGAGGTGGGGGTGAGGGGTGGGATATGTTCAGGGAGAGAAAAAGGCTGGCTCAGTTTGTTCTTGATCCCAGAGCCACAGTGAATTCTGTTCCTTTCCTAATGCCTTGTAAACCATACAACATTTTGCATAGTGCGTAGATCACAGGGTGTATCCTCTGCTATCATTTTTGGGTCAGGAATAAAGCGTTCGTGTCAGCTTGTTCTGGGGGCTACTGAGAGAGAAAAACGGAGACGCAGCCACCTCCCCCTCAAACCAACAGGATGCTCTTTAAATATGTAAGAGATTCACCGGGGCACTGCCAGCCCTGTCTGGCTTTCTTCAAAGTGTATGAAAAATGTGCTTAATATTCACGCTCCATTCCAAAGAGGCACCAATGGGGGCTAAAGAGGAGAGAACAATTTGGGTAAAAAATGACTAGTGTCATTTCACATCTCCCAACCCAAACTAATATATTCCTTGAGGCTGACCTTAAGCCACCCCCTACAGGAAGCCTTCCTCAACTGCAACCCCCCTCCCCCTCCCTCCCAAATGCCTTTCCGCTTCACTTGTTGCCACATCTGGACTGGGGTGCCAGGCATTACCCTACTCACTGAGCCTGCATGTCTGAGCCCTCTCCACCCTCCCAGGTTCCCTGCAGCAGCTGTAATAAGAGCTCAGTTTTACGGATAAGAAAGCTGATGCCTGGGGTGTGGGGTTGGGGCGGGGGGGGGGGGCCGGGGGGGGGAGTGGGGGATGGTCAGTGACTACTAGCCCAAGGTTGCTACTAAGTGGGGATTGAATTGACGCCAAACCTCTGCTCCCCACCACGCTTGCAAACATCCCCTCTCCACGCCTCACTGCCTCCCGATCTCATTTCTGGTCCATCTCTCTACATTACAGCATTGCTTTCTGGGGGAATTTGGGTCACATTGTCTGGTTCAGTGCTTTAAGACAGCGGTCCCCAACCTTTTTGACACCAGGGACTGGTTTCTCACGAAGACGATTTTTCTACAGACTGGAGGTGGGGGTGGGGAGTGGTTTCAGGATGACTCAAGCGTGTTACATTTATTGTGCACTTTATTTCTACTATTATTACATCAGCTCCAGCTCAGATCATTAGGCATTGGATCCTGGGGGCTGGGGACCCCTACCTTAAGAGCAGAGAGCCGAGGATTCATATTTTGGTCTCTGCCCTGAGCCATTTCCCCATTTCTGGGCACAGAATAGGTGCTGACGATGTGAAACACAGAGAGGAAAATGTCAGCCCAAAGAGGAAGCATCTGTTCTTGCGCTTTCCTCACTCAGATGGAAAAAGTGAAGCCCAGAGAGGGAAAGTGACTTAAAAGTACATAGCACAGAATTGAGCAGGAGGCAGGCTAGCCCTGCCACAGTACCCATAATAGGTGCTGAATTATGCTATTGCTATATTATGTATACTATACATAACAGATATGCATAGTATATACAACATATAGCATCTTCTGTAATATGTATTATATCGCCGTCATCTTCATTTTTCAGTGTCTTAGTGAAAACATTAATGCACCACATCTTGGTAATGGGACATTCTGAGGATTTCACAAATGTGGGTCTCTGCACCCAATCAGGAAGACTGCAGATGACCGACTTTCAGGCAAACAGAAGCCAACAGAGAAAGACACGAAGACATCATGACATTTGTGCAAGGTTTTATAACTGACAGCTTTCTTAATGGAAAGTTCACTGAGTTTGGCACTGGAAAATCTGGGACATGGCCCCTTTCTGTCACTCAATAACCAGGTGATTTTGACTAAATCACTCATTTTCTTTGAGCTACAGTCTCCTTCCTTGCAAAATGCAGCAGTGAGATAAACTCAGAAGAAAAAGTTACACAGCACACAGAACTCAACTCTCCATTACTGTGCCCATGGCAGCCATGACTAATCGATCACCGATCTCCTGGGGCGCCCAGCTGCGGCCTCAGAACACTGCCGGTGGCAGCTGCCACCCACTGGCTGGAGTGAACATGTCAGATGAAGCCAATTAGCCATGTTGGAGCAGATGTTTCTAGAACTTACTCCAGCTCTGACTTTCTGATAACAGCTTAGAGTGAGAGCTCATCCTATTCCAGGCAGACACCCAGGAAGGTGGGAAGAGGACTAAGCCCTGAGTTAGAACACGGGCTAGCTGTCCTGCTGCTGTGGCCTCCGGGGAAGTTCTGTCCTTCTCTGGGCTTCCAGCTTGACCGTCTATGACCACCTGCTTGTGGTTTCCAAGAAAGAATTGTGATTCCTTGACTAAAGGGGTGAAGTACTGATGGATCTCATCCCTGTGCTGATGGCTAGGTGGCTATTAAGCGAACAAGGGTTCCTGGAGCTTCTGAATTTTACCTCCACTTACGAACTTAGTGATGTAGTGATCAGTGTGCTCTGGGGAAGAAAAAAATGAGAAAGAGCAACGGAAGGCAAGTGGCTTTCACTGAATGCCTATTACGTGTCCAACACTATTTCACACACGCCCATACGCTAGCTCATGAAGAACGTGCCAACGCACCTCTCTATAGATGAGAGAACCAAGGCTCAGAGAGGCTCAGCAACTTGTCTCAGATCACACAGCTGGTGAATAGCAGAGCTGGGAGTTATACTGACAAATACTTCTGCCTCTAAAGCTCACGTCTTTACACTCCACTGTGGAACTTCTCACACAGTATGAAACATGGAGATAAATGAGGTACCACACCAGCCCTGCCTCACAGAGCTCTCAGAGTATCAGGGAAATGAGCCAGTCACCCAAATAACTGTGCTCAAGGCCAAAAAAAAAAAAAAAAAGAAAATCCAAGAAGCACAGATCTGGACAGATTTCACAGAAGAAGCGGCCTCTTTTCAGGATGGTCAGGTTTCCCTGACAATAGCAAATAATAATAACAATAAACATTTACCTGTGCTAATTCACTTACCTATGAGAACAGGTACCATTTTTAGCCCCATTTTAAAGAAGAGGATTTTTAGTCCCATTTTAAAGAAGAGGATACCAAGGCACAGAGAGGCTAAGCAACATGCACAAGGTCACACAGCTGGGAAGGGACAGAGCCTGGATGAATCCCCAGGCAGGCTGCTTCCAGAGGCCACACTCTTAACCAGCTCACTCTGTCACCTCTCACAGCATTTCCTCCCGCTGACTGCTACCCAGGGAAGTGGCAGGAGGCCTGGGGAATCGCTGAAAGTATCTTCCTTTCTTTTAAAAAAAAATATTTATTTATTTATTTGGCTGCATCGGGTCTTAGTTGAGGCATGCAGGATCTCCATTGCTTCATGCAGGATCTTTTCACTGTGGTGCACAGACTCTCTAGTTGTCATGTGTGGGTTCAGTAGCTGTGGCTTGCAGACTTAGTTGCTCTGTGGCATGTGCGATCTTAGTTCCCAGACTGGGGATCAAACCTGCATCCCCTGCTTTGCAAGGCAGATTCTTAACTACTGGACTAGCAGGGAAGTCCCTCACCTTCCTCTTTTAAGGGGGAAGTGACTAGCCCAGGAGGAGTAGATAGTCTGGCGGGATAGGGTTCAGCTCTTCTCCTCCCAGCCCAGGCCACTTGCCTGCTACCCATCCCCCCCGACACCCCCCCTTACCCTCATGCTGTGCGATGCTGACCCTGCCAGTCTCTATGGGGCGGGCATTGCAGGGAGAAGAACCTCAGCCTCTGTGAGTGGCCCACTGTTCAAGGTGGTTTGGTGACATGGAGATAGTAAATTACCTACAATGAACTATTCTGTAGAACAAGGTGTTCACTGATCTCCATCTGGGTACCTGTGCAGATGGTACTGTTAGCAGGTGGGCTGGAGAAGGGCCAGACTTTGTTGGGTGAGGTCTTGCAGGCTGTTTGTCCTGTCTGTCCTGCTCCCACCAAGTAATGAAGATAGTGTGAGCTTTGGGATGAGGCAGCCCTGGATAGGAGTCCCATCATGCCCCCTGTTAACTCTGTGACCTTGGGGAAATACCTAACATCTCTGAGCCTCCCATTCATAAAGTGGGATGGCGATAGTCCCCGCAGATTGATGGGAGGATTAGAGAAAGTATATGCAAAGTAGATTGTATAACACCCAAATCACTCTGAAAATAAACACATCTTAACCATCATAAAGACCAATAACACAACAGAATGTAGCTCACTAACAAGACCCAAGGATTGGAAGCTAACGTGGGAAGGGAAGTACACTGTGTTGCTCATTGACACAGATCCAATACTATGAAAGATATTTACAGGCATTTTCTCATTTTACCTTTTCAACAATGAACGATATTGTGCCCATTTTACAGATGCAGAAATGAAGGATCACAGAAGCTCAAGATCTTTCCCTACAGGAATGGCACTTTCTCAACTCCTCCCCCTTCCCTTAGATCAGTTCCCAGCTCCCAGATGCACTAGCTAATTTTGTAAAGAGTTGATTTCTGGTTCTATTTTAGCTCTAATCCTTACACTTGGGAAGCAAGTTCTGCACTGATCATGTCATCTATTCTGGTACCTCAGCCATTTCCGTGTGGGTCTCCATGCCAGTCTTCATTCCAGCCATAATCTGAACCCTGTTTCTATTTCTAAAGGCCTGGTTTTCTTTTCCTTTCTTTCGTTCTTTTTTTTAAATTTAATTTTTAAATTTTACTTTACTTTTTTTTTAATTGGAGTATAGTTGATGTACAATGTTGTGTTAGTTTCGAGTGGACAGTGGACAGCAAAGTGAATCAGCTATACATATGCCCACTCTGTTCTAGATTCTTTTCCCATGTGAGTCATGGCAGGGTATTGAGTAGAGTCCCCTACGCCATACAATAGAGCCATGTGAGTCATCTATGTTATATATGTGTGTGTGTTTGGCTGCTAAGTTGTGCCTGACTCTTTTGCAACCTCATGGACTGTAGCCCACCAGGTTCCTGTGTCCATTAGATTTCCCAGGCAAGAATACTGCAGTGGGTTGCCATTTCCTTCTCCAGGGCATCTCCCTGACCAAGGGATTGAACCTGCATCTCCTGCCTTGGTAGGCGGATTCTTTATCACTGAGCCGCCTGGGAAGCCCATGTTATATATACCCTGCTCGTAAATCTCCTTTTTCTGGCTCCCTGTTTCTGTGACTAACACCTCCTTCTGATCACCCAGCAGGGATGTCTTGGGTGTCTCTAATCCCCTTCTCTCACTGGACATGCTCCAGTTCCATCCCCATCCAATGCTCTGACTAGAACTCCTCAGTGTAATTTATAGACGATCCAGTCATCTTTTGCAACTCCCTAGTGTTACCCAAAAAGTCCCAGTACTGGAAGCTTGCTATTGGAAGCTTATAAAAGCTGATCCCAGTCTATGTATTTATCCCTATAATATGTGTCTCAGCAAAATGGATAACTTACTGCTCCCATAACATATCTTATGCGTAATTAGCAGTAGTCATAAACACCGTCTGTGTCATAAGCACTTTACATAACTGTCATTAATTTCTATATAGTCGCACAGGTCCCTGGATTCAGAAGGGTCCCCAGCCTTGTTTAATGCTATGCTGTGTTGAAACTTTTATTGATTTTTGAGTAGAGGACCTCACAGTTTCCTTGTGCCCTGAGCCCTGTAAACTGTGGAGCTGGTTCTGACAGCAGGAACTGTTATAGGCCCATTTTACAGAAGTGAAAAACAAGGTCGCACAGTCAATAAACCCAGGGACTTGCCAACAGACCGCTTGTATTGAGGACCTACTATGTGACCGGCCCACACTAAGTGCTTATCATGTGCCACGCATTCAAGTCCTCACACCCCTCCCCCCACTCCTTGCAGTAGCTGGTGGCACTTCCTGACTTTCTTGCAATCACAAAGCGTGTAAGCGACAGAGTTAGGATTGCACTCTAGGTCTGCCTGACTTTAAGCCCAGGGCCCTTCCTACTGTATCGCTCAGAATAAAAACGGTGGTCCTGTCATTTCAGAGCCTGTTCCAGCAACTGACAGGCACTGAACAGGGGGCAGAGGCGCCAAGCAGACCTCTAAAAATAAAGCCCCGGCTGCACTGTGTTCCGAGCCCTACAGAAGCCTCCTTCCCCATCTTAAAAGCTGCTCCCATCTCTAAACACAGCCTTTCACCACAGGCTGCGGCTGCTGCTCCTCCATACACTGCAAGGGAGAAACGGAACAGATTGCTAGAGCAATTAAACATCACATGGGAAGCCCAGAGAGATGGGGGAGGGGGAGGAGATGCAGTTTCTTAATGGTCTGCCTCTATATTTAGCCTGAAAAATCCCTCAGCCTCTAACCCTTCCAGGGGGCAGGCAGAGGTGAGAGTGGAGTTGGGGGGCTTCAGTGCCACTGGACTTTTGTGCCAGGAAGCGCCCGTCTGCCAGGGAGCAGCCCCATCAACTCCATGCCTTACGGGGGCTCACCATATGGCAGGCCAGGAAACCCCAACCAGAAAACAAGTCGTGCAAACTGTAGACATCCTGTCTAGGTGAAATTTGGCAAGAGGATTCTGCAGGGATGGTAAATCAACAACAGAGACCTGGCCTGGCCTCCCTGGGTACCAACCTCACTCAGGGCTTATGGGGAGGCATGCTGGGTGATGATCTCTGGTCAGCCTTGGTTTTAGCCCCAGTGATGGAAGGGGCCTCCTCTCTCTCACCTTCCTTGTCCTGCAGTCACTGCCCCCAAGTCAAGCAGTGTGGGGTGTGCACAGACTTCCCCCCTCCCTGTGTGCACATGCGCTTTACAAAGGGCCTTCACAAACACAGAAGCCGGAGTCCCACTCCTTTGAGACGGTGATTCATTCCAGAGTGGGGCTCAGACATCTGTGTTTATATAAAGCTCTCCAGGTAATTCTGAACACAGCCAGCTGAAAAACAACTGGCAGGTATACTGGGTCTGAAATGCCCTGAGGAGTTCTGGCTTTCCTTTCTAGTCTAGTTGGGGTTCTTTACTTTTTGAGGGACTTTGAACTAGTATATGTACATTTGGAGCCTCCATTTCCCAATCTATAAATGGGCATCAAACTCTCAATCACTGGCACATAGGCAGTGCTTAATACATATGGGCTGACAAAGGATGGACGGATGGATGGATGGATGCTGTAACAAGATGGATAAGCACATCAGCAAACAGCAGGGTTCATACCTGCAGGCGCTCACAGATTATTGCCTACCTGAGGTGCGGGTGACCCCAGAAACAAAGTCTGACACAGGAATAAAGTGGTCTATTTGTGAGGTGGTCCCAAGAAGCATCAGCAGAGGAGTTGAGAGGCGAGAACAGGAAGGGAAGAAAGCAGAAGAAGTGTATTAACGAGCCCATTATCACTGTGGACAATTGAGGCTCAGCCCCACTGGGGCCTCTGGAAGTAGTGAAGAGCATGCTGGGATGTTTATTCCCCAACTCTCGTCACCGATGGCTGGGGGCTGCTCCCAGGGACGTGAGCTCCAGGGCACTTTGGCCCTGTCCTGCTTGAGAGCTGAGAGAAAGCACTCAGCAGAGAGTCGGAGAGCTACAGGTATTTGCTGTAGGATGCCACCAGCAGCCAGCTCAGTGTGGGTGCCAAGGAGACGTGGGCGAGGCACCGAAAGCATCCGTCACACTGATCCACTCAGAAGCATCTTCTAGCCCTGAGCTGGGGCGGGGAGGGAAGCAGGGAGGGAAAGACTCCAGGTGAGTAGTGGTCCAGGCTCGTGTGAGCCACACAGCTGCCAACACCACAACGAGGGTCTAGCCGTGCCAGGTCCTGTTTATGTCAGTCTGGCCTGTTTCCTCGACTGTTCTCAGGAAAGATCAGAATTTCTCACCTTTGGCACTGTTGACATGTGGAGCTGGTGGTTTCCTCATGGGGGGAGTTCTTAGGATAGTTAACAGCATCCTTTGTCTGTACCCCCTAGATGACAGTAGCATTTCCCATTATGACAACCGAATTTGTCTGCAGACACTGTCAAATGTCCCCTGGGTGGCAAAGCTGCCCCCTACTGAGAATCACGCAGGTAGATGGACACCCTTCTTCCCCGAGAACTTAGTGACTCCCCCCGAGGACTTTCTGAGCTCTGGTTTCATCCTGACCAGACCCTGCCTCTGCAGAGTCTCTGTTCAGATGAATGTTGTGCCCCAAGCACATCTCAGAGACAGGTAGAGCCAGAACCCAGCTGGGAAACACGCGGCACCCCTGCTGAGCTGAGCCCTGAGCCCAAGGCAGGGAAACAAAGCAGCAGTGATGGCGTGAGCATCACGGTTGGGCTGCAGGGACCACACACGGCAGGGAAGTCAGGCAGCTTTTGGCTGAATAGCCTACACAGCAGTTGGTCCCAGAGGCTGAGAGCATCACATCCTAGGGACCAACCTGAACACAACCCCCAGGAGTCTTAAGGCTGACCTGACCAGGAGTATTGATGAAGAAGCGTTCTAAGTGCTCAGTGAGGCTGTGCAAGTCTTCTAAAGTTACACAAAGAGCAAGTGCAGAGCCAGCCAGGAAAGGAGCCCAGGAGGGCTGACTCCAAATTGCTCGCTCTTGCCATTAATCAGGTTACATCCTGGTTACAGGGGAGGGTCTGAGATCCCCTCCCCCAACAGGCCAGGAGCAATGCATCCAAGCATCCTGAGTCACTGGTGCTGACAGCGGGCTTGCTGGCCCTCAGTCCTCAAAGGACACAGCCAGAGGCCCCTCTGGTTCATCAAATGCCCATCAAGTCTCAGAAGCCAAGCTTGGGCTTGAAGGGTTTAGTTTCTCCCCTGATCTGCCTGCTTCATTCAATTCCTTGCCTTTATGCTTCTCTCCAGGATGCCTGTGCAATGCGAACACCACTCAAAGGGCACACACTGGCATCCAGTCCTTGGGCAGAAATAATTCACAGCTAAACTCTGAAGCTAGCTGAGCACAGAGTCTGAAGATGGACAGTAGGGCTCCAAGTCAGCTGTGCTACCAGCAACCCCACTCTCCTTGCCTTTGTTTCCTGGGTTGTCCAGGCAGCAGTCTGCCTGGTCCAAACAAGATCACACAGAAGCAAAGAAACCTCTGTCCCTGGACCTGGCCCAGCTCCAGGAGGCTGCATCTTCAGGAGGCCTGAGCAGGGATGCCTGGTATCTGGGGAGGATTTCTGGCAAGTTCAAAGGCTGCAAGGAGCACATTTCACACACGTGCTTGCACACACACACATACACAAGCATGCAAGCACACTCCAGCTGCAGAAAGTGGCTCTTTTGTTGCATTTCTGTCCCTGGCCGGCCATTCACATGCATAATTAAAATTCTCCTGGAAGATAAAGGAGATGAGGAGGAAGCAAGGGACCATACTGGCTGGAGCTAACTGTCCAGAAATGCAAGATTGTGTTGAGGGATTTCCCTGGAGGCCCAATGGTTAAGATTCCATGCTTCCACAGCAGGGGCAAGGGTTTGATCCCTGGTCAGGGAACTAAGATCCCAAATGCCACACAGCACAGCCAAAAATAATAACTGTGTCAAGACACACCTATAGAGATGTACAGACACCCAAATAAGCAGAGAACTCAAAAGCTGTCTATCCATAAATCCACCTATCTTGTCTGTATTAGAGGACAAAAATCATATTCTAAAATCATTAAGGGGCTTTGATAATAAAGCACAGCACTGGGACTCAAACGTGGGCCATCAGACCCAGACCTTGCTACAGTTTAGAACAATCTGCATCCGGGGCTTAAATCGGAAAAGGGGGAACGGGATGGGAATTCTTGGTTACCCTTCACGTAAATGGGAATTGTGATCCCATTGACATTTGTAATAATTCTGATCCAAGATTGAAAAAAAAACGAAATCAACAGATGTGACGGCAGCCAGACTCAGGGCACTTGGTGTTACCAAATTCTTTCACATCCATCTTCTCACAGGGTTCTTGTAACAACACGGGGAGGGAACAGATGAGGAAGCGAGGCTCAAAAAGGTTAAGTAATGCTAGAAACTATAGACTTCAAACCACAGACTTACAAGAGTTAAGATAATATTATCCTTCTTGTCGTCAGCACTATGCCCTTTATTTATCAAGTACAGTTTGAGAAATCTTCAAGGCAAAGAGTCATGCCTTCCCAGTGGGCGACTCCCCACCGGTCCCCACCATCCGCTCGAAACGTAGAAGATCAATACACACTTGACGGTGTTTTCATTTACCCAGTAGAAACCCAGCAGGAGGGAGAGAAAATACTCGTATCCCGTACATTTATGGGCTCTAAACTTGAAAAGAGTAGTTTCTCAGTCTTTAAAAACAAATAAAATAAGTCAGCTGATACTGTAAGAGCTCCAGCGATCTCCAGGCTCAGAATAATACCCTGCAAGTCCTTTTACACAGGACTGGTCCAACCTGTGCGGTTTCCAACTAGATAGCATGAGTCCATGAGCACCAGAAAGCATCCCCTTTCTGAAAAATCATCTCCTTCATTGTCTGAAATTTGCATCTTCCACCCCATCAGGCAAAGGCAGTGGAAATTTCCATTAGATGTCTGTGATTGGTCTACCACAGTTTACCAAGAATTAGTTTATAAGACTAGTTAGTCCTGCCTCACAGCTGTTTCTAAAGAAGAGAATACAGGGCTGTTCTGATAAGGGGTAAACATGTTAACACCGGAAAGCTTTAGGGATTGTAACACTTCAGTGGGGGATCAGGGTCTCCCATGGATAGTAAAAGGGTCCTAGCCAGCTAGAGCCGAAGAAAAGGAGAATGCAGACAACCCTTGTGAAATCTCTTCCCTCTTGGAGTTTGAACTTTGTACTGCACAGATTAGGAGTTGAGCTTGATGAGGGATGGCCCAGCAAAACTAACCCAGGTCAAGTGTCGAGCATCAGAGTTATGCCCGGAGTCGTCCTTGGATAAGCCTAATCCAGAGAGGAGAGGGACTTCATGCCTGAGAGAAGGATGCTCTAAATCTCTGCATCCTCTCTCTGGCTTGGCCAGTGAAGCTTCCAGGCTTGAAGCTGGACCAGAGACCTTCCCAGTAGAGACCGAGGCAGAACACATGGAGCTCAGCACCAAGTTGGAACTCAAGTCCCGGAAGCATCTAAAGAAGAGCCAGGGGGTGTTAACTCGGCTAAATTAATTTTTTTCTAAATTAAAAAAAATAAAGAGCCAGAAGGAGTCACTCAGATACTAAATGCCAAGGATCCAGGGCCCAGGGAATGGTCAGGCACCAGCCAGGCTAGTCGTGAGCTCAGGTGCTGAGGCCCCAGGCTTCCAGGCTGCCACGGCGGAGGCCGGGGTTGGGAGAACGGCTAGCTGTGCGTATAGAGCCCGGGCAGGATGGCCGAGATGTGGCACTCCCTGTAGGAGCGGGACCAGATTCGCAGCCACTGGGTGCTTTTCTGTGATGCCCGGCAGGGCACGCGTGTGTGAAGTCACTTCAGTCGTGTCCAACTCTTTGCAACCCCATGGACTGCAGCCTGCCAGGCTCCTCTGTCCATGGGATTCTCCAAGCAAGAATATTGGGTTGCCGTGCCCTCCTCCAGGGGATCTTCCCAACCCTGGGATTGAACTTGCGTCTCTAATGTCTCCTGCATTGGCAGACGGGTTCTTTACCACTAGCGCCACCTGGGAAGCCCAGCAGGGCAGGGATGCAAACTCCAGACTGAAGACAGAGCTGGCAGGGAGTGCTCTAATTTTCAATTACCATGCTCACACCAAATGGAGCTCGGCGGCTCTCCCTCCACTCCGGGGTGTATTTGACTTTACATCACACGACTTCCTGAACATATAGACACAGAGCAATGGTTCAGCCCTGCTCACTCATCCGACCAGGCTGCCATGGGGCATGAGCCACAGCCCAGCGTTTACACACGGGTTTATTGAAAGCAAATAGGATTTGGCCTCGGTTGCAAACAGGCCCTCCTTTGGGTAAGTGCATGTGCTGTGATCGTGGAGGCATTTCCTACGGAGCCCGTGCCACCAAGATAGGGCCCTTTGGGCTGCACTGAACTTCAGCGATAACTGGCCAGCTTCCAGTTCCCAGAATGTTCGCTTAAGACAAGGGACATTTTCTGTGCATCCTCCTGCCACTCGGTCCAGGGAAGGAAAGTTCTGACCTTCCCCATCATCTCCTGCAGAAACTGTGCCGCCTGTTACCAAGATCTACTCACTGCTCTCTCAACCTGCTTCCTGCCTTCAGTTTCCCCATCTGAAAAGTGGGCAGATTTGATGTAATGTTTTCCAAAGCTCCTCCTCCTTAGACACCCTGTGCTCCTTGGGGAGCACTAGGAAGCAGGGAACATTCTGGGTTGGGAGTCAGGAGCCCTGCAATCCAGTCCCAAACTTTCCTCAGTCAGTGACCTTGAGTAATTCCTTTCCAATTCTTGAGTCTCAGTATCTCCAGCAACAAAATAAAGAAGAGAATGTTACTTGCTCAGTCATGTCCGACTCTTTGCGACACTATGGATCGTAGCCTACCAGGCTCCTCTGTCCATGGGATTCTCCAAGCAAGAATACTGGAGTGGGCAGCCATTCCCTTCTCCAGGGATGATCAAACCTGGGTCTCTCACGCTGCAGGCAAATTCTTTACTATGTGAGCCACCAGAGGCTTCCAACACAGCCAGGGGGGAAATTCAATGACCTCTGAGCTTTCTTGTTGCGCATGCTTTTCTGTGTGTGTATGTTTGTGTATGTGGAGGGGGTATGTGTGGGTGTATATAGATGTGTGAGTAACTTAACAACCTCAGCTGTCCCTACTGGCATGCACCCCATCTCCATACGCCCGGATCTCCTTTTGGGGACCCTGCTCCTGTGACACACCAACTTGGTGAGAGTGTTCATCAGTGCGTGCTTCCTGGCAGGTGGGCAGGAGGCCCAGGTAAGCCCAGCCAGCTTCTCTTTTCCTAGAAGCTGACTTGAACTGAGTGCCCTGAGGATACAGCGATTGGAAACCATCCATCCATAGAGCCCTGAAGAGTCTGCCCGTGAATTCTTCCTTCTGAGGTACTTGGTGGTTCCTGATTCCTCAGCCTTCGTTCTGACTTTATGGGTTGCCGTGTATCCACCCTTTCATCCGTGTGCCTAAGTCCTACAAGCTCTGCTCCAGTGCCACCTTCTCAATAAACCCTTTCTTGGCATCCCTAGTTCTCGCTGCAGGCCTGCCAGTGTTTCCTGCCCAGCTTCACCGTGGCTCCATGGACTTTGTCTCCTCCCTAAAACTGTACTATATACTTCTGTATACTGTGCATGGTCTTCTCTCCTCCCTAGAGCATAAGCATTCTGAGGGCAGGCCCCGGTGTCTGCTTGGCTTGTTGCTGCGCTCTCAGTGCTCTGAACAGTGCCTGACACGTGGTAGGTGCCCGATAAACACTGGTTCAATGAGCCAATGTATGAGCTGATGCTTGAAAGCTAACAACAGTTGGTTTGCGTTCTAACTCTAATACTGACTCCTGTTTCCCTCTCTGGATCCTTGCCTGCTCCTTGCCTGGAAAGCCCATTGCTGATACGGGAGTATGAAGCCTGAACAAAAATCAAAGCCCACAGCCCATATATTGGGGAGGGATGTTTCATTTCTTCAGGGGGGAGATCCCAGCAGGGTAGCTCACTCTTCTCCCTCCACACCAGCTTTCTCATCTCCTCTCTCAGCCCCATACCCTGCCTCTGGAATCTGAATCACCTTCAATCAAAGTGCTTCAAAGTCCCGATCTGTTTGCTAAGAAGTCAGAACCAAAGAAGAGAAAAAAACAACAACAACAACTGCAGACAGGTCTCAGTGGGCCAGAACTCAAAAATCAATTTGATACACCAATTTTTTGGATTTTATAACTCATGATCCTGCAGAATCAAGGTCATAAATAGTAAAGAGAGTTTCAGGCAAGCCCACCAAAATCCATTTGACTCAGCCGGAGACCTTGATCCCGTCTCTCTGCTCTGCGCTCTCCCACATGCTCCGTTTCTTTGGCGTGGGCCTCACATCACTGCCCTCTCAAGCTGTCTCTACATCTCCAACCCTCTCCTCTCAGTATCCCCTGGCTGGTTCTTGGTCTTATAGCCTTCAAAACCCCATCCTTAGTCCTCTGGGCTTCTTACTGCACATAGCCTCCTCAGGGACTCTATCCTCTCCGTTGGTGTTAAGTTGAAGATTTCCCCTGATCCTTTTCAACTCTCACCAAATCTCTGCTTATCTGATGGCCACCCTAACTTGAAATTCCCCTTGGCCCTCTAATATCAACCTCTCCCTTCAGGGCTTCCCTCATGGCTCAGAGGGTAAAGCGTCTGCCTACAATGTGGGAGACCTGGGTTCGATCCCTGGGTCAGGAAGATCCGCTGGAGAAGGAAATGGCAACCCACTCCTGTACTCTTGCCTGGAAAATCCCATGGACTGAGAAGCCTGGTGGGCTACAGTCCATGGGGTCGCAAAGATTCGGACACGACTGAGCGACTTCGCTTCACTCCCTCCCTTAACTTCTCTGCACCCCATACTGGATGGTCCCTCTTGGGTTATCCATAAAGTGGGTTATTCATCCCTCCCTCAAATAACTGTTCAGTGAATCTAATAATCTAATTCAGCTAAACGAGCTTTGTCAAGGGTATTGTTGTTACCTGGTCTAATTCAACCCTGGGCTGCGAAATGTCTGTGAAAGGCTTGTAGAAGACCTGGATTTTACTTCCAAAACCTCATATAGTGGGTCCAGCCACAGATTCAGCATCACACCTGGGTGTCTCCATCCTCCCAACAGCCTTCCCAGGCTGTGGCCCCATGATCCAACCCTCGGTTTTCATCTTGCAAGGACTCCTGGTACAAGCCCAGCCTGCTTTCCCCCCTCAAATGAGTGGCATGTTTCCAGTGCTCCCTTCTGATGGAAGAGTCCAGGGTGGACCCAAGGAGGAACGCTGGGATGCGAGAGCAGCATGGCTAAGCCCTGAGCCTGGTGACATCCAAGTGTGATCCAGTCCAATCCCCAGCAGTTCCAGGAGGAAGGTATCATTACCCTCCATCATGGACAAATGAGCAAAGGAGGCTCCAAGGCCAGGGACATGTCCAAGGTCAGGGACATCAGGAGGTTGCTTTGCTCTCCCTCCACCAGGCTGCCCATGGAGAAGGTAAGTAAGACACTGACAGTCTCCAGGCAAAACTTGCTCTTGCTACTATATTCTGAAAAGCCAAGCAGTGAGATTCGGTGGTTCTGGGGGCAGAACTGGGCTGGAGAGGGAGAGGCAAATATGCCGAAGGACGGGTAGAGGGAGGAGGGTGCCCACGCTCGGTCATGCTAATTTTGACATTTTCCTGTGTGTCTGCTTGTCATCATCAACTTATAATTTAACCTCGTTGTGCCGATGCCTCTGGAATGTCAACAAGCCTTGCTGGAATTTCATTACCGCCCGGCAGCTGGCCCTGGTATTTCGGATACAAATGATGTGCAGCTGCATTCTGGCCCTGCTGTCTTTATCCTTCATCTAGCAAACAGTGGCATTAGGCACAGTTAATCCCGGAAAGATATTCCATGCACCGAGAAGAGGGCTTGTGGGTGCCGCCAGGGGCATTTCCTATGGACTCTCTGCCTGAGCCAATTAACCCAGAGTCATTGCTGAAAAGCATTAGCTATTGATGATGGATCCAGAGGGCTGACCCCAGGGCTGAGAGGGGACTGGAGGGAAAGTGGCAAATGAAACTTCCCTGTATCTGCCACTTTCAAAGCCCTTCTGCCTGCATTGTCTCAACGGGGCAGTGACGTAGGTTGGGGAGCTGGTGGTGTGCCTATTTCATAAGGCGAAAGTGAAACCCCATAGAGGGAAATGATTTCAAGTTCACTGGGACAAAGAAACACAAAGGCACACACTCCGTGTCCAGATTTTGCATTTTATTTATTCATCCAACAGATATTTATTGAGCACCTACTGCAAGCCAGGCATCACGCTTCGCAGATGACATGATTTCTCCACCCTTATGTCTGAGCCATTTGCCTGTAGCATCTTCCCCTTTTGGGTCTTCACCTAAGGAAGGTGTGTGCGTGCTCAGTCGCTCAGTTGTGTCTGACTCTTTTGCGACCCCATGGGCTATAGCTCACCAGGCTCCTCTGTCCATGGGATTCTCCAGGCAAGAACACTGGAGTGGGTAGCCATTCTCTTCTCCAGGGGATCTTTCTGACCCAGGGAGAGAACCCAGGTCCTGCACTGCAGGCAGAATCTTCACCGTCTGAGCTACCAGAGGAGCCTCACCTAAGGGACATCCTTCTTTAGTTCCCTACATCCTACACCCATTGACTCCCCTTCATCAGAGTCTGTGCTCAGGGGAGGTTGTGATGTCCCTTAACTATACCTGAGTGTACCGAGGTTTCTGTGTCTACCTCACGACACTGGTTCTTCCCAGGATAAAGGAAGCCTTGTTCTGTTACAGGATTCCAGGATCTCCACGAGTGGGATGAAGAGCCATTTGGAGCCTGGGGACCTTTAGGCCCTGGAAGCGTACTGTCAGCAGCTGCCTGTGTGGGGAGGGTGGTCGTGGCAGGGAGGGCTGGAGTTGGTGCCACTTGTCATGGTATCCTGGGGCTGTGATGACCCTCCTTGGTTCCCCAAGGGATTCTGTGTATGGAGACGATGCCGAGGTCAGAGGACACCATACCAGGCTGGGTCCTACCTGGCTCCTTGGCCTAAGAGGGGACCACAAGACCCCTCGAGTCAGAAAACAGATGCAAAAGCACTCCCTTCCTCCAAAACCTCCCCAACCCATTCCTCCCAGCAGCGCCTGTGCAGCAGGATGGCCAGTCACAACGGCCAGTGTGAGAGCAGGTGCTCAGGGACGCCAAGGTCGTTTCTCAAGGTGACAGCACACAAATGGCCAACCACTGATTTCAAGGTTCCGGACACACGAGCCATAGCCTCTCAGTATTCCTGGGATTCTGAGCTGAGCCCCAGCTTCGATGAGTCTTACAGATTCTCAGACAGCAGCAGCAAGAGGTATGGGCTCAAAGCCAAGTCAGATAACATGAAAATAAGAATAATAACATAAAACAGAGAGGCAGAACACAAGGACACTGGGGACAGGCAGTAGAGGTTAGATCCACAGACGCAGAGGCAGATAGGTACCAGAGCGGGGATGGCAAGCCACGTCTGTACCTGCAGCCACATATTTTCAGGACAAGAGCCCAAGGACAGACGGAGCTGGAGCAAAGCCCTGAGCGAGGAGGAGGGAAGGCGGCCGAGGGCGAGGCTAGTCTTCACCTCCGTTCCTGCCATTGGCAGGAGTGGCAGGCGCTTTCCTTAGTGTAGGCGAGGCAGGAGTAGGTAGGCGAGGCAGCACGTGGGGAAGATACAGTGAGACACTTCCCAGGCCCCTCTTCAGGAAGGTGGGACTTACTCCCAGCTGCTGGGGACACTGCCTACAGAAAGCCCTCAGCTGCCAGATCCCCCCGTGTGGCTTGTCTCAGCTGCAGACAGCTGCTTCCTCCAAGATCTTGCTCCCCCCACCCCCACCACAAGGGCAGTCCGTATCCAGGGCCTGAGAGATGAGAGGGTATAGAGGCATGGAGCTCTTGTCTGAAATGGTGGCAATTCAGAAGCTTCATTCCATATTCAAGCCGCTTTTTTTTGATTGCAGTATAGTTGCTCTGGGGCTTCCCAGGGGGCTCTAGTGGTAAAGAATCTGCCTGCCAATGCAGGAGATGTAACAGATGCGGGTTCGATCCCTGGGTCAGGAAGATCCCCTGGAGGAGGGCATGGCAACTCACTCCAGTATTCTTGCCTAGGAAATGCCATAGAAGGAGGAGCCTGGTGGGCTACAGTCTGTAGGGTCACAAAGACTTAGACATGACTGAAGAGATTTGGCATGCACATAATTGCTTTACAATGTCATATTAGTTTCTGCTATTCAGCGAAGACATGCATACATATATCCCCTCTTTCTTGGGCCTCCCTTCCATCCACCCCAAATCCCACCCATCTAGGCCATCACAGTACTGGCACAAAAACAGAAAAAGAGATCAATGGAACAGGACAGGAAGCCCAGAGATAAACCCATACACCTATGATCACCTAATCTATGACAAAGGAGGCAAGCATATACAAGGGAGAAAAGACAGTCTTTTTAATAAGTGGTGCTGGGAGGGACTTCCCTGGTGGTTCAGGGGTGAAGAATCAGCCTTCCAATAAAGAAAAGGTAGATTCCAGTCCTGGTCTGGAAACTAAGATCTCACACACACGGAGGCAGCTGAGCCCACGTGCCACAACCAAGAGGCCCTATGGTGCGTTGAAGACCAAGCACAGGCAAAAAATAAAATAAGAAAAGGTACGAATGTGGTGCTGGGAAAACTGGACAGCCACATGCAAGAGTGAAATCAGAACACTCTCTAGCACCGTACACAAGATTAAACTCGAACAGATTAAAGACCTACATGTCAATGTGTGTGCGTGTGCGTTAGTCATTCGGTCACGTCCTACCCTTCGCAACTGACTGTAGCCCACCAGGCTCTTCTGTCCATGGGATTCTCCAGGCAAGAATACTGGAGTGGGTTGCCATTTCCTCTGCCAGGGGATATTCCTGACCCAGCGATCAAACCTGGGTTTCTCACATTACAGGAAGATTCTTGACTGTCTGACTGGACACTATAAAACTCTTAGAGGAAACACAGGAAGAATGCTCTCTGACATAACTCATAGCAAGCTCTTTATTGAGTCAAACCTTTTTTTTCTAGTGTTGGCTAAGGCATCCACTGAGATTGCATCACGTCTCAGCTTCTCCCTCTGCCCATCCTGCTTTCTTCCCAACCCTTCCACAAGAGTGCTCTTAAAGAGTGCTCCCTCATATACCTACGGCAAGACAATCTCCTTTCACAGTCTCCATCCCAGGGGACCCACTCTGGGATACAGGGTTAAGCTCTAAGCAGGAAACTGCCTTCCTGCCTGGCTGCAGTTTATAAAGAACATTCGGAGCTCCAACCTCATTTGACCTTTACAGTAACTTGGTGGAGAGGCGTTACTGCTCCTACCAAACAGGAGAAAACTGAGGTCCAGAAAAACTAAATAACTGTTCAAAGGCCAAAACAGGAAGTAATGGGTGAAGCCAGGACTCAAACCCAGGTCCTCTGTGCTCCAAAATGCATGTTCCTTCCTCTTTTACACAACTGCCTTAGGAAGGAAGGAAGGGATGGGGGATAGAGAGAGGAAAAGATGGAAAGGAATGGAAGGGAAAGGGAAGATTACCTAACATGTAGCACTTACCCTGGGCTGGGCAACATACTCAACATTTTACATGCATTATCTCATTGAATCCTTCCAACTTCACAACATGCATTATTATTACCATTTTAATATTTATTTATTGGACTGTATTGGGTCTTAGTTGTGACACACCAGATCTTTGTTGCAGTTCACAGGCTGCTCTCTAGTTGCGGCTCATGGGCCCAGAGCATGCGGACTTAGCAGTGGCAGCACTCAGGGTCTCTAGTTGTGGTACATGGGCTTAGTTGCCCTGAGGCATGTGGGATCTTTCTTAGTTCCCCAACCAGGGATCAAACCCACCTCCCCTACATTGCAGGGCACATTCTTAACCACTGGACCACCAGGGAAGTCCCACGATATATATTAATTCTATCTACTTTTTACAGATAAAGAGTGTGGCTCAGAAGTGTGCAACAAATTGTCCATAGTCACACAGTCAGTAAGTGGCAAAACTTTGATACAAACCCAGAGTTAGAACCAATCAGAAGGCCGAGGGACCCCAAGATGCAAGTGCAGGTTAGAGTCCTGAGGGGTCCAGGGCAGCCGATCAAGGCCCTGGTCACCTGAGCAAAGGAGAAGCTTGGCTAGATCAGCACCCTGGTTCTCCTGGGAGCAGATAGGGCCTGCATGAGGGCTGACCCAGCTCAGGCCTGGAGCCATTGCTTAGAAATTGCACCAAGCCAATCCTCAGCCGTAATTACAGCCATGCTCACAGCACTGGGCTGAGAGCTGGAAATAGCTCTGTATTTATTTACCCTGCAATTACATGCTACATTAAATGCTCCACAAGAACATGGCGATCACCCTGCAATTAACTGGTCCCTGCTTCCTGGGCAAGAGAAGGCTGGGGACAGTCACTGGGTGATATCAAGTGCTGCCTGGTTTCTTAATGGGCCTGGGGGTCACCTTGTAACTAGCCCTGTTGGGCCTGGCTGGAGACAGGGGCTCTGATGGGAGCTGTCCAGGGTGCTGAAGGAAGGCACTCACATTCAGGTCAGGTATGAGCCAAACTGCTGTGGACTGTGTGAGAGGCCTGGCAATACAAGACCCTCCTTGCATTGAGCCCTGCCAGCTTGTCTCCTCCAGTTCCTCTCAAAACACCTAGTCATCTCCCTACTTACTTCACTCTTGGAATTCCTAAATCATCACCCCACCAGCCTTTGGATAAACTGTTTCCTTCCATGTTTATATGGTAAATACCTATACTTACCTCTCAAAGTCAGCTCAAATATCACCTCTTTGGGCAAGTATTTTTTGAAAGAAGGTTGTATAGGGTAGTGAAAATCAGACAGACCTGGATCAAATACCACTTTTTATTACTTAATAGCTATGTGACTTTTGGCAAGTTACTTGATCTCTCTGAACCCCATTATACATGTGCGTAATGTGTAGAACTCCACCCGACCTCACATGCATATGTACTTTGTATCTAGATATGTGGAAACTTGATGGCTTATAGCAAAGGACAGATTTCAGCAGGATGGAAATAGCATGGAGCCTGACACACAATAGGCAAATGCTAAATCTTTGTTGACTCAAGGAATGAATCAATTAATGAACAGATCAATCAATCAACCTAAAGCCAATTAGGACCTGAGGCTACGTGTGTGTCCATGTTTGTCTTTGTGGCTCCCCACTTAACTTCACACACACAAACATGTGTACACGTTATTCAAAAACACAATATGCAAACACAATGGTAATTGGTTTCTAGTTGCCTGGAGATTCCAGAGAACTAGTTTCTCAGGCTGTGCAGCTAGATGAAGAATGCCAGCAAAAGGCATTAAGAAAAGAGTTAATTATATATTTACTACCTCTGTCATTTTCTCCTAATTATGTCTTGGCAAGCACAGACTCCTCGATGAGTCTTAAATCTCAGCATCTTTAAAAATATAATAATAAATCAATGCGAAATGGAATGTTCCCAACAGCCAAAAATGCCCAGGAAAGTTTTCAATCAGCGAGAGTCCCGGTGAGCCAGGCTGGCACCCGTTCTGACTGTGTTTGGACTTCTGAGACCAGAAATGGGGTAAAAAAAAAGCAGCAGGAGACCAGGGAGGTATCTGAGCTTTGGCACCAAGGCACCTCCCAGTCTCATGAGGGTCACCGAGAGGTCTTGTGGGTATCATTGTTGCCAATTTCCTATGAGGCAACGGAAAGAGGGGGCTGGGCATGAAAATGGATAAGCCTTCCTTATGGCATTTGGCATGGTTTCTGGATTGAGACGACAGGGACCATTTACTGAGGACCCCCTATGTCAGTGGTTCCTGACTGGGGTGGACTTGCCTTAGGGAACATTTGGCAAGGTCTGGAGGGCTTTGGGTTATTACAGCTTGGGATGGGTGCTAATGATACCCACTGGGTAGAGCCAGGAGTGCTGCTAGACATCACACAATGCATAGGACAGATCCCCACAGTCAAATACGATCTAGCCTCGAATGTTAACAGTGCATGGGGCTGGGTGCTCCCATACTGTCTGCTACTGACTGCTGTCACTCAGGCTTCAGGCTTCTTTACGTACTTGCCTTTTCTATTTTGGTTTCAAATGAAAAAGAACTTCCAGGCACACACACACTCAGAACAAATACACAGGCTTCCTTCTTTGTAACCCCCATGACCCTTTGGTCACAAACACATTCATCAAACAATCAGTTGAGGACTTCCCTGATGGTCCAGTGATTAAGAATCTGCCTGCCAATGCAGGGAACATGGGTTCCATCCCTGGTCCAGGAAGATCCCACAGGCCTCGGAGCAGCTAAGCCCGTGAGCCACAATTACTGAGCCCATGTTCTGCAACAAGAGAAGCCGCAGCAATGAGGAGCTCATGCACCACCATGAGAGAGTAACCTCCGCTCGCCACAACTAGAGAAAGCCCACATGCAGCAACAAAGACCCAGCACAGCCAAAAATAAATATATATATACTAAAACAAAAACAAAAACGAGTTGGCCTGAACAATAGAGGGAACACTGACGGCCCATGGGCACCTGCAGGTGCTGGCTCTTCCTCTCCTTTTGGGGAAGAGACCATGCTTCTCTCATTGGCTCCAGTACACACAGCAAGGGCGGCAAGGCTGGGGAGCTCACTGACATCCATCAGACAGACCTAGGTAGGAGGTCCAGTGCATCTCCTGTCAATGAGATGACCGGGAATCACTGTGTTTCTTATCAAGTGCCACTACTGTGCCCAGCAACTTCACTCTGTCTCATCTCAATCACAATTACATCATCCAAGCAATTGTTAGGCTCAGCGTCTGTGATTTGAGTCTCTTGTCTAGGAGCCAAAGGTCTCAGGACAGAAAAGACTCAAGAGAGATTTTGCTACCATGTGTTCATGTAGTCTTCACAACTACTCTACAGGGCTGATAACTGTGCATCCCTTTTACAACTGGGAGAAAGAGGCTTTAAGGAACTGAAAGACTCACTTAAGGTAACGCAACTAGGAAATGAGGAAATTGACATGCAAGCACCAGTCCATTTAACCCCAAGGCACCTGTTCTTGCCACTGCAGCTGACTGCTAGCAAGGGACAAATGAAGGAGACACAAAGAATAGAAGGGATGTTTCGGAGCTGTCAATGTGTGGCAAAACCAATACAGTATTGTAAAGTAAAACAAAGTAAAAATAAAAATTAAAAAAAAAAAAGAGTGAAGGGAGTAGGAAAAAGTATGGGTCACCTCTCCAACTCTGACCTCTGCTGTAAGCACTGACCTAGTCCCTAACATTCATATGTCTTTCCAAAGGGGACTCGAAATTCTGGACACTGGAAGGAGGCACATTTTAAGAGGCAGAGGAACACGTCATTTGAGGGCTGACAATAGGCAATCTGGGGCTTCCCAGGTGGTGCTAGTGGTAAAGAACCTGCCTGCCAACGCAGGAGACACAAGAGACATGGGTTTGATCCCTGGGTCAGGAAATCCCCTGGAGGAGGGCACAGCAACCCACTCCAGTATTCTTGTCTGGAGAATCACACGGACAGAGAAGCATGGTGGGGTACAGTCCATAGGCTCACAAAGAGTCGGACACGACTGAAGTGATTTAGCACGCATGCACACAATAGGCAATATGAACCGAGATGTGGGTGATACATACAGGGGTCTCATTACTCCACGAGGAGGCGAAGGCTTCTTCTGAGCAGGTGTTGGGAGGATTTTAATAAAGGCCTTGAGCCACCATGAGCTAGAAAACACATGTAGGGATGACAGGAAGACACTCCGCCTTAGTCAGCTTTAGGAACATCAGAAGAGTCCACACTGCCCTGGAAATGATCTATAAAGTGCTGTGACCTTCTTCACGTTATCCCTTTCACTATTTCTCTCCATCCAGCATTCCCCAACCTGTGTCTCATAGAGCAGCACTCTGGAACTTTAACACATACAGGAATTTAATGTGCCAACTCACTCTGGAAAGAGGGCTGTCATTCACTATTTCCAGCAAGCTCCCAGGACTTGCTGCCAGTCCACAGGCCACACTTTGAATAGAAAGGCTTTAGGCCAGTGGTCCCCAACCTCTTTGGCACCAGGGACCAGTCTGTGTAAGACAATTTTTCCATGGACCAGGGTGGGGAGGATGGTTAAGGGATGATCTCATTGTATTTCTATGATTATTACATCAGCTACACCTCATATCATCAGGTATTAAATCCTGAAAGTTGGGGACTCCTGCCTTAGAATATTGGCTAAGCAAGATGATAAAAAGTCTTTCAGTTCAGTTGAGTTACTCAGTCATGTCCAACTCTTCGCAACCCCATGGACTGTAGCACACAAGGCTTCCCGGTCCATCACCAACTTTTGGAACTTGCTCAAACTCATGTCCATGGAGTCAGTGATGCCATCCAACCATCTCATCCTCTGTTATCCCCTTCTCCTCCTGCCTTCAATCTTCGCCAGCATCAGGGTCTTTTCCAATGAGTCAGTTCTTTGTATCTGGTGGCCAAAGTATTGGAGTTTCAGCTTCAGCATCAGTCCTTCCAATGAATATTCAGGACTGATTTCCTTTAAGATGGACTGGGTGGATCACTTTTCAGTCCAAGATTCTCAAGAGTCTTCTCCAACACCTCAGTTCAAAAGCATCAATTCTTCAGCCCTCAGCTTTCTTTATGGTCCAACTCTCACATCCACACATGACTACTGGAAAAACCATAGCTTTGACTAGATGGCCCTTTGTTGGCAAAGTAATATCTCTGCTTTTAAATATGCCATCTAAGTTGGTCATAGCTTTTCTTACAAGGAGCAAGCATCTTTTAATTTCATGGCTGCAGTCACCATCTGCAGTGATTTTGGAGCCCCCCCAAATACAGTCTCTCACTGTTTCCATTGTTTCCCAATCTATTTGCCATGAAGTGATGGGACTGGATGCCATGATCTTAGTTTTCTGAATGCTGAGTTTCAAGCCAACTTTTTCATTCTCCACTTTCACTTTCATCAAGAGGCTCTTTAGTTCTTCTTCGCTTTCTGCCATAAGGGTGATGTCATTTGCATATCTGAGGTTATTGATATTTCTCCCAGCAATCTTGATTCCAGCTTGTGTTTCATTTAGCCCAGCATTTAGCATGATGTACTCTGCATATAAGTTAAATAAGCAGAGTGACAATAGACAGCCTTGTTGTACTCCTTTCCCTATTAGGAACCAGTCTATTGTTCCACATCTGCTTCTAACTGTTGCTTCTTGACCTGCATACAGATTTCTCAGGAGGCAGGTCAGGTGGTCTGGTATTCCCGTCTCTTGAAGAGTTTCCACATTTTGTTGTGATCCACAGAGTCAATGGCATTGGCATAGTCAATAAAGCAGAAGTAGATGGTTTTCTGGAACTCTCTTGCTTTTTTGATGATCTAATGGATGTTGGCAATTTGATCTCTGGTTCCTCTGCCTTTTCTAAAACCAGCTTGAACATCTGGAAGTTCACAGTTCACATACTGTTGAAGCCTAGCTCGGAGAATTTTGAGCATTACTTTGCTAGCATGTGAGAAGAGTGTAACTGTGTGGTAGTTTGAATATTCTATGGCATTGCCTTTCTTTGGGATTGGAATGAAAACTGACCTTTTCCAGTCCTGTGGCCACTGCTGAGTTTTCCAAATTTGCTGGCATATTGAGTGCAGCACTTTCACAGCATCATCTTTTAGAATTAGAAATAGCTCAACTGGAGTTCCATCACCTCCACTAGCTTTGTTTGTAGTGATGTTTTCTAAGGCCCACTTGGCTTCACATTCCAGGATGTCTGACTCTAGGTGAGTGATCATACTATTGTGGTTATCTGGGTCATGAAGATCTTCTTCGTACAGTTCTTCTGTGTATTCTTGCCACCTCTTCTTAATATCTTCTGCTTCTGTTAGGTCCATACCATTTCTGTCCTTTATTGTGCTCATCTTTGCATGAAATGTTCCCTTGGTATCACTAATTTTCTTGAAGAGATCTCTAGTCTTTCCCATTCTATTGTTTTCCTCTATTTTTTTGCATTGATCACTGAGGAAGGCTTTCTTATCTCTCCTAGCTATTCTTTGGAACTCTGTATTCAAATGGGTATATCTTTCATTTTCTCCTTTGCCTTTAGCTTCTCTTCTTTTCTCAGCTATTTGTAAGGCCTCCTCAGTCAATCATTTGGCATTTTTGCATTTCATTTTCTTGAAGGTGGTCTTGATCACTGCCTCCTGCACAATGTCATGGAACTCCATCCATAGTTCTTCAGGCAATCTGTCTCTCAGATCTAATCCCTTGAATCTGTTTGTCACTTCTACTGCATAATCATAAGGGATGTGATTTAGGTCATACCTGAATGGTCTAGTGGTTTTCCCTACTTTCTTCAATATAAGTCTGAATTTGGCAATAAGGAGTTAATAATCTGAGCCACAGTCCTCTCCCAGTCTTGTTTTTACTGACTGTATAGAGCTTCTCCATCTTTGGTTGCAAAGAATATAATCAATCTGATTTCAGTATTGACCACCTGGTGATGTCCATGTGTAGAGTCTTCTCTTGTGTTGTTGGAAGAGGGTGTTTGCTATGACCAGTGTGTTCTCTTGGCAAAACTCTGTTAGCTTTTGCCCTGATTCATTTTGTACTCCAAGGCTAAATTTGTCTGTTATTCCAGGTATATCATGACTTCCTACTTTTGCATTCCAGTCCCCTATAATGAAAAGGACATCTTTTAAAAAGTCTTTAAAGAGTTTTTTAAAACTCTTTAAAGGAAACTGTAAAGAAAAACACCAGTACAGTATACTAACACATATATATGGAATTTAGGAGGATGGTAATGATGACCCTGTGTGTGAGACAGCAGAAGAGACACAGATATATAGAACGGACTTTTAGACTCTGTGGGAGAGGGAGAGGGTGGGATGATTTGGGAGAATGGCATTGAAACATGCATACTTTCATGTAAGAAACGAATTGCCAGTCTATGTTCGATGCAGGATACAGGATGCTTGGGGCTGGTGCACGGGGTTGATCCGGAGAGATAAGGTGGGGTGGGAGGTAGGCAGGGGGTTCATGTTTGGGAGCTCATGTATGCCCGTGGTGGATTCATGTCAATGTATGCCAAAACCAATACAGTATTGTAAAGTAAAATAAAGTAAAAATAAATTTTTTTTAAATTAAAAAAAAAAAAAAGATTCCAGAGGTGAACTGTTTGGGGAGACACTAAATTATGTTGAACGGATATCTGAAACTCCAAGAGAAGGAGATAATCTGTGCAAAGATATTAAAAGGCTTTACTGGAAACAAAAGAGGTACTATTGTCAAAAATTGGGGGAGAAACTGGGAAGTTCAGGGAGTCTCTCTACTGCAGGGCTTCCCAGTGCCTTTACACTGCACAAGTCAGATCATGTCACTCCCTCATCTGGAGCTAGTGGTGTTGAGGCCTATACAGTGGCTGACAAGACCCTTGGGACTTTATTTCTTCCTTTTCCCCACCTTCGAGTTCTCCAGGCTCACAGGCTTTCTCTGGGAAAACAGACAAGCCTCCAGTCTCAGGGCCTTTATCTCAGGGTCTTTCCTCCAATTGACAATTGACTAATTCCTTTGCCTCCTTCTTTGCTCAAATGCCACCTTCAGGATGAGACTTCTCTGAGCACCCTATGGAATTTCACAGCCTCCTTCAGCATTTGCAATCCCCCTTTAACCTGTTTAATCTTTTTCCCAATGCATTTTCACCTTCAAACTCACCATGTAATTTCACCATTTACTATGTCTATTTGGTTACTGTTTATCTTCCTCACTAGATTATAAGTTTCATGAGGGCAAGAATCATTGTTTTTTTCATTGCTCTATTACAAGTGCCTAGAACCGTGTCTTGTAAATATCTGCTGAATCAGCAGTTGAACAAATGTGACTGCAAAGATCCTGGTAGAAATGGAATATAAGAAGCGTAATTCCCCGAAGGTTTCTAACCACAGAAGCTATTTCTTTCTTATTTCTTTTCCTACAGAGCATCTCAGCATGACCACGATTCCTAAATGCACATTTTCTAGGAAATGCTGCTGTCATAACTCATGGAGGATCCATTTTCCTAAACCCTTCTGGGCCTATTCATATTTATCTCCTTCCAGGCCCCAGGGTGATGAGTTCCATAAGTTTATTACCCACGGTATAAATTTATCTTTAAATCTATGAGAACAATGTCATGGGAGGGAGCTCACTGCTCCCTCTCCATTAAAGCCTCTGGGCATTGCTGGTCGGGCAGGGTTTCTATGTTCCACACCAGACTTTTGAGCAATAGATGTTTCACAAACACATATTTAACCCTCAAGGTCATTCTCCAAGGTGAGTCTCAGTGTCTCATCAGACAAATAAGAATGCAAGTCTCAGACAGATTAAGAGGCCGTGAAACTGGGATTTGCTTCCCAGGTGGCTCAAGAATCTGCTTGCAATGCAGGAGACGCAGGAGACTTAGGTTTGACCCCTGGGTTGGGAAGAGGAGGGCATGGCAACCCACTCCAGTATTCTTGCCTGGAGAATCCCATGGACAGAGGAGCCTGCCAGGCTACAGTCCATGGGGTCACAAAGAGTTGGACACGACTGAAGCAACTTAGTACACACACACAGCTGCCTTACCTTAAAGCTCATTCACTCTCCACCACACCCAAGTGGCAAACGCCACACAGCAAATGTTGACAGGAAGAATCAGAGATGCGGTAGCTGTTTGTCTACCCAGAGTGCCCTCCCGATTGGCAAAAGCAGCAGTAGCAGCAATGATCACTGCTCCTTGAGGTTTTACTATATGCCTAGTATTATTCTAAGCACTTTATGTCTATTAAGTCTTTTAATTCCTACAACCCTCTGGATGTCACTTTACAAATCAGACGACGGAGAAGTCATACAGCGTATTCACTTCCCAAGGTCACACAGGTATGAAGTGGCAGAGCCACTTGTGCCAGAATCAGGAGAAAGAAAGAGCTGGGCAGGCTGCAGAGTGACAGCTGTAGCTCATCTTTTCCTCTCCCTCAAGTCCCTCCAGTGTTCGTATCCAGGAGAGGACTCTCCTATAATGGGAGTGCAGTGTGCAACCCTCAATCTCTGCAGCCCTCAGCACCCCTCTCCCATATGGCCTTCCCAGATGATCCCTGCTGTGAACGAGGGCCTGCCATCAGGAAGGCCTTTCAAGCCTATCCAAGCCCAGGTAGGGAACCTGAGTCCCAGAGAAGCTGCCAACTTGCCTAAGAGCACACAGAGTCAGTAATGAACTGGAGGATCCCATTCCAGCATCCTCCCATCTGTTCACCAACCAATCAGAAAGCATTTCCTCGGCACCTGCTACCTACTGGTGCCAAGGAGTGATGCAGGGGATTCCGCTCCATCTTCAGTGGGCTTATCATTTGTTCTCTCTCATATTTACTGATCCCTTCATTCATTACATCGTTAGGTTCCAGAAATCAAATGAGGAAAAGGCAATCACTTTAACTGAGCTTTAAAAAAATTGTCTTTTTAATGTATTTTTGGCTGGGCTGGATCTTGACCGCTTGCGTGGGCTTTCTCTAGTTGAGGCAGATGGGGGCTGCTCTCTAGTTGCAGTGCATGGGGTTCCCCCGTTGTGGAGCTGGGCTCTAGGGTTCATGGGCTTCAGTAGTTGGGACCACAGGCTTAATTGCCCTTTGATATGTGGGATTTAGTTCCCAGACCAGGGATCAAACCCAGATCCCCTGCATGGGCTGGTGGATTCTTAACCATTGGATCTCCAGGGAAGTCCTATTTTTAATTAATCAATTTATTTTCTCAGCTTCTCTGAGATAAACTTATTGAAAACTTCCTGGAGGAAATGGCATCGAAAGTGGGATTCAGAGACTAGCAACTAAGCAAAAAGGTGATTGAGAGGAAGAGGGTGCATGAAGGAAGGCCCCGTGGCAGCAAGAATACAACACATCTCAGACTATTCACAGGGTCGTAGGGTAAGGTATGGAATATACATATGACATAAAATAGAAGGCTCTTTCCAAGGAAAGCAATGAACATTAACTGAATGCCTACCATGTGTCGGGCATTTTGTCCTGCCACGAAGTAGGTATCAATTCCATTTTACAGCTGGAGAAACTGAGACTCTGAATGAACAAGACACCTGCCAACCAGGCCTGCCAGCCGGAGCAGACACTGTTGAAGCGCCGCTCAAGTTACTCAGATTCCTCCGTCATTCCTGTGCACCCTTCCTCCAGGCATTGTGGGTTTCGTTTTTGTTTGCTTCTAATGATCTGCTCTTACTGTTCCCTCACAGAGGCCCATTCTGGGCTACAAGATCAACTCTGCCTTTGCTCCCAGAGGTCGAAAAGGGACTGACAGTTAAATGTCCTGAATGATCCTTAAGATGGTCTTCCCAGGTGGCACTAGTGGTAAAGACCCTGTCTGTCAATGCAGGAGACATAAGAGATGTGGGTTAGATCCCTGGGTCGGGAAGATCCCCTGGAGGAGGGCATGATGACCCACTCTAGCATTCTTGCCTGGAGAATCCATGGACAGAGGAGCCTGGTGGGCTACAGTCCATGGGGCTGCAAAGAGACAGACATGACTGAAGCGACTTGGCACGTGGACTTGCACAACCCTTAAACAATGGCGGCTGGAACATGAAGGCCCAGAAAGCTTGCCTACAGCAAGGACAAGCTCTGAGCTATGGTCCACACTCCAGGGCTCCCCCGTGGGATGAGAGTGAGCCAGTACTTAGCCCCAAACTGTTCCCTTGCCTCGCTCCCCCCTCTATTCTGTCCTGCCTTCCCCATTTCCTTACGATTTCTCCTGGGATCCCTTCTTAATGAACCACTCAGCCAAGAATTCTCACCTCAGAGACTGCTTCTAGGGAGCCCCACCTAAAGCATCATCCCCGTCTGTCTGAATGGGAGGCCCTTTCTCTTGCTAGTAAGACAGGATGATTAAACAGAGCTGCACCAGTGAAGGGAAAATGAGTAGTGATGATAAGAAGTTCAAGATCGAGAAGAGGTTTCTTTGAGCTTAAGGAGGAAGGAGAAAGTCTCAGAGAAATACCAGGTAAGCATCAAAGAGCATGTAGGTTATAAACCCAGTGGGAGAAGTTGGCATCTAGGCTTGGGGGGTATGAAGTTATTATAAAGAACATCCCAAGGGTGGCAAAGCTACAGAACAGAGGGAATCATGCCACCTGGGTGGAAGAGGGAGAAATAGCTCAGGAGGGGAGACCAGGGCCAGGCCAGGAAGGATTTCTTCAGTATCAGGCTAACGAGGGGTAGACAAACTTAAGTTCTATGCTCACTCCTTCCTATAGTTAACTGGCCCTGATACAGGCAATTCAGTTCACTCAACAGTGAAATGAAAGGACCTGCTTCAGATGTTTGTTCTGAAAATTAAATAAGAATGGCACAAGGGAAATCTCTGGCCCATTACTAAAGATACAATAATGCCTTCTCCGCACCCCCCAACCCCCACCTATTGGGAATTTTGGCTCAATTTTGTAAGAGGAGTCCCTACAAAGCTTTTGATCAAGAAAGTGAAATATTCTGAACTTCCCTGGTGGTCCAGTGATTAGGAATTCGCCTGCCACTGCAGGGGACATAGGTTTCGTCTCTCTTCCGGGAAGATTCCACTTGTCTCGAGGCAGCTAAGCCTGTGAACCACACAACTACGGAGCCCACGCGCCCCAGAGCCCATGCCCCACAGCAAGAGAAGCCCACGCACCGCAGTTAGAGAGCAGCCCCTCGCTCGTAGCACCTAGGGAAAGCCTGCACACAGCCGTGAAGATCCAAGGCAGCCATAAAGAAATCAAAGGTTTTGAAAAAGCAAAGTGAAATATTCAAAATACATTTTAGGGACACTGGCATACAGTGGGGAGGACAAACTAAAGAGACAGGAGGGTGATCAGGAGACCGATGAAGAGATGTCTGCAGGGGATCTTTGGGTTTGGTGATTCAACCCAACCTGAGAAAGTAGGGGGAGACATCAGAGGAAAGAGACTCTTTCCGAGCTATTGACAGAGGGCTTCCCAGGTGGCACCAGTGGTAAGGAACCCATCTGCCAACACAGGAGACATAAAAGACACAGGTTCTATCCCTGGGTCAGGAAGATCCTCTGGAGGAGGGCATGCAACCCACTTCGGTATTCTTGCCTGGAGAATCCCCACAGACAGAGGAGCCTGGCGGGCTACAGTCCATACGGCCGAAAGAGACGGACACAACTGAAGTGACTTACGCACACACACGTGATTGAGCAGTTGACCTTGAAGGCGGGAAAGAGAGCCGGGGCCCAGACTGTCTTGGAGCTTTTGACCTAGTGTCCGAATGAAGAGGGATGAGAGAAGAGGCACTGGCTTGCAGATGAAGGTGGGGAGTTTGATTTGATGTCTTTTGAGCTTGAAGTTACATCTGGACATCCAGAGAGGCAACAGCGAAGGGTGAAAAGAGGCAGAGGGCATGTGGGCTCAAATCCCAGCTCAGCCACTTACCAGCTGTGTGACTAGGTCTGAGGATCTCTCTGAGTCTCTGTCCCTCATCCACAAAGAGAGAAAATGAATGAAGTCGCTCTAAGGGTTGAGGCAGATGAACTGTCTGACAACATACAAGTTGACAGATGCTCACCAAATGTTAGGGCTTTTTAAAGTGTAAATCAGACAGCTGGGATTGGGTCTCGGGGCTGGCCTCAGAGCTGATATTGTAGATGTGGAAAGCTCTGGACTAGAAGAGATGGCCGAAGGACAGTGGAGATCAGAGTATCCCGGTGGTCCAGCAGTTAAAACTCTGTGCTGCCAGTGCAGGGGGCTCAGGTTCAATCCCTGATCAGAGAACTAAGATCCTACATGCTGCAAAGGAAAGCCAACTTAAAAAAAAAAAAAAGGTTGGGATCAATTACCTTTTGGATAAAAATGTCCTATCAAAGACCAACAGGCACTGAAGATAAATTTTAAGTTAGTTGAACACTAAGAACTCACTAAAGAACACAACTCAATTTAGTTCTATAAACCTTTATGAGCCAGGCACAGTGGAAAGGGGAGCCCTGAGATGGATAAGACTCAGTTCCTGCCCTGGAAGGATTCACACATTCTTGGAAGGAACAGATATATAGGAAACCAAATATAGTGCAGTGTGAGAAGAGTTATGTGAGAGGCCTGAATCGAGAGTATTGGGTATATCAAGGAGGGAGCAATCGATTTTATCTACAGGATTTGAGAGGAAGTAATTGGGACACTAAGATCCTTCCCGAAGGATTAAATACACATCATCATTTTTCAAATAAATTAGTGATGAATAATGGTATTCACTCCCTTGTGTCTCAGATGGTAAAGAATCTGTCCGCAATGCGGGAGACCCAGCTTCGATCCCTTCCTGGGTCAGGAAGATTCCCTGGAGAAGGGAATGACCACCCACTCCAGGATTCTTGCCTGGAGAATTCCATGGATAGAGGAGCCTTGTGGGCTACAGTCCCTGGGGTCGCAAACAGTTGGACACAACTGAGTGACTCACACACAGACATAATTATCAGTTCAAAGATAAGGGCTGAAAGACAAGAACTCTACCAAAGTCCTAACCCCAAATTTCTAGGTCATTACGGTAAAAAGAGTAGGGAATGAAAAATGTGGTTCTGGAAGTGTGGCATTCTCTAGATTCCAACTCAAACAGCTTCTAAGCCCCATGGGTGATCTGCGATGTAGTTAACTAGGGTTGACCATTATAACAGAAACATTCTTCTGTGTTTTTATACGTTCACAGAGTACAGCTAGGTGTTGACATAGGAGAAGAAATACATTTTCATATTATAATAATTGAATCTCAAGTGGCCACTGCAAAGACCAGAAAGATGGAGCTGGCAGGAACCTCACAGGCTCTGCTAATTTAAGCCCCTCTTCTGCTTTCTTGATAAGGACATCAGAGAGGGGAAATGATCCACACAAGACTGCCTAGCTTGGGAGAGCCAGGACAGGGTCTCAGAGCTCATCATGAATCAGCAACTCTAGGTCCTCCAGTCCATACACCAGTAACTGCATGTATGTGCACACTTGTTGTGCATTGCTCAGTTGTGTCCAACTCTTTGAGACCCCATGGACTGCAGCATGCCAGGCTACCTGCCCTTCACCATCTCCTGGAGTTTGCTCAGACTCATGTCCGTTGATTCGGTGATGCCGTTCAACCATCTCATCTTCTCTCATCCCCTTCTCCTCCTGCCTTCAATCTTTCCCAGCATCAGGGTCTTTTCCAATGAGTTGGCTATTCACATCAGGTGACCAAAGTACTGGAGCTTCAGCTTCAGCATCAGTCCTTCCAATGAGCATTCAGGGTTGATTTCCTTTAAGATTGACTGGTTTGATCTCTTTGCTGTCCAGGGGATGCAAGAATCTTCTCCAACACTGCAGTTCGAAAGCTTCAGTTCTTCAGTGCTTAGCCTTCTTTGTGGTCCAACACACACACATCGCGGTACACATACATACATTCTAAAGTGACCCTAAGCCAGTCACTGCCTCCTCTGAGCAGAGTAAGGAGTTGCAATATTCCACAAGTGGGATATCCCTTGTCAATATCCCACAAGTAGGGTGCCCAGTGCAAGCGCATGAAGTCTGACGTCCAGGGAACAATGACCCAGCAGGGAAAAATTCTCTAAGGCAATGGATTGCTGGCTTCTCCAATGTTTAATGAAAGAGCCTCACCTGATACTCTCTGTCAACTGAGGCAGGAAGCGCTGCTAATTTCATTAATAACTTAATGAGATAACCACCACCCAGTAGGGGCAGATTTGGTCTTTCCTCTTGGTGATGAGAATGCATCCATTTTTCACACAATTACAGCCTGAGAGAAGCAACGCTGGGGCTGCAATTGTGGGCTTATTAGGAGCAATTTAGATACAAGATTGGATTTCTTTTCTGCACAGAACCTTTTGTTCGAAGCAAATGAACTGATGTTCCTCCTTTTAGTATATTAATAAAATGTTGTCCGGGAGGTGTCTGATCTTTAAGACCAGCCCTCTGGCAGAGTCCTCAGAAGCGAGCTCTTGGAGGAAGGCTATCGACTTCTCCTTCCAGCCCCAAGCCCCCAGCACAGGTCACCCTGGGGCTCTGGGCCTGTTTCTCATGGTCTCCTGTGATTGGATGGACCGGGTCAATGAATCTGAACTAGAGGCCCACAAGCTATCCGCAGCACTGTAGAAAACCTAACAGAATTGTGTATATTACTGATCTAATGCCTCACTGACTAACTGACTTGGCAGAATTACATCTTTTCACTGTGAAAACCCAGTTAGCTCAGCCCGGTTGGATGCTCTGATTGACTGACAATGACATCATGGGGATTCAGAGGCCATTCAGGAAAAACAAAAGCAGGGACAAACTGAGGAAATTGATTGCTAAGGTCTGTCTGGTCACCTACTCATTCACTGAAGCTCAACTCCCTTGACCCTGCCCGGAGGAATTTACCTCCGTCCGTCCAGCACTCCATATTCGAGATTTCGGTTAACAGTGTACACCGATGTCTTTTCCCAACTAGGCTCTGCCTACCTTAAGGAGATGGGATGAATTCCACCTATCCCTCAACCCAAGGGTGTGCTAGAGCTGGGTCACACTGGCTCAAAAGAGCCAATTACAATGCATTATTTCTAACTCTGCATTCAGTGACCATGAAATGGGTCATGATGGGAGTAATCATAACAGGGAAATCAAAAACCACCACAAATTAGACCTTGGCGTCCTCCCAGAAAGCTGGTTGTTAAATATTTACCCACATATTCACTGAGAATATCCCCAACGCTTAGCTTTTAGGGTATAATGACCACATAGCTGAATTTGGAGGAAAACATGAGTGACCAAAGGCAGCAGGCATGGGGACCAACAGGTCTCAGCAGGACTGAACTCTGTGTATGACTCAGGTAGAAAGATGCCCAAGTAACTTGCAAGAGGAGGGCGGCAAGTGACAGCAATGGATTTAAACCTTAGCTGCTCATTAAAGTCACCTGATGCCAAGGCCACCTCCCAGTCCTGAATCCCTGGGTGGGTCGAGGACATCAGGATTTTCTAAATACTCTCATATGATACTAAAATATAGCCACGTATGAGAACCTAGATAAAATGCCTTATCTTAGCCCCATCATGTTATCCATCTTCAGAGCACCCCAAAAGTCCACCACTGCCCACCATTTTAATGCAGGAAGATTATGGTAGGTAGGTTACCATGAAATTTTACTGATAGGTTAACAGAGATCCCAGGAATAAGGGATGGGCTTACAGAAGGCTCTCTCCCCACCCTGCCCCCACTCGGTATGGTTTTGACTGTTCGGCTCCTGTCCTGTGTGATGATGTAGGTTGGAGGCCACTTCATAAAAAGCATCTCAACTCCATCTAAGATCCTGCCATCTTCAGCCTAAAGACAGTTTCCCTACAAGTCACTAGCACTTGCCCATTGCCCCGACAGCCTCACCCTTGAATGCCACTGCCATTTCCTTCCCCCCCCGCTGCCACATGCCTGCTATTCTTTTCTCCTTAAAAGGACAGCGCATGTATCACCTCTTCTCTGAGGCTCTCTTTGATCTCAGCACCATCAACAAGCCACGATGGCAAAAACACGGGCTTTGGAGTCAAAGGGACTCTGAGTTCAAGCTTCAGTTCTGTTTACCAGCAGTGAAATTTGGTGAACCCCTTAGATTCTCAGCCATATGCTCTGCCTGTATAGAGTGAGGTTGACAACACTTAGATAAACTGATAGAATGCTTCTGGATGTGTCTGGTATCGTGTCCTGGAAACAGGAGTGAACAGAAGCTTGCTATTTCAGTTGAGTCTGTTCTGGCCCCCCCGGCCATTCATTTTGTCACACCCCTCTCCCATCCACGATTTCCCGTCTCTGAAAGTAACAGTCTAACGAGATGCTCTGGAAGGGCCTTTTCAGTTCCCGAGGGACTTCATGGCTCTGCCTCTCAATCGGCACTTTTTCCTGCCTTCCACAGTGACTGATCTTTCTCTATATGCAACCTGTCTCCCTAACCAGATTAGCAGACCCCAGAGAGTAGTGAGTGTGCTTTTATATGTCCATGTATCTCTAGAGCCCAGAATAGAGCCCTAAACTTAGGCCATTCATCACATTCGGCTTCCGTCACCTTAGCTGCTTCCTGCTTTCAAGTATCTCATCGCATGACAGGGTCAGTACGAGACTATTATAGAGCTGTCAGATGCTCCGGTCCCAGGGCTTTGCACCCAGCATACCTAAAGCTGCTGGAGTTACTTGTAAATTACTCAATAGTACCAACTGTCAGCTAGGACCTGTGGATAAGTTTCCCAAATTCTAAGAAGAGCTATATAGTAAATTGCCAATGGATTCATCATGGGATTTGGATAACGTTCTTTCTGATGTCACCCACTTATAATGACGCATAAAGGATCCTGTGTAGTGGTACCTGGATGTGGTCAAAGTAAAAGTCACACCATGCTTTGAGACCGAAGGAATTTCTCAACTGCTCTACTCCACTCCTCCCTGGATCCCTAAGTCATGAGTTACACTCAGCAATCTCCACTTGGTAATTGCTTCTTTCTCTAAGTGATGCCAGAACCAATGTGTTTTCTCTTTCTCCCTAAATGAGGATTTGCTAGCAGGACTGTATTTTTTCTAGCCTAATAGCGAGTGTCAGCAAAGTGTGAAATTAGCTATAACAAGTACCAAGGACTGAATTTTGTCAACTCCCGAGCAAGCTGAGAAATCAGTAGCTGGCCCTGAAGACCCAGGGGTATCTACTGGTCTCCTTGACCCTGAACCCATTTAGAAGGGGCCAGGTAATCTTCTGGTTCCAGATAATCACAGATCTTAGAGTTGGGAAGCTGATAATTTTGTAACTATTGGGAAGTTTTATTGATGCTGACATTGGCCCATTTGATCCAAGCATCTCAAAGGGATGGGGCAATGTAAAAGAAATGGGGCTTCTTGAGACGGGACTTCAAATATGGCCCCTGGAGGAACGGATGTGTATGTGTGATTTCAACAATTCATATACAGACTCTTTCTAGCACAGGAGGAAAAAAAGAGATCCTGGATGTGTATGAGGACTCTACACTCCTTATAACTACCCTGCCTACTGGCTGTGGGGTTTTGATGTAGGCCCATCCCCTGCAGCCATGCCAGTGAAATCTCTCACACTGCCAGGCTGCACCATCCTCATAGCAACAATACCAATGGCTCCCTCTGGGGCTGTGCAACAGAAATTTTCTCTCTCTGAGTCCTAATTTCCTTATTTGTAAAATAGAGACAATAATGTCTTAACCACAGAGTTGCTGAGAGGATGAAATTGGGCAAGTGTGTGAATTAGATCATTTTTTTCGGTTTTCATCTCAAAGTCCAATTCTGATGCTCTAACCCCTCAAGTCTTGAGACCTAGGGATAGCAAGGTGAGATCTCCCCCTGCCCATCCCATGTCCACCTCTCCACCTCATCTCCTCCCCTCTGGCATGCACACTGGCTCTCTGGCTCAGACCCACTCCAATCCTCCAAGATTCAGACTCTCTTCTGAAAATGACATCATGCCTTCTAGGAAGCCTTCTCTAGCTCATCCAAGATTCTGGTGGGTCTAATAGATTCTCTATTTTTGTCTGTGACTGTCCCTCAGTTTCAAATCCACCCTCCTGTACACTGACTTATCCATTTCTGCTTTGCCAACTAGATCTCTGTTGGACTTTGCCAAAAGGGGGAACTAGAGAAAGGCTTCAAGGCGGGAGGAGGAAGAATCAGACCCATCTACCAGCTTGCCTCCTGTAGGCATCCTGTCTGCTTCATCTCCCTGTTAGCAGCAGCCCAGCATTGCTCATTCATCCCTTAAGTAGTAGTCTGTTCCAGTAATACCAATTGGATCTAAGTTTCAATTTCCCCCAACAATTTCAGAACATGCTTCATTGTACTCCATCAGAAACACCAGCATCAGCTGGATGGTGGTCCCTCTTCAGAAGTCCCAACACTATGTGTTTCCCCCTCCCAGCTCAGAACCACCAGCACCAGTGGAAAAGGGCTCCCTCCACAGAAGGCTGAGTTTCAGCTCTGAAGGCTCCTCTTTCCAAGCTAAGTTTTAATTAAGTTAAAACTAAGTTCCAACATCTACATTTTCTTCCCCTAGTCCTAAGATGGGCTACTGCCTTCTGTAGTTGCTCTATCTGTGATAACTTATTCTCTCTTTGTACTTCAAGTTATCTAGTTAACAATCCACTATTCCAAGATAATAAGTCTTTTAACTCTATTGGTTTAAATAAAACTTTCTCCTTACTGGATACTGCTGGACACATCCACATATGACCTACGACTTAGGACTATCAAAGCGCATGTCAAGCAAACATGCTGCTGCTACCTACCATTCATCTCACTGCTCTTTCTAGCCTTAGGGCTGAGAGTGATGTCTGGCTCAATGAACACTGGTGGATTTGTGCACAATAGAATAAATGTAGGAATGAATGATGCTTATGGGAGTCAATCAAGTCTAAGGTGTGATTGTTGGGACTTCTGGGCTTCCCTGGTAGCTCAGCTGGTAAAGAATTTGCCTGCAGTGTGGGAGACTGGGGTTCAATCACTGGGTTGGGAAGATCCCCTAGAGAAGGGAACAGCTCCCCAGTCCAGTATTCCTCTGGAGAATTCCAAGAACTGTAGAGCTCATGGGGTCACAGTCGTCGGGACTTCTGCCCAGGCTCCCTTGCTGGGATGGTGGTAGGGCAGATTTCATCCAAGAATGTTCCAATGCAAAAGACATTGAGAAGTTTTGGAAACATGTCCTGATGAGTTCATGAGAAACAATAAAAGACTGAGCCTTGGCGTCTTGGGATCAACTCTTAGCTCTACAACTTCATCACTGTAAGAATTCGAGCAAGCAACTTAACTTCTTTGCCCTCAGTTTTCTCACTGTCATAGATTTTCTCCATCTCATTAGATATGGAATGCAAGACATATTTCAAAGGATTCTTCGGAGGATTAAATGAAAAAGAAGTGTGCAAATGAGCCTATTGTAGTAGGTGCATGAAGTAGCAGTTAAATATTTATGTCATCCCTCCTCCTCTTCCCCATCCATCTGTTGATTATTTCTGGCTTCAAATTTTAGTATCAGGGAGGCTTCATTTTCCAAAGAAGAAGGGCAGACTGTGATCAGTCATCATGATAATAACCATTATCATTATCATCACCAAAATCATCGCCATCCTCTCTGTCATCACCACCAGCAGCACCGCCATGATGATCATCGTCATCATTCTCACCATCACCACCACCATCACCATCACCACCATCATCACCACCATCATCGACACCAACACCGAGTGGAAACTCAGATAAAGCAGGGTGCTTTTCTCCTGTTTTCCTTTATTTACTCTTCAGATCAATATTTTCCTTAGCATTTATAGGTAAAGGAACCTTCAGAGGTTAAGTTACTGGACAAGTTCCCACAGGAAGTCAGTGTTGTAAACTGAACCCACATACACCTGGGTTCAAGACCACTGCTCTTCCCTCACACTGCCTTCTAACCACTGTGACCAAGAGTCAGATTTTTCCTGTGTGCTCCCATTAAGCAGTCACTGGCCCCAAAGCCTGTAGGTTCTCTTTCTGTATCACTGACACTTGGCCTGACTTGCAGCCCTCACTGGCTTGAGTGACTGTCTTTGACTTTGCCTGTCTATACCCAAGGCAATAACATCTCATTAGAAGGCAATGGCACCCCACTCCAGTACTTTTGCCTGGAAAATCCCATGGATGGAGGAGCCTGGTAGGCTGCCATCCATGGGGTCGTGAAGAGTCGGACACAACTGAGCGACTTCACTTTCACTTTTCACTTTCATGCACTGGAGAAGGAAATAGCAACCCACTCCAGGGTTCTTGCCTGGAGAATCTCAGGGACGGGGGAGCCTGGCGGACTGCCGTCTATGGGGTCGCACGGAGTCAGACACGACCGAAGCGACTTAGCAGCAGCAGCAGCAGCACAGCCAAGATGCAATTGTCAACCTCATGGCTGACCCCCTGCAGTAGACAGAGATAAGCTAGCCTCTGTGGTCTAAGTGCATGAACATGCATCTTCCTGAAAGACCTCCTTCTCCTATTCTTTCCTGCTCAGGTTAATAGTTCGGGTAGAACTCTTCGTGTCAGACTTTATTGAACACATTTTTTTCCCACTCTCAGCCCAGATGCCCAGTTGGCAAGCGGAGATAGGAGAACAGAAAGGAATGAAGCTGCCAGGTTCTCCCCATCATTTTGACACCGTCTTTGAAGACAGCTCCTTAGGAAGAACATAAGCTCTCTCTGGGGACAGGAAAACACACTTTTTGAGCCCTGCAGTCACCACTCTCTCCTACCACCTCACTCAGTGAAGAACCAGCCTCCTAACAGATCCAACCAGTCCATTCTGAAGGAGATCAGCCCTGGGATTTCTTTGGAAGGAATGATGCTAAAGCTGAAACTCCAATACTTTGGCCACCTCATGCGAAGAGCTGACTCATTGGAAAAGACTTTGATGCTGGGAGGGATTGGGGGCAGGAGGAGAAGCGGACGACCAAGGATGAGATGGCTGGATGGCATCACTGACTTGATGGACGTGAGTCTGAGTGAACTCCAGGAGTTGGTGATGGACAGGGAGGCCTGGCGTGCTGCAATTCATGGGGTTGCAAAGAGTCGGACACGACTGAGTGACTGAACTGAACTGAACTGAACTGAACAGACACTGAATAGAAAAAGCCCAGGAAGGAGTGGTGGGCTGGGAGGGGTGAAGAGAACTGGTTTGTTCTTCCCCTACAAGCCAACCTCCATCTCTCTGGATTTTAGTTCTCTCCCTTGAAAAAGAACTGGTGTTTCCAAGGAAGTCGGGACATGAGCTGGAGAGTCAGAAAGACTGACTTTGAACCCAAGAGGTGATATTTTTCTGTGACCTTCCATGAGATACTTCATCTCTCCTAGGCTCAGTTACCTCCACTGTATACTGGGAACAGTGGGAACACCTGTTGCACAGACTAATGATGAAGACGAAGTGCCAGGCCTGGAGTGGGTGTGAGCTTCCTGCTTCTTCCTGGATGAGGAAAGCGGATTAGGTGATTTCTGAGGTCCCTTCCATACCTGCTCTTCTGATCACATGGATGGCACGCCAGGTCCATGTGGCACTAGAAACATTTCTGCATGCAAGAATGAACCCTGCTTTACAGATAATCCTGAGCATGGAGACATGAGGGATGGAAAGGGGTTAGAGAGACAGAGTTCCCAGGGCCACTTCATTTCAACCTCCCCGACCAGGAATGATGTTCCTGTGATATGACATGGGACCACAGGAGATGTCCAGAGGAGCCAGGTCGCTCGGCCCCTTTTCAAGGGATGGGGTGTGTGACAACAGTGCCCTCTCCCATTCCCCTTTCCCAAATCTCTTCCACAACACACTGCCCATCTTGCCTAAGAGATTCATCTTCATGAGAGGGTCCATCAGTCATTTACATAATGAAGCCAGAATCAGGATAATCATTCAGACCCCAACCTCTCCCCTAGACCTACACCCAACTGGTCCCCATATGTTTCCTTAATCTTCCACTGGTTGCCTCTTTTCAACCTCTATCCCCTCTGTCCAAGTCCAGCGCTCATCATCCCTCCCTCCTTATTCATAAAGGGCTCCTGAGCCTCCAGTCCCAGCCAGCTCCAGCCCCTCCCCAAGCCTGCTGCCAGACAGCACTGCCTGTGTAACTCCCCTACACGCTGGGCATAGTTCACCTGTTTCCTGATGTTCCTATTATTTTCAACTGTTTTCGGCAATGGATGTGTATTATTTTAATATTTTAAAATGATTTTAAAAGTTGCTAATAAATTCAAATCCAATCATTCCTCCCTTTAACATCTTTTTCTCTTTTCCCATTATCTTCAGTACGTCATTAGGTTTCCTGAGCTCAGAAGGGGCCACTACTGCCTCATCTCCCGAAGCTCCTTCCAACAGCCCCATGTGCATACATCACATGAAGACACTTGCTTTCCTCTAAATGTCTCATTCCTGTTTGCATTATTCATCCCTAGCCCCCTGCCTGGAAAGTCTTGACGTGATAAACCCATACTTAGCCTTCAAGATGCTAGGTCAACATCACTACCCCTGGGAAGCCTTCCCTGACTGCAGCACAGAGGCCCATGTCTGCAGTTAGCAACTGTGTCTTCTGGTGCCACAGCACCAGACATACCACGTCTGCTAGAGAAAAGATGGATCTTGACTGTGATCACCTCTGTGTGTGTCCCTCTGGGAACAGATCATGAGATTTTGGAAAGCAAGGACCTTCTTGTCAGTTATCTTCACATCCCTGGGGCCTTTCAAACATGCCTCTGCTTTCCACAGGTACATGGACTGTGTTACCTTCTGTACATCTAGGTGAATAAAATTATGGCTCCGCCTTCTTGGAGCTTACAGTCAAGTGAGAAAGACAGACATTAAAAAAAGAAAGAAAGAAAGAAAAGAAAAAGAGTGAAACCGACTAAATAAGAAATTTAAATCACGAAACGTATTAAGAGGGATTGACTGTGGTGGTGGATACGTGAAATTACACGTGATCAAATTGAATAGGATACACACACACACACACACACACACACACACGAGTATAAGCAAAACAGGAATTTGGAATAAGATCAATGCTTTATATCATTGTCAATATCCTAATTGCCACACTGTGATACTACAGTATAGTTGTGCAAAATGTTACTATTGGGGAAAGCTGTGTAAAGGATATGTGCCATCTCTCTGTATTATTTGTGACAATAGCATATCTTGCTACAGTTATCTCAAAATCAAAAGCTCAACTTAAAAAAAAAAAAAGAAGGATACAAACGGGGCCCTGTACAGACCAATTGATAGGAGCGGATTACTTAAGATTCTCCTAAGAGGCCTCTCCGATGAGATGGCTATTAAGCTGAAATCTTCAGGATCTGAAGGACCCATCCAGCTGAAGAGCTGAGGAAAGCTTTCCAGAAGGAAGACTCAGCAGGTGCAGGGTTCACGAGATAGAAAGAGCTTGGCACATGTGAGGCTCTGGCAGAAGCCAGGGTGTCTGCAGCATAGAAAAAAGTGAGGCTGGGAGCAGAGAGAGATGGAGCGAGAAGGGCAAGAGTGTGGATTCACTTGAGGTGTAGGGGGAAGCTGCTGATGTGTTTTAAGCTGGGAAATGACATAATTGAATTTAAGTTTTAAATGGTTCCTCCAACCTTTAGGCTTCCCACCTGAAAATGGGGCTAAATTGGGAGCCCTTCTAAAGATGTTCATCTCTGAGCCAAATCGTGAGAGCTGAAAGAAGACAGTCCTATGGAGACTGAGGCCAAACTTTTACTGCTTGGCATATAATAACAACTCATTAAATGGGTTTCTGTTTGGTCATTTTTCTTTGATCAATTTTGTTTGTGTGTTTTGAAAATACATGGCTGAATAGTTTGAGATTCACCTGAGGTCTACTCTATAGGAGTGATCTCTGTTTATTCTGACGGCTAAAAAAGCCTGACCATTCAGCACTGATTTTTCGCAGAGGCAAACAGGCTGTCTATGGACGGAGGTCACCAGCCACATATCCCCAGCCTGGTTTGACTTTGACTCACTGAAGGAGATGACACGGAAGGTCACTGTGCTAAGGACTCAGATCATCAAAGCAAGCTGTATTGTCTCATGGAAAGTAAACCAGAGCCCAGAGGGAAGAAATCAGAATAACCAGCACCATGGAGGGTCTTAGATGTCCAGACTCCTAGCATAAGCCTGGAGTTCCTTCTACATCAGCTCACCCACAAGGGCGGCTCCGAGATTGGAAGATGAGCCCCACTGGGGAGCCTTTGAACTCATCCTGGACCAAACTGAAGCTTCAGCATCTTCACTGTTGCTAAGTGACTCGCCCTGGGGCAGAGGATGAGCTTATGAGTTGAACATAAGTCAGGAAGATCCCCTAGAGGAGGGCATGGCAACCCACTCCAATATTCTTGCCTGCCAAATCCCATGGACAGAGGAGCCTGGTGGGCTACAGTCCATGGGGGCGCAAAGAGTCAGACACTCTTTGTGACTAACTGACTGAACGGCTGACTCTTTCTTTCTTCCTTTACCTTCAACACCAAGCCTGGCCCCCAGTGCTGCTCAGGGGCCAGGTAGAATCAGCAGGTAGCTGTCTAGGCTGGAAAGGACTGGGATGAGTTGTTTCCGCTTAAACTGAAGGTCATGCTTAAGGGGTCCGAAGATGTCCTCTGGGATGGGAAATGCCAACCATCACTCTCTGGTTGAGCTCTGGGTCACAGCTCTCTCTTCTTTGTTGCGCCAGTTCCCCTGATCAGAGTGGTGGTGGTGGTGGTGGGGGCGGTGCTATGAATCTACATACTGGCCTCCTTCTAGACCACGAATGTCTCAGGGCTGGTATCACAGCTTCTCTATCTCTTCCTCCTCTCCCCTCTTCTGGGGGCGGCCAGAAGCACTCAATAAAAGTTTGCTGATTCTGGGGGAAAACACACTTTACAATAGACCAATAGTAACTCTTAGATAAATGTCCAGTGAAAGGGTACTTGGTGTATTTCACATAGGAAGACCTCTCATTTCCAACACACACACACACAAATACATACACACACATAAACACTCAAAGATAGTTGACAGGATAAGAAAGGTGAAACCTTCTATCCAAGACCTGAATTCCTCTCCCATCTCTATATGCACCACGCTCCATGATCTTAGTTCAGTCTTCAACCATCCGTTCCTTTGAATGTAAGCTTCTAAACAGCCAATCTGTTAATTTCTCTTTTAGCTGAATGGGGCTTGGAAAGCACGTGTGCACGTGCGCGTGTGTGTGTGTGTGTGTGTGCATGCACGTGGACGATGCTTCCTCCATCAGCTCTAAGAACCATCACATGAGACACGTATTACTACTCAGCCCAGATACATACACTTCACAAGTCCTCAAATATTTATGCCATGACTATGTGCCAGACACTGTGCTCAGTGGGGCCCCTATCCTCCCGGAGTCTACACGGCATCAGAATGGAGAAATTGAGGACCGTAAGGTAGAAATTCAATAAGAAGTCAAGCCTTGGACTGGAGTCCCTTTATTTCAAATCTCATATTTTTTCTATGGCACTGAGTTTTATCTCATTAAGAATAAAGATTGAAGCTGGGACAAGAAGATCCCCAGAGAAGAAACTCATTTGTCGTCTCTGTCCTTCTGAATCTTACAGTGATTCTAGGACAAGAGTCATCTCCCTTTGCAGGTGACTGGCATGCAGCAGCTCTCTGGAAACCATGCCAGGAACAGGCAGAAAGGAGGGAAAGATCAACAAGCTGAACTTGTGTGTGTGCGTGCGTGTGTGTGTGTATGAGTGAGAGAGCGTGGGAGAAAAGGAGGGAGAGACAGTGGCTCAGCCCCAAATGGGGCTTAGACCCAGGCTACCTTGACATTTCGTCCAAAGAATGAAGAAATGGGCCAGAGGAGCCACAACTGTCCAGAAACTTGCTCTTGGGACAGGGAGAGGACCTCCCCTTGCTGCACACATGCACTTAGTCCCCAGTCTGGAGATCTCTCTTTCCAATCCTCCATGCTTCAAGAGTTTCAGAAACCAGAGTGTTCCGAGTGGAGCATGGAGGGGACCTGGCTCTAGTATCAACCCAGAAGCAAACCTCCAGTACCCTTGTCCTTTCTTAGCAAATGTGAAGACTCCACCTCTCCCACCCACCCAAAGCCTATGTACTGCACTTTACAGTTTGCAAAGAACATGGCATATTTGTTTTCCTCTTTTTTCGGCTGCCCTGCATGGCACACGGGATCTTAGTTTCCCTGACCAGTGAGCAACCTGGGCCCCTGCAGTGGAAGCACAGGGTCCTAGTCACTGGACCACCAATGAAGCCCCCATATTTATTTTTCATATACTAAGAGCCTATCCTAGTGGGCCAAGGAGAGGAGTAGCAGGAGGAACATTCAGCTGGGACCTCATCTTCAGATTTAGCCTCAGATGTCGACTTTTGCTTTCCAAATGAGATTATATAAACACATGTTACTATTTTAAGGTGTTGGAAACGTTAACTCACTAAATGCAAATATTTAACACCGTCCACCATTCTGAAATCCTGTTGTATCATTTCTCAGATGAAGAGCTCTAAAACGGGGAGTGCTCAGGGCACTTGACTTTGAGAGACCTTGAACACAGTCCCCAGAAGACCAAAGAAGAGGGAGTACCACCTTCACTTCAAAGATGGGAAAACTGAGATTCAGAGCCCCCGGCTCAGAATCATCTAGAACAACCTCGTTCCCCATGGCTGGCAGCATCAGAGGCTGGTTGGTCCAAACTGGGAGCCACCAGCCACAGGTGGAGACTGAGCCCTCGCCACGTGGCTGGTCTGAATTGAGAAAGGCTGTCAATGCAAAATACGTGTCAATTTCCGAGGCTTTAACACAAAAAGGAATGTTCAATACCCCAAACATCTCAGGAATAATTTTTGTGTTTGTTACATGCTGAAATGATATTATTTTGAATACAATGACTAAATAAAATACGTTACGAAAGCGAGTTCTGCCCATCCCTTTCACTCTTTTAAATGCAGCTATTAGAGGATTTTAAATTACACATGAGGCTCATATTATATTTCTATTGGCTGACACTGCTCTGAGGGAAGTAAGGACGTTTATCCCAAGTACCAAGTACATGCTGGCTAATTTTGCAGCAGGGGGTTTTCCTGCTACTTGTTTTAGAAACAGCCTGGAAGATTTTAGATCCACTCTTGCCCAAAGCAATGGAAATAACCTGAATCTGGGGGCAGGGTGGGTGAGGGCTTTCAGACAGCCCACCCGCACTGTATTTCTGAATCCACAGATATCCACTGAGTGGGGTCAAGGCAGGAATGGCAGGGTGCAAAACGGGCCAGTATTTGGGATGAGAATGTCACACTAAATGCAGGCTTGCTCCCTATAAATCACCTTGATTTGTCACCAAATTAGATGGCAAAATGAAACATCCAGGCGGAAATGAAATTCCAGCTGTAGTGGCAGCATAAAGCCACTCTGACTGGCTGTGTGGAGAGGGCTCATCTCACATGAGCTTGGAGCACTCATGTTTCCAGGAAGCTCCAGGCACCCAATTCCTTCCCTGAGTAGGTGGGAGTCAGCCCTCTGTGGCTGGGCTAGTGGACAGGGGGCTGAGCTCTGGGATGCTGGTCAACCGGTCTTTCCACTCAAGTTGAGTATTTCTCAGTGTCCAGGCCAAATAAGAACAAGTCCCCAGGCACCAGTAGTTCACTGTGCTGGGCCTCCAGGTTCAGACTGGGGGACAATTTTTTTATTCAATACCAGTAAGTTCTGGGAGAGAAAAATACCAGCTCCTGGGGTGCCAGGAGGCTGCAAGGCCTCTGGTGGCCTCCCCTTCCCACGATCCCAGTTATGGGCCCTATGTTATGAGCATATGATGTGCAAATTCCACCTGAGATCAGGGTCCAACTGATTCTGTCTTCTGCTCTGACACTGAGGGTGTTTCTCTAGTCTCTGGGGCTAGTCCCTCCTTTTGAGTAACTGGG